>NC_028454.1:36640470-36730408 GCF_000263155.2 Setaria italica | reverse complement strand
TGTCACGCTCCTGCAGTGAGAAGAGGGTCGCCGGCGTCACGCACAACAGGCGGAGAATGGTGGCGCCGCCTCGAACAGGAGGTAGACGAGAGAGAAATAGTGTTTGAGGTTTTAGTTGTTCATTCCCCTTCTCCCTTTGCTGTCGGCACAAGTACCATGGGCTGGGTTGCCCAGAGTCAGCACGCAGGCCCAACGCTATTCTATTACATGACCTTAGGCTCATAGTGATGCAGCCCATGACACAGGGCCCCACTGTCAGCAAGTTGAGGAGGTGGTTGGCAGTGTATGGCTTAACGGTACATGATCCCTCAGGAGTCAGGAGGCCCGGGACTGTTCTGGCCCTGTGGGCAAGAGAAGGGCGCACAACATATGCATGCAGAATCCCGGCGGCAGCTGATCCAGGAGCCAGCCAACCACCTCCCCCGGCCCGGCCTCGTTCCCTGTGTCCGGGGACTCCAATAATTCCACTTCGGGTCCCGCACCACGGTGTTTGGGAGGAGGGGTTAAATTTTAGCCCTGTCACATCGGATATTCGAATACTAATTAGGAGGATTAAACAGAAGCTAATTACTAATTGCAGACCCCCTAGGCTAAATCGCGAGACGAATCTATTAAGCCTAATTAATCCATCATTATTGAATGGTTACTGTAGCACCACATTATCAAATCATAGACTAATTAGGCTTAATAGATTCGTCTCGCAATTTAGCCTAGGGTTGTGTAATTAGTTTTGTAATTAGTTTAGATTTAATACTTATCCAAACATTCGATGTGCCCCTCCTCCAAAACACCCGACGCGCTGCTGTCACCCGTGCGGTGATGCTGCCAACGACGCCGCGCCGCCGCAGGAGGGGCCGGCCTCGTTCCCTGTGCCCGGGGACTCCAATAATTCCACGACGGGTCCCCGCCTCCGCGCTGTCCTCAGTCACCAACTCGGTCGGGCCGACGCGCTGCGGTCACCCGTGCGGTGATGCTGCCAACGACGACGCCGCCGCGCCGCCGCAGGAGAGGCCGGAAGTTTCCGCGCGGCGGCACGGTCAGCGCACCTCCTCGGCTGCGCTCACCCGCGTGGCGTGGATATGCGTCGCGCCCCGGCCCGCATATCCGCGCGGGCGCCTCCGCGGCCACAGGAGCGTACAGGACGATACGAACATCCGGCCATCCGCATCGTATCGCGGCAATGCTGACGCCGACGCATCGACGCACAACGCTACTGTTCATGTGCTCTCCTAGCACAGGACGCTTGCATGTGAAGCTAACACCGTCGTCACCTGACTACCCGAGATTAGGCTTCTGAGTTTGCAGATGAACACGTGAAATTCGCTCCATGCTGATATCGTCACGCCATCAAATAATTCGAGTCTGCAGGAAGATATGCGAACGGGTTGGATTTGCTATGCATATGGCCAGTTCTGCATTATTGGGTAGCTAGTAGAAAGATATGTGTGCATAATAATCGAAATTAATTTTGCAACTGTGCAGCTGTGCAGGTCGATTTCGCTCACTGCCTGACGTGGGCAGCCATAATACATTTCTTCATCCGCCAGGTCACCCAGTTGCTATATTGCTTATCGCAATCGCTCTCGTGAAAAACGTATCCACATGCGCCCAGCGATCCAAGATCTCCCATCCTTAGCAATCACGAGTACACTGCAGACATCATCGCTGCGTGCGTGTCGTGTTCTCAGTTGTAAAGCGAGTCATCGGCCATCACTAACCTTCATTATTGGTACTAGCTATAGTACGCATATGTGGCTACCGGCTTACCTGACGAACGATTTAGATCGATCCTTCCTGACAGACGCATCTCAATTCTCATGCCCGAAGAATCTGACGACCACGGCAAATGTACATCAACCGCTGATGTTCGTGTGATGCGCATTGTTGCGCACAGTTCCACGAAGGAGATATTTGGATTGATCTGACATCTGTGTCTGCAGAGAATGGAGAGAAGGCCCGTGGTTTCTCTCTCTTTCGGTATGCTATGGGCGAGATGCACCGTAGGAGTGGTAGGCGCATACAATACATGGTTTCGAGCCCATAATGCCATACTATAGTATACCCACTTGTGGAGAAGCAACCGTTTCCAATTAGAAACTAAACAATGATTGCCAATGGCATGGCCAGTACATGCTGTGCCAGGTGTAGTACGTCAGTCAGACTAAGATAAGCTCATGAGCGACAAATAAAAGCGGCCCTAGCTCCATGACAAAACGAGCTCTTATAATGCTCCGACAAGTCATCATTCCTGCCCCGGCCCGCCGCAAGGTCCGTTCTCAAGGTCCAGAAAAATGATCAGAGACCATGGTTCTATTCTATGCACGAATCATGAAAATACTAGGTGAGAGAAGTGTTTCGTGTCCGAAACTGCAACGGCCAATGGGAATTCGAGTAGTAGGGTCGGCGGTGTGGCTTCGGATAACAACGCTGACACACGAGGAGCTTGGGCTCCTTCCCTGTTCCTTCAGATGAGCTCGTCCGATGCATCGGTCGGCACCGCCAAACGCGCGATGCTAATGAAACTGGTAGAGCGATAAGCACCTTGCTTAAACAATTCGGGTTGAGTAGGACGATGGGAATTGATGCGACGAGGCCTGTCGGCTAACTACCCAGCTCTACTCGGGGGAGGGAGGAAGGAGGATTGCGTATGTTAATGCGTGTGTATCATCTGCAGATTGATTGAGTATCTCCCGGTTTACTTTTGGATATACAAATCATCACCATAGTGAGTCCCTTTCCTGGCAGCCAAACTTCAGTGACTGATGGAAGCAGGGGAAAAGTTCAAGCTGATTTATCTGTAAGAAAAATGGACCTCTAAGCCATGATTGTGATTCTGGTGATTGAATGACAATATATTATTGGAATTAAGAATGAGCACTTGTAGGGTTTCATAGGTTTCAGGATGCATCACAAAGAAAGATACTGAAGCTGGAACAAAGAGAGGAATGAAATGGATTTGTCCCATGAATAATTATTTTTGGGTTGATCAAATGGCTTGGATTTTGATAATACTTCACAAGCTTTCCATAGAATCCAAGATCATCAAAATCGGACTCCGGAGTAGAAAGTTATACCTAAAATAAGATGTACTAAAAAATAGGTATAGGAAGTTCCGATGGTACCATCGAACTAATTAAGTAGAGGAACATCCGGTGCTTATAAAAATACACTCAACGAATGATTTGATGAACATACAATGGCATGCATCGGATCATCTGATGCTACCATCGGAGTTTGCATATTTACTTTGTCAAAATCTCCAAAGAGGTTGACAAATGGGTAAGGGGCACCGGAAGGTCCGACGCTTCAAAATTTGTATGCGTCGGATTTTTAGGTCATTCATCCAATGCTAAAAGTTGATCAAAAGGTCTGTATTTTTAGAGAATCCTGTGTAGTTTCAAAGCTTTCCAACGAGTACAAGATCATCAAAAACGAAATTCGGCGTAAAAAGTTATGACATAAATACGGAGTAGCGACATCGTGACCGAAAGGTCCAACAATACTGTAAGACTTTTAGCATTCATCCGGTACTCAAAAAGTGATTGAATGATCTGGATATTTTGAGAATCTTGTGTAGAATTTCATAAGCTTTCCAACAAGTACAAGTTTATCAAAATTGGAGTTCGAAGTTGGGAGTTACGGCCAAAATACGGAAGGCATATGGTAGCACCACTTATTCTGATGCTAAAAAAATACCATTGGAACATCCAATGGTAAACTTTAACTAGCCGTTGGAGCAATGGCTCATTGATGCCTTGGGCTATTTATACCCCTTCCACTCGCCCATTTGTAGTTGCTGGAGTGTGCAGGAGTCCATTGGAGTGCAAAACACATCGAGAATACATCCAATCCACCAAAAGTGCATAAGTGATTAATCAAAGGCTTAGCACAAGAAGAGTGATTAGTACTAGGATAGGCTTAGAGAGGAGAGGGCGCAAGATGTGTCTGCCTTGTGATCGGTCCAAGGAGTGAACCACAAGTGTACAATATGTGTTGGCGCCTTGGAGCCTTGGTGGCTCGCCGGCAAGTTTTTGACCCTCCGGCTTGGTGTGGAGCGGCGTCGACGACCATGTGCGGGGGACGAGGATACCCCCTCCTTCATGGAGAAGTTCCGTAGTGGATACGACGTCAAGGTGATCGGAAGAGAGAGAGTGGTGAGCCTTGCCTTAGTGGCAAACTTCTCATCCAGCTTGGCACAAGCCTTTATAGCGAGTCCAAGACCTTGATCGGGAGAGACTTTGTGATCGGGAGCATATCCTTAGTGGAGCTTCAACGTGGACTAGAGGTGACATTTGCCTACCGATACCATGGGATAAATTGTCGTGCCGAGTTTGCATTCTTCCTAACCTACTTCTTTATGTTTCCGCATTTCATACTTGCAACTTGAGTGCTTTACTTTCTAGATTAGTATCTTGCTAGGATTGGCTCTAGATTGCCAAACTTATTTTGGGTGGGAAGAATCACTAGATCAACCATAAATTGCACATCTAGATAGTATGATCTAGTTTATATTTTGAAGCAGAAGCCATAGGTTAAGGATTTTAAATTTAACTACTTCACTCCATCCTCCTCTTAACCTAGGAGCACCGATTCCTTACATTATCACAAGACTACAGCGAAACGAACAGGTAATGCATTATAGGCAAAATCAATATCAGCATGTGTAACAATACTTTACAGTCGAGCACGTTGGCAAAAAGTTACAATATACATACATGGTAGGGGCACTTTTTAACTTTTGCCTCAGGAAATTCTTGAATCGGTCAACGTCTGAGGATAAGTGCTAAAGTGGTGGTCATCCCTCAATGCTCTGGTAAAATTAGGTTTGTTTGGAAACATAGAAATCCCCTCTAATCCATACTTATTAGGAGAGAATGGGTTCATTTTCCACTTCAAACCACACGGATTGGAAGTGATTAGTTTTATCTGAATAAGACCTTGAAAGGACCACGATGGAGCTAAATTATTCAGTTTTATTTCAATTTTGCAACCTGTATAGGTTCCATGCCACTGTCCATCACACATTAAGAAATGATGATCAAAGGCAGAGCAGTAAAAAACAATTTGTTTATACTCGTACAATTGCTCATTAATCACTAAACAGCAAGTATGTTTAGACCAAAACACCAAGTGGCATGACAGGTTTAGGCTAATACATGCAATCATTGATTTTGCATGTACGCGACAACACAGTCTGCAACTCTGCATTGGGCCACGTACGTGGAAAACCTATTGCGGGCTCGTGCGCCATTCATTTTCCTCTCTCCGCACTCATTCTACCTATTTTGCTCCTTCTCCCTCCATTTCAAATTATAGTTTGTTTTGACTTTTCTAGATTCATAGATATTATTATGCATCTAGACATATACTATATCTAGATGTATAATAATATCTATGAACTAAAAAAACTAAAACGACCTACAATTTAAAATGGAGGGGGTACTTGCTAAAAAAATGTTACTCCGACACCCCTTTCCTCCCTATTTTTTAAAGGGTTTTCTATGATATTTCTGAAATAAGTTCACCATTATAAACTTATTAATAGAAGAAGTTTTGAGAAACTCATCTATAGAAGTTCTTTTGTTCACTGCCCCCCCTCCCCCTGGCCCTCCCAAGATAGCCTTTTGTAGGAAGCTCTATAAACTGTAAACAGAAATTTTGCCGGCTCCGCCCCCATTGCTCCTTAAAAAAAGAGTTCTTTTTCTTACAATTTTTTTCGGAAAAAACTTTATTGAACAAGTTTCCTAAGATCTCGTTTGAAAAGTTTTTGAGGGAACTTGTTTGAACAAATATTCATCAAACGTTAGAAAAGGTTTCCTTGACAAATTCTTCTAAAAATTATCTTGAGCTCCCGCTCCCTCGGAAAGTTTTTCTTCGGGGAAAACCAAAATAAAAAGAGAATGGAAGTTCCACTATAAGTAGTTTTGATGAGTTCTCTCGAGAAGTTGTCTAAAAAGATTGTTAAAAAGAAGGGGCTCCTATCTAGCTTGTGGAAGCTAGATAAGAGTAGTAACTTTAAGACCTATTAGGCTCAAAAATAGAAAATTAACTCAACATTTTAATAGATTAGATTCAACAATTTTTTAAACTTAGATCAACATCTGAAAAGAGTAAAATCAACATTTTGTAAAACATTGATCAACATTTTGAAAGAAAATATAATGTTCAATGTTTCTTATAACCTAGCTCAACATTTTGGAAAACTCAATTCAACATTTTTCTAAACCTAATTCAACATTTCAGACCATCATTCTATACTGCTTCTTTTTTGTTGTCGCAATGGAAGCACCGGCGGTGACGCATAGGGTGCCCGAGCACAGGTGCGGCATGGTGGTGGGAGGAGGACCGGCGCAGGCGCATAGAGGCGCGACCCTGTGGGCGCAGGTGCGGCGTGGTGGGGGAGGGACAGCGGCGCCATGGGGTGCCGGCGCCGGCACTAGCGCGTGGCGGCGCGGTCTTGGGGCAACGGCGGGTGACAGCGGAGGCACAGCGTTTGCCCCGGCCACGGGTGCGGGCGCAAGGGTTAGGGCTGTCAACGAGCCGAGCTTGAGCGAGACTGCCACCTCAAGCTCGAGTTCGATATTGGCAGTCTCGTTCGAGTTCGATAAGGCCAGTCTCAGTACATAGTTTCGTTGCACTGTTATCAAGACTGGAAAATAGGTAACTATATCGGTTGAGTGTCATAGGGATGAAACTCCTCTCACATATGATGAAACTTCCCCTTCTCTCTTCTCATAAAGATCTTGCCAAGTCAGCAAAATTGTTGATGTGGTATGGAATTTAATGCCTATGAAACTCTCCAATTCCATTGAGGCTGGCTTAAAGTCATGAGCCGAGCTCGATTCGAGCCTGAGATCCGACCGAGCTTAAAGGCAGGCTCGAGCTTAGTTCGACAGGAGCTCGCGAAGGCTCGAGCTCGACTCGAATAGGCTCGTCTACACACATTTTCAGAGCTTGCTATCATTAGGCGAGAGCGAGTGGATGGCTGTGAGGCAAAACAAAAGCAGGGACTTGGGGTCTTCCGGATCTGCAAAGACGAAGTTAGAGGGTGTTTGGATACGAGGTGCTAAACTTCTTCCGGATCTGCAAAGACGAAGTTAGAGGGTGTTTGGATACGAGGTGCTAAACTTTAGTAGGGTCACATCAGATGTTCGGATGCTAATTAGGAGGACTAAATATGAGCTAATTATAAAACTAATTGCACAGATGGAGTCTAATTCGCGAAACAAATCTATTAAGGCTAATTAATCCATCATTAGTAAATGGTTACTGTAGCACCACATTGTCAAATCATGGACTAATTAGGCTTAATAGATTCGTCTCGCGAATTAAACTCCATCTGTGCAATTAATTTTATAATTAGACTATATTTAATACTCCTAATTAATATCCAAACATTCGATGTGATAGGTGCTAAAGTTTAGCAGGGTATCTAATTTGGAGCCTTGGGAATGGAGAGAGTGGCTTTGGGGCTGCTGCCCTGCTGGGCATTTGCATTTGTACGTAGTTTTGTGCCATTGTTGGTTACTGACTTCATGGGAGCGTGGGACAGTGGGGCATGTGAGGTTGACAGACTCCCACTTTGGGGACGTTTGGATATCATGGGTTAAATTTTAGTTTTGTCACATCGGATGTTCAGGTACTAATTAGAAGGACTAAACATAAGTTAATTACAAAACTAATTGTAAAATTCCTAGGCTAAATCGCGAGACGAATCTATTAAGCCTAATTAATTCATCATTAGCGAATGGTTACTGTAGCACCACATTGTCAAATCTTGGACTAATTAGGCTTAATAGATTCGTCTCGCGATTTAGCCTAGAGGTTGTGTGATTAGTTTTGTAATTAGTCTAGATTTAATACTCCTAATTAGTGTCCAAACATTTAATGTGACGGGAGCTAAAATTTAACCCCCTCCTCTAAACACCCCCAGATCTGTTGTTTCAACCCTAAACACAGCGAAAATTAACGAAGGTAGGCGTGCGATAGAAACAACGAGCCTTATCGAATAGCTCGAGCTCGGCTCGCTGGAGCTCGCGCGCTTCAGCTCAGGCTTGAGCTCGGCTTGATTCTTAGTTGAGCCGAGCTTGAATCGAGTTTTTAACGAGTCAAGTTCGAGTAGCTCGCGAGCCTCGAACTTTTTTGACAGCCTTAGCGAGGGTGACAGCATGCGGGAGGAGGCGGCGGTGGCGTGCTAGTTAGGGTTGAGTGAGGAGGTCAGCATTAAATGGTGAAGAGCTACATGCACTAATCTCAAACACTGGAAGTCCATTAAGAAACGAGCCTCAAACACTGTCAGTTCGTTCACATTCGGATCATTCATTGGCCGAAAAGAACGCTATGTATTGAAGCCCACAAGGTCCACATAACATTGGCCAGGGTTGTTGCGTTCAAAGCTGACTAAAAAGGAAAGGCCCGCATCTCCTGGCCCATCATACATACGGTGTCTCATGGTCCACAAACTTCACATACCCATTGCACAGGCCAGTCACATGCAAAATAAGCAAACGAGATTTGAGAAATGTTGATCAAAGTCTCCTTTTGTCGCATCTTTCCATCTCTGGCCTAGCAAACCGCGCTGCTTGCCCCGTTGACTCGTCCTCGCCAACTGCGCTACCAATCGCGCCCAGCGCCGTGCGCTTGCTGCCACCGGCCACGCACGTCCACGGTCCACGGCTCAGTTCGGCAGGCGCGGACCTCCCCCCATGGGCCATGGACCAACCAAATCCTGCCACTCCGCATGAGCCGATCGCGTCTTCCTCAGAAGCGGCAGGTGTCCCGCTATCGCCGTTGCGTCCATGTGCGCGCGTGACCAGCGGCGCTGGGAACTCCTCGAGCTCGCGCGGCACGAACACATTCCCTCCCCCTCTTAGGTCCCGTTTGAATCCATCAACTAAAGTTCAGCTAGTTAAATTTAGTTGATTTGGATCCAAAGTGATCAACTAAAGGACCAGCTAAAACTCCTCCTAACTAAAAAAATCTTTTAGCTAGTTCCACCCAGCTAAACCAGTTAAAACTGTTCAAAGATCAAAATGTCCATACGAGTTCAGAGAAATTACCCACTACCACAGAAGCATTAACTTCCCCTCCTCTCGATCTAGTTTTCCCACAAGCCGCCCTCTCCACCACGCCGCACCCATCAGACTTCCCGATCCCTTTTTCTTCTCCGAGCCGCCCGCCCCTTACCTCCCACCGCGCCGCCCCATCCCACCTCCACCGCCAGTAGATCTCTGTCGACACCAGATGGTTCGCCTAGAAGATGTCGTCGACGACGACGTCCTGTTTTGGGAAGCCAATTCCCCACCCCGCAATCGGTTGTTCATCCCCGCTCCGCATCGGCGTCAGCCCCCAATCACGGCAGTGCAAGATTAAGCACGCCGGCCTCGTCCTTTGTCGGTTTGGGCTGTTGGCGAGCTGGACCTAAACTCTGAGGCACAGGACATCGACGACTTGTCCTTTATGGACATCTTGGGTGCATAGTCGGCCAATGCACTCCGAGCGGCCTCAGATGGCGTCAACGGTACCTAGACAAGCGTCCCCCTTGGAGGTCATGGCGTGGGGCCAGTGGTGGCTGCGGCGGCCGTGGTGCCCGCGGCGGCCGTGTCCCAGGTGCCGGTCGTGGTGCCCCTGCTAGTGGTGAGGCTGGTCCCAGCCATGTCTCCAGCGCTAGCCATGGTGACAGTATTGCGCCACCCCATCCTCCTGCAGCGCAGCCTTATCGGGCTCCTCGGCCGACCGGCCAAACTTCAAGTGCTGCTGGTGGGCATGGTCGCGTTCGTGCTACAACTTCAGAGTCTTATGGCACCTACCCGGAAGAAGAAGAAGACGACGATGTCGAGGAGGTTGTTGGCCATGGAAATCAGGTGAGAAAGTGGATCCAAATTGAAGTTGCAGTGTACGTGGTTGATAGATTGTTAGTGTGTTAATTATTAATTGCTTCTGTTTGACAAATGCTAGTACCTCACAAATATTTGTGTGTTAATTATTAATTACTTGTCTGTTTTCTATACATAGATCTTGATTAGTAATTTCATTATTCTGTTATGAGTGCTCATGGTATGTTAATTTGAATATGAAATAGAAGGGTAGCTTTGACTAGGCTAATTGGACCAGTTTCAACAACAATGTGGTGTTCTATAACCTTTGTGTTGAGCAAATAAGGGCTGAAAATAGGAGCAACGGAACTATGACTACTAGAGCATACACCAACATAGCAACAGCTTTCTATGTACACAAAGGTTTGCATCACTCTAAAATTCAGTTCAAGAATAGATGGGATCAACTTAAGAGCTTGTTCACCTTCTGGGTCTATTGTAAGTGGACTCGGCAAGACTCCTCAAGGCGATATCGTGGCAAGCGAAGCATTTTGGGATAAGCACACTAAGGTAATTGTCCTTGTTCTGTTTGTCTCTCCATCTGTCCACTATAATGTACTTCTTATTTTCCTCTTGTTTTTTTCAGAAACAACCTGAGAGGAAGAAGCTCAAGTATGGCCCTCCAAAGTGTCTAGAAGATCTTGAAGTGATGTTTGAAGGAATAATTGTTGATGGGTGATCTACTTGCATTCTGGAGAGATTCCGTGTGATAGGGATGATGATGAGGAGAACAATGAAACTGAGGATAGAGGTCAAGATGGCAGTCCTATGAGTATTGGTAGTTTGAAGAGGAAGAGCAGTAGTACCAATACTACTGTCACTAGCCCGATGAAGAAAGTGAAGAGCCCTTTGATGAAGATAATGAAAGGCACGTGGGGGACTATGCAGGCTACTGCCAATGTGGTCCAAAAGGCAATGCAGGAGGAATTTGAAACTGAATCATCAACTACTAGTGCATGACATGAGGGTATTCAATGATGCTATAATGGGACTAGTTCCCGCATCCACCACAAGGTAAATTGAAATGACACGTTCCCTTTTTATAATTTGTGAGGTTTATATTTGCTAATATTTTTTTAAATATTATTGTTTGTAGGCAAATTTTATCTTGTTGATTCAGGTTACCCTAACCAATTAGGGTACCTCGCGCCATATAGGGGACAAAGTATCATTTGCCAGAATTTCGAAATGGTTCAAGACCAAGTGGTAAAAGAGAGCATTTCAATTATTTACATTCCTCACTTCGCAATGTCATAGAGCGCTCTTTTGGTGTTTTGAAGATGAACGGGAGGATTTTATTGAACTTACCAAGTTATCCTATGGCAAAATAATCCAAAATTATCCTTGCATGCATGGCTCTTCATAATTTCATTTGAGAAAGTGCTCTTGGAGATATGGACTTTGACATGTGCGATCAAGATGAAAACTTTATGCCAATGGCATTGTCCTCTTCATCTCAACCAAGAGGGGTCTACAATCATCTAGGTGATGAAGATGGAAACATGAACACTTTTCGTGACCAACTTACCGATGCTTTGTTTGCTGTGAGGGAGTGAGTGTGATAGGGTATTTGTATGCACTTTGGATATATTAAATTTTTTTGAATTTGTATAAACTATGAACATTTCTCCTGCATTTTTTTCCTTTAAAAGAGCTCTCTCTATTTTTCGTGTACTCTGTGCGACAAAGTATAGAGTAACAGGACTCCTGGCGATCAACAGAGCAGCGCCAACAGGACCTCCTGGCGCCAACAAGAAATGGAGCAGAGGTAAAGAAAGCTTTGGCGCCGAAACACAAACGTCACGTTGGCGCTAAAAAATTACTAAAAAATTTAGTCGAGTGGATCCATTCAGCCTCTCTCTCTCCAAACAGAAAGCGGGCCTTGTGGACCTGGGAGGTCCTTCGCGGCCCGTTTGCCCCTCCACGAAAAACGAAAACGCGATGAACCCACGCGTCAGAGCCGCGAGTCACAGAATCACGCGCATGCAGTGGCAGTGTGGTATTTTTGTTTGTTTTTACACACGCTGGCTGACACGCAGTGCAGTAGGCACGGTCGCCCCAAGCCGGTGGCCGGTGGGGCAACCGGCCATCAATTCCGCCCAACTCACGGGCTGTCGGCGGAGGGACAGGCGCTAGACGCGTACTACACGTTCCGCGTGCCGCTCCTGTGATTCCGGGCAGCGCCAACTCCGGGCCCGGCCGAAACATCAGATCCCGGCGGTGGGAGCTACTAGCTTTCCCAATCGCCGCCCTGACCCGCCCGCCGCTTCCTGATCCTTTTGACGGTGGTGCCCTGCTTTTCTGATTGGAAAACGAGGGTTGAGACCTGGCTTTCTCGCGTCCAATCTTCGATTAACCCTAACCTGCAGCGGTGACAATATGACATGATCCGACCCAATACAGATTGCAAGTGCAACACACGCTTTCACAGTTTTCACTCGTGCAGTTGAGTTGATCTCAAGGAACGAACCCACGGACAGGAGGCAGATCGGGCTTCGATTCCCGGTCGCTTCGGAAAGCTAGGCGATCACAAGCTGAAAGCCCAAGCAAGCCCCCCCCCCCCCCCCCCCCCCCCCCCCCCCCGCGCGCGTCACCGAGAGAAGAATATGGGGGGAGAAAAGTCAACAGACCCCGAGGTTAAACCGTAAACCCGGCGCATGTGACCGCACATCGGTTTGGTAATAAGACTTTATTTTATACGCTGCCTGGCTGCCTGCTTCATCATCTGGTAAAAAGAAACAGTGAGATACAGTGTGCCTGCTCGGCTTCTTAAATGAGTTTGTTATCCTTTGTGCAGTGTGTCCCGCACTACGTGTCTAGTTTACTGCTCGCACCACGGCGAGCGAGATGGGCTCAGGGCTCACTGTTGCACGTGGTAATCTATACTGTTATCTTTGAGAAAACATGCACTCGAAGTTGGGGGGGTGAAAACAGTGCAGTAAATGCATTGCCCGGAATAGTAAACAGGGGATCGCCGAAATCTCCGCAAACAAACGAGGACAAGCAAACGAACTCCGTCCTTCGCTCCATGGGACCAGGGCACCAGGCACCCATTCTTCTCTTCTCTGGAAGTCATAAATGTCAAGGAACTGTCTGCATCATAGGGAGAGTAGGGTGGGCCCAGGATGCCCAAATTTGTGCTACGTTTTGCACACTGGGGTTTAAGTTCTGGGTTTTGCCGCTTTGGAGACTGAGATTTGGCATCTCGACTAGTGCCTTGTTTAGTTGCCAAAGTTTGAAGGTGCCAAATTACTGTTACAGCACTGTAGCACACTGTAGTGTTTCGTTTGTATTTATGAATTATTGTCCAAACATTGACTAAAACATTGACTAATTAGGCTCAAAAGATTCGTCTCGCAAAGTACAACAAAACTATGCAATTAGTTTTTAATTTCGTCTACATTTAGTACTCCATGCATGTACCGCAAGTTTGATGTGATGGAGAATCTTTTTTTTGCATAGTGCTAAAGTTGAGAGTTGAGGGTGAACTAAACAAGAGCTAGGCAATTTGGCTTTCAGTTTTTAATGATCCTGAAATCAATTAGGGCCGTATGCCGATTCATTTTTATTGTCATGGAGCTGGTCTGACGATGGCAGGTCGAGCAGGAGAGATCTAGGGACAAGGACCATTTTTCTGGCGCTGTGTTGGTTAAGTGGTGACTAGTACCTAAGCATGTGGGCCGGGGGGGCTCTGTGTCCTTTACCTGACTTTGGGGCGGTGTGCCTGAGATCTGAAGGAATCATGTGAACTGTGAGCCTGTGACCTCATGGCGTGCCAACTTTTCTGAGTTTCTCTAACACAAATAATTTGGCTTTTCATAGATAAATTCTACAACAATTTAGAGCTTTTCATAGATAAACTATACTTATGAATAGTGGCAATTATTTTTTTTCTAGAAGTACATATAATTTGGCTTATCTAAAACAAAGCTACGTACTACTAACACAAATTTAGGCCTTTTAAACATCCTTTTCATTAACCTTGACGCGTCAATCATGCGGGACTGGTACAACAAGGTTGGATGGAGGATAAAGAGGTTGTGCGTTGAGGATTTTATCAACGTTATGTAGCCCACATGCGGTGCTGCAGCGGTGAAGCCCTACATTATGGACAATCAATGACCCCGACAAATCATGCATTACATTCAAGTTTATTCGTATCGTATCCATAGAAAGAGGCATCCCCTCGAGCTCGAGGCCTTGGGCCCTTGGCCGACGTTTTCGGAGGGTGAAAGTACAATTTCAACTTCGCGGAGGTTCTAGGGGCAAAATCTCCTCCTGGTCTTCAGCTGCACACCGCACAGCTACCGCCGACGCCGTGCCGCCCGAGCTGAGCTACCACTTGTCGCAACCACTGGCCCCTCCTCCTACTTCACAGTCCACAGCCCCCCTCCTCTCCTCCCACTCCACTCTCCGCCCCACTCCGCCCTCTGCTCCGCCCCACTCCGCCCTCTGCTCCGCCCCACTCCGCCTTCTAGAACATCTAGGGAGCATCCCACTCCGCATGGTCGCCCCATAGCACTAGCGCCCCAATCTCCCCGTGACCACCCCCACCGACGCTCGCACCGGCGACAATGGCGGTGGGCGGCGGCCTGGCCCTGTACCACGTCCTCGGCGTGGCCACCTGCGTGGCGCTGCTCTACTTCACCTTCGGCGAGGTGGACCTCCGCCACATCTCGCTCTCGTCCCTGCCCGCCTCCGGCTTCGGCTTCGGCTCCGGCGCCGGGCCCTCCTCCTCCTCCTCCCGCGCGGCCGCCGCCGTGACGGCGCCCTTCGTGGAGCGGCGCGGCGCGCAGCTGTTCCTGGACGGCCAGCCGTTCTACCCGAACGGGTGGAACTCCTACTGGCTCATGGACCAGGCCGTGGAGCCCCGGAGCCGCGACCGCGTGTCCCGCATGTTCCGCGCCGCCGCCGAGATGGGCCTCACCGTGTGCCGCTCCTGGGCCTTCAACGACGGCGCCTACAACGCGCTCCAGGTCTCCCCCGGCCACTTCGACACGCGCGTCTTCAAGGTAAGAAATAAAAGCTCCTTAATTTCACCCGCCCGGAAATGCCGTGCTTCTTGGGGCTGGGGCTTTAATGGAAGGGAACTGCGGCGGCGTGCAGGCGCTGGACTGGGTGGTGGTGGAGGCCGGGCGGCACGGGGTGCGGCTGATCCTGAGCCTGGCGAACAACCTGGAGGCGTACGGCGGGAAGACGCAGTACGTGCGGTGGGCGTGGGAGGAGGGCGTCGGCCTCTCCGCCTCCAACGATTCCTTCTTCTACGACCCCGCCATCCGCGACTACTTCAAAGCCTACCTCAAGGTCAGCTCTCTCTCTTTCTCTCAGCTGGTTGCCTGGTTCCCAAATCCCAATCCCATCGAGCTCGCGGATTTTAGTTTACTGTAGCGGACACTGCAGCAGTGTCGGTTAACTAACCGTCAGTCACCATGGGTGAAAGTGAAATTTGGGGGTGTCGGTGGCGATCCAAATTAACCCGGGCCTGTTGACGCTTTTTGGGCGCAGACGCTGCTGACGAGGAAGAACCACTTGACAGGGGTGGAGTACAGGGACGACCCCACTATCCTCGCGTGGGAGCTGATGAACGAGCCCCGCTGCACCACGGACCCATCCGGCGACACGCTGCAGGTGAGTTTTATTTTTATCCCGCCGCCGCCGTCAATTTTTTCAATTGGTCGCGTCGGTGACCGTGATCGTTTTCATCTATCGATGCGTTCATCCACGTTCCAAATTGTGGTTATTTTACCTGCCTGTGGTGATGTGATGGTGGTCAAATTTGCATTGGTGGGATTGAATTACTCCTGTCCTGCAGCGCTGGATCGAGGAGATGGCGGCGTACGTCAAGTCCATCGACAAGAAGCATCTCCTCACCGTCGGCACCGAAGGGTTCTACGGGCCGACGAGCCCGGAGAGCAAGCGGGACGTCAACCCGGGCGTCTGGAAGGACAACAACTACGGCTCGGACTTCATCCGCAACGCCAAGATCCCGGACATCGACTTCGCTTCCATCCATCTCTACCCTGACACCTGGTAAGTGCCAGCATTTCACCGATCCAGTGAGTGAGGAAAACGATTGATCGACCATGACCGTGCGTGCGTGTTCACAGTGGCGGAGGGAGGGAGGGGCTGAGGGGGGCCTGGCACCCCCAACATGCCGGTGCCTCCACCATGCTCCCTCTTTAATTAGCTAGTTAATCATTCAATTAGCAATGTGATAATGCTAATTAGTACTTTAATTGCTTATTTTTCTTCCCTAATAATCTAGGATTAGTCTTTCTATTGTCTTTTTATTTCTTTTCTTTTTCCTATACGGTACAATTCAATAGCTAGTTAACAAATATAGTTAGTGTTTTGCTTGCTTGTTCTCTCTTCATGTTGATCTCCAACTGTATCTATATTATTTAGGACTAGTCTTTATGTTCTCCTTGTTATCTCCTTTGTTTCTATTATTACCATGATATCTATATTTTTCTGATGCTGGAGACCTAGTGCTAATTGAATTTTTCCCTTTTTCTCTGTAATATTCACCTAATTTTTTTTAGCTTTTATGTATATCGTAAAATAAACTTTTATTTAGATATTATCTATGCTATTGTCTTGTATATATTTCATCATGTATGATTGTTGTATGCTTAAGTGCCCCCCTATGCTCAAATCCTGGTTCCGCCCCTGCGTGTTCAGGCTGCAGAAGCAGCACGCCACGGTGAACGAGAAGCTCCAGTTCGTGAAGCGGTGGGTGTCCTCCCACATCGAGGACGGGGACAAGGAGCTGAACAAGCCGGTGCTCACCACCGAGTTCGGGCTGTCGCACCGCGCCCAGGGCTTCGACCCCTCCCACCGCGACGTCTTCTACAAGGCCATCTACGACATCGTCTACGCGTCGGCGTCCCGGGGAGGCGCGGGCGCCGCCGCCTTAGTGTGGCAGCTCGCCCCGGAGGGCATGGAGGAGTTCCACGACGACTACTCGGTCGTGCCCAGCGAGCACCCGTCGCTGCGCAGGCTCATCAAGAAGCAGTCGTGCAGGCTCGCCAAGCTGAGGCCCGGGGTCGGGGAAGAGGCCAAGCGGGTGCTGGCGGCGTGCGCCGCCGGCTCGTCGTAGGAAGAACGGCCGGTGCGGAGGAGGAGCCGTTTGCTTTACACGTCCTTCGAGCTTTGTTGCGCCCAGGTCGAGCTTTTTGTCGTTTGTTTTGTCCTCCGAATCGAGCGAGCGGTGAAGTGTGTCAGAGAAAGATCACCGGAAAATGAATAGAAAGCACAAAAAAAAAGGGTGTGTGTTGCCTCGTGAGGCTTTGGCGATGCTGCTGGTTAGATTCGTTTAATTGTCGCCAGCGCCGACACCTGCGGAATTGCAGATCGGCATAGATAAGCTACAGTTTTCCTTCCTGTGCAACGGGTTATGGTAGATGCCCTTGGCCTTTGATATATGTAAAGTCATCGTCGAGTGGCATCCAATGGTAATAGCCGTCCTATATATAATGTATTTCTGGACATGAGCTTTTTATATATATAGCTGTGAGCATAAGAGGACAAGCATAGAAATGGAGCACATCCAGGTCTTCTCTTTGTGTTAAAAAGAAATGGACCAATTATATATTGTCAATCTATGCAACTTTTTATACATTGGACCAGGTTAAAAAGAAGTTTGATTGGCTGGAATTCTAAAATAACCTATATTTGGAGTTGAATGGAGTATTTGCCCACACGGGTTTAATATGCATCACAAATTTACAGAGCACAACGTAAACAATATGCATGACCTGTGCTTAATAGCGGATAATATCACCCAAGATGCTAAAGAAATGGTCAATATCAATCTTTTCCTTTCCAGCATAAATTGCTTCTGCACTTCCTCCAGTCCTCCCCTGTGCCGCCATCTCAACGAGTGTATATAACTTCTTAAGTGGCATCTGCATCATCAGAAAGACACTAAGAGTTTGCCCTAATGGTTTGCTTTCCTCTGGTAAGTAATTAGGATAGAATTTTACATCATCCAATGCTTCCGCTGCTGCATCGATATCTCCTTCATTGAACACATTGAGATGCTGTAGCACCTGTGAACAAGGACCAATATGATTCAAGTCTCTGAACGATCCATTCAATAATGTTCCAAAAGCATTGCCCAACGCCCAGCTTACCAAACACAAACGTCCTGACATTATCATGCAACTAAATATCAATTAACATGTCTGTCTGAATATTTCATTACCTTTTTGGCATCCTCTTTCTTCAGTTTAGGAACATGGTAGGTCACAGAGAAGACATCACACATGCCAATGGACTCTAGAAATCCCACCTCGCTTGTCGTTCCAATCACAAGCAAATTCTTCCCCTACAAACAAAAAAGAATGAACAAAGAGAACTGTTTTCCTTACCATCAAGAATTTAATTTAATTTCTCAAATATCAATCTATGGCATTGACTCCCATATGACCACAAGTACATTTCGGGATAGCAAGAAAGAAATATGTTGATCAGAAACAAAAGGCAGCAGCGAACCTTCGGAGGAACCCTTTTGAGGAGAACCAGAAGCGTTTGTGAGATCAAGTTTGAGAAGCGGGGTCCAATAGCAACATACTCCAGTAACCTAAAAGATTGTCCAGAAACAGAACTCTGAAGTAGGGCAAGTGAAAAGAGCAAAAGGAAAGTAAAATGACCACAGTTTGTTCAATTCCTGGGCTCACGAACTTTTTACCTCTCTATGTCATCGAGAATTATGATGCTCAGTGAAGATTTGTATGCATCCTCAAAAACCTGTACAGCAACAGCAAAAAAAGGTACAAGACCTCATCATGTTCCTTAGCAAACACAATATTTAATAAAATAAATAACTACACAAACATAGAAACAAGTGGCAGCTGAGAAACAAGGTACACTTTCCCAGATAGTTAGAAAACATCATAGCATAATGGTTCTCTAACCTTGCATATCTGTGCACACTTGCTGCTTTCACTGCAACCAATCATTGTCTCAGCTGATATCTGTGAACAAGAATAACAATTCAAAGCTACACTCCCAGATAGAACAAGAAAGGAAATTAACATAATAATTAAAAAATATATGGCTTCTCAACTGCTGTGGGAACAGAGGAACTTACAACTTTTACATAAGCAAAATCACTATCGATGCCAACAGTAGCTGCCGTAGCTGATTTACCACTGAAATCCAATTGAATAGAAATGAAATGGGGTTCCAGAAGATTCAAACAAAGATAAGGCTAACATGTGGCAGAAATGCACCTTCCAGCCGGTCCTTCCAAGAGGCAAGTGACAAGAGGGCTACCTCTGCTAACTTTAACCTGCTCCACTAGGAGCATAGCTCGTTGATAAATGTGCTTATGCGGATTGCCACAGTCAACAATACCACGCAACCTACAGATTTTGCATAAAGACATCTGTGTGAGAAATTACATAAATCTTGTGCACATTTTTATGATCAAGACCAGAGTTTTCGCAAAGGAAACACATGATTGAAATCTCTCACAGATCAAACAACAAAATAATATGATTTCACTAGGAAATTTCAAACATATAATAGTTCTTTTATCTTTAAGACATTTGTATCTGCTGAATATAGTATCCAAATTATAGTTTCCTGTTTCTTTAAATGATGGATCTCCATTCATGAATGACAGCTGACAACATCTGGTCTAAGAATGTCAGCGCAAAATGCACAGCCCTATGAAAAATGGAATAGGATAGTAGCGTACTGGTGTCTCTAAGACCTTAACCATATGCGGATTAGAAATTTTTTTAAAAGTGATACACAATCAGGCATCACAAGAAATGAATCTTTATAATATTTGAAGCATGTTAATTAATCCAATAAGCCCCTAGACCATATAAATCATCAAGCGAATATTCTATTGTGATGTTTAGTACAAACCTGCATCTTTCAAGGTTATCAGTAGATGCTCCAAATGCGGGGGTAATTTCTTGAAGTCCATTCACAAAATCATCCATAGTGACCTTAATGCTTTCCTCATCCAAAGGCTTGGTAAGGTCATCCATACTAATTTGACGGTTCAAAGCATATGAAACTGCACTTTTAACAACACCTTCCAATTCTGCTCCACTGTAGTTCTTAGTTCGTGCAGCTTCATTCAGGCAAGAAGATGTTATTTTAAGTGCTTTGCATGATAATTATGTTGCAGAGTTCACACAGTCTTATTATCAATAAATATGAGGCAGCAGAAATTATCAGCTTTTGCTTGTAGCAGAGGAACATCAGACATACCAAGCTCTTGCAGATTAACATCTGGCGAAAGGAAAGAGCTCTCTTTCATCCTATTCGTGTGTATTTGAAGAATTTGGAAGCGCCCATTTTCATCAGGTAGGTTTATCTCAATGTGTACTTCCAATCTTCCAGGCCTGAGTGCCAAATATCATAAATCATTAGGCAGAGTTTGACATTAAATCCTTGCAAGCCTCTCAATAGCGAAGATGTCTAGTGTCATTATTATTGAATGCATATGCCAAAGATTGAGCAGATTATGTCTAGTGTCATTATTATTAGTGTCATATATATATAACCAGTAACAGTGTAAGAATTCACCTCAACAAAGCTTCATCAAGCAAATCTTTCCTATTCGTCATTCCAATAAGCAGAACATTGTTTAGTGCTTCAACACCATCTATCTAAATAGTATACAGCTTGGTTACATATCATTAAATACACACATGAAAAAACTGTCCATAACTCAAATTTTAGGAAAAATACCTTTGTTAGTAGCTGGTTTACAATGCTGTCATGTACACCTGTACCATCTCTGGTGGAACCTCTTGACTGCACAATCGGATTTTCACGAAGTTACGATAATTTCGTTGTAATTTATAAGGAAATATAAACAAGCAGGTTTCTGCGAAAAATGTAATGCAAAACAAATCATAGAAAAATAAAAGCTGGTATTAGCTAAGAAGAATCATGAGAAAAAACGATATCCTGGTTCTCAGCTAATGCAATGTATTTGAGAAACGATAGATTGTATTCACAAATAATATACATCTGATGCTCAATAATTATTTCTCATATGATGGGCAGAACATAGAATTTTGGAGATATGTTCACATTTTAAAAAGCAAAAAACAGATGTGCAAAAAATGTCAGGAACAATCTAAAGCTACCTGCTACCAAAATGATGTGATTGAAAAATTCAACACTGAGCTATCTACAGGAAAGATACAGCTCATCCTCAACTCTGCTCGGAGAGCTTGAAATAAGTGGAAAATATATAAGGATGTGAAGCAAATGGTACAGGTTATTTACCTTGCAGATAGCATCAATTTCATCAAAGATGATGACATGAAGGTCACTCTCATCACCTAAATTGAGCCACAGAATTTGAGACAAATAAATAAAAAGAAATGAAAGTAAATAAGAAAAGCAAAGACATTTTTTTCTTGAGACACCATACCACGTGTTCTCTGTTCATTCTCAGCATCTGCAAATAGATCTCTCACGTTCTTCTCTGTTTCACCAACAAATTTGCTCAAGACTTCAGGTCCATTTACAATCTGGGATCCAAACACTGAAGTTAAGCATGTAGCTGGACCATAGCTGAGATCTGACAATAGTCATTACTTTGCAACCTTGAAAAAAGCACACTTTTATCCCGGTTCACACAATTCTGACTGGATATAAAGTTGACAACTTCATAGGGAAATGGAAGGTTACAAAACTAATTAAATAGTTGAGAACTTCATGAAAACTAGTAAAATTGGTCATGTAGAAGTACATGACAACACGTTACATGTAATAAAGTCAACTATTGGGCATCATTGCTTGTGATAACACAAGGCCTATGTGACAGTACTTTAAACACTATTGATACCTTCTACATTCTGGAAGAATAAATCATAACATTGTCCACTGTGTTTATATGAGTACAACTGTATAATCATATATAAAAGTAAAGAGCTCAATCAGGCCTGGAGAAAATTTGTAAGATATATTCAGTCAAGAAATTCATGCCTTGGGATCCTTCCCGTTTAGCAATTTCCCGATTTGTCGGGCCATAAGTGTCTTCCCGGTACCAGGGGGTCCATATAGAAGTATACCCTTGACATGATTTATACCTAACCTGTAGCGGGCAATTAGTTATTAACCACTATTTTGTATGTTACCAATTGCAGAGAGAGTGCCAATATCCTAGCTCTTTCTAAATAATTTATTTTTCCTCGAACGATGCATGAGACCTGCGTGTCATTTCATTAAGAAGAACTCTTTCTAGATAATTACCTACTAACAACGTGAGGTGGAAACACTCGAGAAGCAAATGCCCTGCGAAAGATGTCTGTAAACTCAGCACTTAATCCACCTATACCCAACTTCTCCAGGTTAAACTCTTTATGCTTGAAAAGCTTGCTGCTAGCAGCTTCCTTTTGGTTGATCACCTGCATGTATAAGACAAGGTATTACAATGTCTTCTATGCACCTAACTTGCAGGTAACAAAAGAACTGGAAGGAACCTTAATTCCCGAATTAGGGGCTGCCTCAAATATGATGTATGTGTCACTTGACAGGAACCCTCTGTCCAATGGTGTGGAACTCTCTTGGCCTTCTAGCAACGCTTGATTTACAATGAATATATAGTTTGTCCCACAGAATTCAAATGTTACTTTTTGCCCAGTTGTCATGACCTACAAAGAGCAAAATTTGGTTGGGGACACAACTAAAAGCAATCCATAATCTAATTATCGACATGCAACACGTTGTCAGTGACAGATAGAAGGAAAGTTTCCTGATATAATCATCAAAGAAACAAGCCCTATTCAAAAGAGAACACTGGTAACCATGGCAGACAGATGTCCTACCTGGTCAAGAAATCTTTTCCGCAGTTGTCCGGCAAGCAAAACAGCATCCAACTACAAATCAAGTTCATGCACATAACATCCTCAATTGAATGCTAACAAATTACTATCGTGATGATCTTGAAGAGCAGGCAAACCTGCTCTTGGTTGGCTTTTGCCTTGACATATGATAGCTCTAGTGTAAGCAAAGCCAGCTTGAAATCTTCAGGAGGAACAAAGCTGAGCACAAAATTAACAAAATAAATGACTACAGAAATAACTGTGAGAAGCATAACTTGCGGCGGCATGTTAAAATTTAAACCTGCTGACTGCAACAGAATCACCAGAAGAAACCTTTGCCTGCCGACGCTGGATGCCATTCAAAGCAATGCGACCACTTGCAACGGTATCATGAGCTGTGTGTCTTGTTAAGGAGCACACACTTAAAAGAGAAACAAAAATCACTTCCAAAAGTAAACTTAACAAGAACTTTAAATGCATAACTTAAATGACATCATAAGTTATTCACAAATAGTTGGTTCATAAGTTCTTCGCCTACAAAGTTGCTCAAATCTAGTAATTCAATAGCTGAACTGAGCAACACTTGCAGCCAAATTTTATCAAAGCTAAACTCAAAACTAATTACAAAACGCACACTTGCGCATCCAACACGAATTACTAAGGTAACTGCTTGTCACTGCTGTCATTCTACAAACAACACACAATCTAACTACGCTGTCCCAATGTGAGAGATGAGGATGTCATTGAGATGAATACCAGTTGTCCAGTTGACAGATTAAGTAATTCAATCAGAGGTCACACATTGTTTCCTAGAGCAACGAAAAATAAATGACATCCCAGCACTAAACAAACTCTTCGCCAGGTAGATTGTATTCGTTAGAAGAAAAAAAGAGGGATCACAGGTAGATTGTATTCGTTAGAAAAGAAAAATAAATAAATAAAAGAGGGATCACTGGACGGAGGCTCCAAACAACCACAACCGGAACAAATAGACTAATTGGCGGAGCAAGGATATCGTAGGGTGAGGACGAGGGCGTCGCCGACGAGGGCGATGGAGTTGG
This sequence comes from Setaria italica, assembly GCF_000263155.2. NCBI lineage: Eukaryota > Viridiplantae > Streptophyta > Magnoliopsida > Poales > Poaceae > Setaria > Setaria italica. Next base: position 36,706,666 of record NC_028454.1, on the reverse strand, counting down.
GGAAGCGGCGGAGGTCGGCGGCGGAGACGAAGGCGCAGTTTGTGAGGGCGAGTTCCTGGGTGGGCGTGTTCACCACCTCCATTGCGGCTGGCCCGCACGCGGGCCGGCAGGGAGACGGAGCGACGACCGGCTAGCGAGAGGTCTCTAGGCAAAGGTTTCTTCTGGCAATGGCGTCGGTCGCAGGAGGAGGTGGAATCCTGGTGGTGACACAGGACTAGAGGAGGCCAAGAAGGCAGGAGGATCTTACAATTTGCAAATAGAGGCTGGCAGCTTCGATCCGAAGCAGCAAGGGGGGAACTTCGATCCTAAGGAAGAAAAGCGTCGTGCAGTTTCTCGTCTCGGGCTCGCGATCATCTGAAGGCCCATTTGTCGGCGGGCCAGATGTACCGCCGCCACCCCCAAAGTTTTTCCCTCGGAGAGGGATGGGCCTCAATGGGCCCCGGCAGGTTGGTGTGATTCGAGGTGAGCCTGTTTGGATGATCTACTACCATCCATTAGGGTCTTGCTTGGGCCTCTCCTCTGTGAACATATTATAAGCCCGTGTGTCGAACAGCTGTTGCGCGTCCCAGCCTGCATCCATTTCCAGGCCCCAGCCTTGCAGATTGACAGGCGAAGTGATGACCTATCTCCTCCACCAGTCACCTGATTCATGCCATGTTAAAATAGTTTCTGTAGTCATGTTATAAATGCCGATTGTATAAAAAAGTTGTTAAAGTGGTAAACGTTTCTTAATATTAAGCTAAAAACAAGGAACCGTGGAACGAATGAAGATACGCCAGCCACGCACGAAAAGTCTTGCGTGGTGTTGCTCCGATCCCTCGCCGTCATTTCTGGAAAACCCAGCCAGCGAATCCAGCTGCGAGCCTGGGGACGAACTAGAACATCATTCCGGCCGTCAATTGTCGGGAGAAAATCTACAGACCGCGAGGTCGGCCGCCCCGCGTCGGAAGGAGATCATCTGTACTGTAGCTGGTGTGTCTGCGATTAAGTTACCGACGTGTGAATTCGGATCCACACGTTAGTGACGCAACTGCAGAGGAACCAACCGTAGAGGATCCGTCTCCCCCGACGTCAGGGGTGTCGGCCATTGCTGCCGGCCGCCGCGCACCCCCTCTCTTGCACGCCTGGGCCAAATTTTTTTTTTCTTGTTTTCTACATGGCCTTCGTCACCCGCTCACTACCGTCCCCAATCGAGGAAACGCACTAGCCAAAGCAAAGCTTGGCAGGCAAGAGGCGCCAGTAGCAGCATAATTGGAACCGCCACTCACGCTCGGACCGCAAGATCGGTCGATTCGATTCTGCCTGCTGCCCGCCCGTCCCCTTTTTACTGGTGCCTCGTGCGGTAGATGTTCAACCTGTCGTGCTGCAACTCGTAAGCACACTACGACGACACCAGAATCTCGTGCATTTCCTTTCCTTTTTCTCCATCTAGAAGGTATAGATCAGCATATGCTCGTATAGATCTCTTCTCATTTTTCTCTCACACTTTATGATCATCGGGTGCTATTTGAGTAGTACTGTACGTGCGTGGATGGGAGACACTGCAGGAGTAACAAGAACAGTAGTGGGGGTAGCATTCGTGGTATGATGCCAAATTGGGCAGCAGATTCCTCCTAGAAGCTGAATGCCCCATGCTGCATGCATTGTATGTCCATCGTTGTCCACCGCTGGTATCTCCGTGTAGAGATGCGCCTAGTCAAAGCCCGCACTTTCACTAACACCACGGAATCTAATGATTGAGCTCGTGACTTGCACTGTGCTCCTGCGAAAAGGGCTAAGACTTTTCATGCGCGCTAACCCTCCTACCACCGTTAGTTTATTGACATCACTAATGTCAACTTAAGAAGTACTGACGACGAGAGAGAGACCGGTCGGGCGGGACGCCCGGCTTTGGTAGATTCTCCAAAAGGCAGCACTGCTGCTTGATCAAAAAGCCTTGCTTGTAGCGCGGTGCCAATGGCATGATCAAATGGTGGTCCGAGTTGCGACTTGCAAGTGTGTTGGTCCTCGTATTATTGCCTCCTCAATAGGGGTTTCCATGTAATGCTTTTCCAGTTTTCCTAACACACCTCCTGTTGCTCAGGTGACTAGTCTAAAAGTCGACACTGAATTGAACACTTGAGACAGATACAAGAGGTTAAGGTTCAAGGTCTTGGGCTGGATGGTGAGGTGCTGAGGGCTCAATTAATCGTCTGAGGGAGTGGCGGACCACCACCGGTGGGAGCTATCAACGGCGAGAGGCGCGCGGGAGAGGATGCCGGCAGGGGGCTGGAGCCCTCCTACCCCATAGATCCTATGGAGCCCTCAAAGTTTTTCCTAAAATTTTTAGACATGGATGAAGCGGAACTGCGGAAGTGGAAGAAAATGAGGAGAAGAAAAGCCCCCTATGTTCAAGAGCAAGAGCTGGATCCGTCCCTGGGCGCCGAGTCTGGAGATGGTAGGAAGTGTACATACAGGGCAGAGCCAATCAATGGGAGCAGAAAACATGGCGTGGACGACTGAGCTATATATGGTAAATCCCTTTCGTAAACAGGCTTTATTAGGCCAAACATTCCCTGAGACGACGATTCTGCTGCTGGTACCAGTACTAGTACACGCCCCCATTGAAACGACTCATCATTTTGGTTTTGGCAGGGTGTTGGCGACTTTGAGCCACCGGCCTCCTTTTCCGGTCGTCCAACGCAACGCACTGCCCAGGACCACTTGCACGGTGGGCCGGCGCTGCTTGCCTGTTGCGGCACAGGTCCGCAACATGGCCAGCCACCGCGCGCGACACCGGGGGCCAATCAGATACGGCTGGCCCCACAAACGGACGGCCGTGGCCAATCGGTGCAGCCGCGCTTCGCGTTCGATCCCCCATTTGTCCCGTGTGCGCAGCCACTCCGATCCAGCCTCCACTTCAGTTGCAAGAAATCACCTGCTTTTGTCGAGCGGGACACTCCCTGGGTCCGGGTCGCCCGTCTATCGGATAGCCGGTTTCTGCACGGCCATTTGCTCCGCATTATATTCGTGCCTATGTGCGGCATGAAATGGAGGCCTCCCAATGCGTCGGGTCCATATGCTACTGATGAGAGAGGAGTGACGACACCATGTGTGCTGCCTGCTTTTGACTGGTTTTCAATTCGGATGGAACTCGCTACCAGCTAGCTGCTGGTGAAAAGGGCAGCAGCAACGGGCGGGGTGTCACGAAACGAAAGAAAGCGCAGGTCTTGCCGTAATGCACATGTACCATCAGCCGTGTAGCTCCGATCCTAGCTGGAGATCCGTCCATCGATCGATGATGGGCATGTGCGTGTCAACGTCGGTTGCTGCATTGCTGTCGTCAGATGAAAAACATATATACAAGACTAAAGGGGTGTTTAAATACCCCGTGCTAAACTTTAGCACCTGTCACATCGGATATTTGATACTAATTAGGAGTATTAAACATAATTTAATTACAAAACTAATTGCACAGAAGGAGTCTAATTCGCGAGACAAATCTATTAAGCCTAATTAGTCCATGATTTAACTATGTGGTGCTACAGTAACCATTTGCTAATGATGAATTAATTAGCCTTAATAGATTCGTCTCACGAATTAGACTCCATATGTGCAATTAGTTTTGTAATTAAACTATATTTAGTCCTCCTAATTAGTATCCGAACATCTGATGTAACATGTGCTAAAGTTTAGCACAGGTATCAAACACCCCCTAATCATGTCCTGAATGATTAGCTAGTAGTGACAGAATATGCCAATTTGAGCGGTTTAGGGATCGGTATGATGATGCATCTGTGGGCGCCAAAGTGTGCATCCGGTTAAGGTCTAAAGGCGCGCTAGTCCTCGATCTGGTCGATCAAGACAAGCAATGTGTATACGTGCCAGAATTGTCAGCAGGCCAGGATCGATCGAGATGGATATATACAAACTAGGCATGAGTTGGACCTAAGCACAAAACGTTAACTCTGGCGAGCAACTCCACGGAGAATATAACAACTTCAAATATGCTGGTCTCTGTTGAAAACTCAAGGTATACACAGCATGATGTGATTAAAAAAAGATTGCATATACTTGCATGCACGGCCGAAACTACCTTATGCCACTGGGGTCGTGCGGACCCGATGAAATTTGCCAAATCCAATTAGAAAATACTGCTCATCCATGTGGCCGAACCCATGTTTAATGGAGCCGACCTAGGCGGTTTTGTTGTCTGGTTTCACCCATGGTTGTACAACCAATGAGCATATTGATTTGTGTGTTTAAACATATAGCTCAAGTTGACGCATGTCAAACACAAATGGAGGTGTAGGTAATGGAGTGTAAAGTCATATATAGAGTAATTGGTGACGAAAGACTATCACAACCGGGTAAAGGTTACAATATATCCATACGAGTATTGTGTTAGAATATTATTAGTAAATGAAAGAGGACAAAGATAATTAATTAGGGTTATCTAGGAGTCAGAATTTATTTAAAAACTTCTAATACCGTCTTTTAAAATCACTCGTTTGTGTTGGGGCATAGGTTGTGTACAAGCATAAGTTACATTTCATTTCAAAAAAAAAATCAAACATATATATTTACCACAACGATTCAAATGATAAGTATGTTTAATGTATAAAAACTATACAACTGAATTCATATTTTAAATGTTCTGTAGTATATTGGAAAACAATGGTGAAAATATTGATTAATACTCCATCCATCCCATAAAAAGTGCAATTAATTTAGAAAGTCTCAGAAAGATTAGTATTGAAAAAATTAGCTGCCAAGAGGGCAATGCTAATTTACAGTCGCCCGTTAGCAAGGCTTCGTCCGGTCGATTTCTAACATGCTGTTGGGACTCAGAACCAGGCCAATCATGCCCCGCATACCTCCTCCAACTTTCCATTCTCTTTTGCAAAACAAAAAAAATTATATAACAAAAAATATAAAAATTTGTATGGATAAATTTTGTTTAAAAGTTTAGAAAATAAAGTTCGCACAAAAATTCGACAAAAGATTTTTGAAACGAAAATGTTCAAAAAAATGGCAAACATAAAGTTGAAACAAAAACTTTAAAGAAAAATTAGGAACAAAAATTTTGGAGAAAAAATTGGGAAAAAACATTGGACAAAAAAATTGAAACGAAAATGTTCGAAAAAACTGAGAAACAGAAAGTTAAAACAAAAATTTTGAAGAAAAATTAGGAACAAAAATTGTGGAGAAAAAAATTGGGAAACAAACATTTGGAACTAGCACATCTAAAAAGGTTGAACAAAATCTAAAAAAAATCAGAAGCAAAAAATAGGACAAAAATTCAAAAAGCAAACAGAGAAAAAAAATCCGAACAAAAATTTGTGCTGCCTGGATCCGACAGCCACACGGGCGGTCACCAACCGTCATCTTCTCGCGGGCTGATGCGCTGCCGCTCGCCGCTCCCGAGTCTCCGTGCCGCAGCTCGCCGCAATTCGAGGTCTCCGTGGTCTCTAGCGCCACTCCCCCAAGGGCTCCGCACCCTTCCCGCTGCTTGGAACCGAGGTCGCCGGTGCTGGATTCACCGCCCGATGCCGCACCACGCTGAGTCTCCATCTCGCCGCGCATCGCCGGGGCACCTCACGGAAGACGAGAAGAGAGAAGAGGAAAAAACGAGAGAACTACGGAAGAGATAAGGGCCTATTTGGTTGCCTGGAGGAGTCTAGCCTGGCTCGCACTAGCCAGCCACGCTCCCCAGAGCCAGGCCCAATGCATGCAGGAGCATGGTGTTTGGTTGCCTGTTCGCACGAGCCAGGCTCTCCCGAGAACCTGTTTGGTTGCTCGTATGAGGACGAGTTGCATGAGATGAAAATATATAAATAATCATAATAATGACATTTATTACGGAAACTATTATCTTATAGCCCATAATTTATCTCATTACTCCTTAATATTAATCGAAATATGTTAATATCATTTAATATGTGCTAATAATACATTAATAACATTATTAGATGGCTAATTACCTGCACCACGTGAGCCTGGCCCCGCAGAAACGGCCGATTTCTGCGTTCCTCCAGAGCCTGGCTGCGGGGTTTCTCGCACGCGCGGAGCCTGATCGAGCAGATACGCAAACCAAACAAACGTATATTCTCGCACCGGCAAAACCTAGCTGAGGGCTGATGCAGGCAACCAAACGCGCCCTGATACAGGTGCACCAGAGTAAATGGGTGATACAGATGCATGGCCCCACCACTAGTGAATGTGTCGAGATCGAGCGCTGACTCCAAAAGCTCCGGTTGTCTGTATACTCAGCTTCGCGCCGCCAGGATAGTTAGTTGATATTTTCAATGCACTATTTATGGGATATTTTGTGGGATAAATTTTGAACCTAGAGTTGCACTATTTATGCAATGGAGCCTAGACAAACACAAAGTACACTTATATCCTCCACAAATCAAATGAAAAGTACTTCCTGAAGTTGGCATTTGATTGTTTGCCTCCGCACCATGTTTAGAAAAAAAAACTAATTAAAGGGAGTCATAAAGAACAAAAGCATAGTGCTTATTGTTGTGCAATAGTAGTACACGTGCGACCGACTTCCCTTTGCTGAATACAAAAGCAAGTGTTTATAGAAAGACTATGCTTGATTAATTGAATTAACATATACCATCCCCGGCCTCGTTGACCTGATACCACCACCATCACGTCCGTCCAAAAATTCAGAGTGGTAACTTGTCGTGTTAGAAACTGGGAAACTTCTGTTCTTGGCACTGTGCATGCACCATTGGAAGCTAGCTAGCTTTTGCCCCTATACATCATCATGTACGGGTAAGAACTGCCACTTACAAGAAACATATGCATATGGTGCTTAGTAAGAGGAGGACAAGTTGTAGCAGTGTGTTTTATTTCTTTTGTCGAGTCAAAAAGAAAAGCAGAGAGCGGCCTGATCGAATATACTAAATTGTTCGGCAACCTGCTCCGACCATCGTTAGTTGTTGGATTAGTTTTTAGTCATCAGCAACGTCCACCGTCCAAACTGAATCTGGCGGCTCTTTGCATAGATTGCAATGTGTCACTCGGGGAAACGACCTCCCATGCATCAGCATCACGATCGACCGTTTCTCTGGTGTTCAGAACAAAGCAAAAGGGAGGAGAAAATTTATACCAAATCATACATGACGCGCGCTTTTCCCCCCTCCACTTTGTCTATTTCTGATTTGCCTATAGATCGAGTGAGCAATAATACATCAATATTTTATGGGTTCCCGAGAGATCTCATTGGATTCTCCCGATGCGCACAACAAATGATCATTGCGAGGAGAAGTGGCCGCAGCAAATTTCAAGAAAACAAAACAAGTGGCCGGAACCGGGGGGAAAAGCGACGGGTTTCGCGATCCGGCGGGCGATCGACCGGTCGCCGATCGAGCAGGGATTATGAACAGCATGATTGCTGTGGTCGACGAAACGAAACCATGGCAAAAGCGGCCTCGCTTTTCCCCACCTATTGGGGGCTCATCAGCTAGCTTAGCTCCTCCCACTTTGGGCGGTAAGGAATCCATATCCTCGAGTAGATTCCCTTTAGTTTCAAAAGCAAATTCTAGTAGTATTCTATTAAACCAGGGGCCTGAGTTGTGAGTGTGTTTGTTGGCGTTGATGCTGTGGGTGTACCGTCGTGAGAGAATACAGATGGGGCTGTCCTATCTCTCTTAGAGGATGGGTTGTACAGTAGCAACTTAGAATTGGCTTTTGAAATTAAAGGGAATCTACTCTGGCGTTTTTTTCTTCAAGAACGTGTTGTCGCATCAACCACGAAACCCTTAGGCTGAAGGTCTCAAGAAACTTGCAATTTCGCCTTAAATTAGTGCCTCACTGATTCATTTTGATTCGGCCTATGTTCCACAGGCTACAGGTATATGTATTATCTACTCCATTCGTTTCAAATTATAGGTTATTTTAACTTTTCTAGATTTATAGATATTATTATGCATCTAGACATATACTATATATATCTAAGTGCGCAGAACCTACAATTTGGAACCGAGGCTTCCCCACGGATCGATAGACCTGCAGGCTATTAGTTACCTCGTTAGGCATTTAACAATTACAACTGTCCATACTCTGTCTAATCCTGTTCATGCCCAGCCAAAGCACGCATGAATATACGCAGAAGAACCAAGGCTAGAAGACTACACGATTTACAACATTAGTACATGCTTGCATGCGCATGTGCACGCATCACGGGTGTTTTTTCTTACTATAAGCACTAGGTACTCGATAACGTAGGCTCATGACGCAAATCAGTACAATGCATGCATGATGAGACGGCAAGCAGAGGTACGGTAAGAATTAGGATCACGAGTTTATCATGCATGCATGTATTGCTTATGATCACACGTCGATCGAAGTGAGTCAAATTTAGATGGAAGACTTTTTGCAATTTAGCCCTTCATGTAAAACTTTTTTACATTTGAACCCTGACAGTTTGAATTGCAAAAAAGACCCTATCTGCAGCGTTAAATCCCGTGGCGCCAAGTACACATCTCGGCGCCGTACACTTTGGCGTTGTATATTTACATGCTGGCGTGGCGCCTGCGTGGTAGGACACGGCGCCAAAGCACATGGCGCCAAAGCACGTCGCGTTATGCGTGGTTTGTTGCTAGCTAGTTGGCCGAAGTGAAAAAAATGCATTCTACTTAGCCTTCTCTTTACTTCAAATTAAATTAGCAAACGACTCTCAAATTTATTTAAAGTTGACAGGATTGAAGAATAAGATGTGCATGTTCCATTTTGCTGGCACGCATACCGATAAGCTTTACCGATACTAAGTCATTCAGTTTCAAATATGGCATCTGATAATTCAAAGGCTAAGTAGATGAATGCATCTCGTGCACTTTGGGTGACTAGCTAGCACTAGCAGCAACCACGCATCAACTGGAGTGATACATATATGGTAAAACTTGAGTACGAATCAGTCTGCCTAGCCCCTAACGAATTTCCAGTAAAGACCAAGATCACACTAATGCTTGGATTAATTTGCACTAAGTCATCTGCTTCAAGCTTAACTGCCTATACTACTAGAACACAGCAACTGCATGCATTAGTGCATTACCACGTATTTTCACCAAGCTTCTTGTCGTTGGCTCGTTACTTCATATTAGCATTCAGCATGACAGCATGCTATGCATGTGACGAATCTAGGGCCTCTCCTTTGGAATTCTGGCTTGGCCAAAAGAGAATGATCCTAGCGTCTTGACTAAGGTGAAGTGACGCATAGCCATTTTTGAAAATGAATAAATTGTATACCACGATATATGTTGGTGCCCAAATGTTCAAAATGGAATATACACACACATCGTACAACACCTGTATCAAGTTTGGAGAAAGTTGAAGTTCATTATATATTTAAAACAAGAAGTAAAAAGAGGTTATACAACATGTGTTTTTATCCTCACAGCAGCACCTGGTCTCCAGGAAATGCCATGGCGCCATATCAATTAATGTTGTACTGTAAATATCGCCACATAGGTGGCAGCGTGGCCAACGACAGCGCTAATTGACACGGCGCCGTACCGTGTATCTACAGCGCCAATTGACACGGCGCCATACAAAGGGTTCATTTTCGAAAATCTTTTCGTTTGGGTCCATATGTAAAATACTTATGAAAAACACAGCTAAAATGCAAAAAAATACACATTTAGATGTATATGGCAGATGATGCCAATTCAGCATCTAGCATCGATGTGCACCTAGTTGTTCCAGCATCTCCATACACGTGGTATATCAACTTCCACCATTTTAGTTTTTTTCCTTATACTTATGGAGTACGAATTATATGAATTGTAATATAACGATGTAAAAGTTAAATCAATAGTTCAACTTTTTCCTACATCTCGCTAACGGAGAAGAGAACAATTTCTCCCTCAGAAGCACCGTAAGGCCATTCTCAATAAGGGGTTTCATATTTATGTTTCCAAAATGCCACATAAACAAGATAACATTTAATTTATAATTAAAATAGCTTCATACAAGTTAAGAAAAATATCAAATTAACTAAGGAAATGAGTGCTTTTAAAAATAATGCAATGAGATGTCACTTTGAATCTTAGGAAAATGAGTCTGACTGTTGAACTTACACCTTTCTGCTAGAGTGCTACTTGTACTATTGCCAACTCTAATTTCCAGAAAATTCATTCTATTCAACGAATTGATCTGTTCAGCTGACTATGCGTTCTTATGCAGCGTAAAGTTTTTTTTAATAACATCGCCATGCAAATTTGTCCCCCCAAAGAATGGTACCTTTCTAGGCTCTAGTGATATTCTATGCTCCCCACTTAATATGTAAGGGACTCAGGGTCCCCAGTTAACTATTGTTCCAGTTGATCCAGTACATTAACCTTGGAAAAAAATTCCTTTAAATAATATATAGACATATATACCACTTTGCAAGTTTTGGAGGAAGCTCCCAATCATATTTGGACAGGCCGGCACTTTCACTTCACCAAGAAAGAGAGCTCTCTAGCTGTTTGTGGTTTCTTTGACGTGACTGTTGAAAACTAGCAGCAAGGCTAGTATTTTATTAAGGGAGGTGCTAAATAATTATCATTTGTTTTCATTTATTTATTACCAAAAAGCCATGTACAGATTAATTTGCTATCTTTAAATCAAACACAAAAACACTGAATATCAATTGTGATCAACCTAAGCTGCTTAGAATTCAATTTGCTAGATAAATATGCTTATTCATTTATTTTTTTGGTCCATCCCTTTAATATATAAGTTTAGCCTGACAAGTTATCAACTACAGTAATGACGACTATTTCGTTTTTTTTGTAAACTTGAATAATATATATGTATATCCAGCAAAAATAAATCGATGCATATATGCAAGAAGTAAGATGAAGAATGATAGCCAGGACGACCCTGATAATTAGTGAAAGTTTAGCATTTGTTGGGCAACTTGGCCATGATCAGAAACATGATGTTGATGCCCACGCAGGAATCAGTATATTCCCTTGGCCTTTCTCACTTTTTTCTGCAGCTGGCATCACATACGTTGGTCAGAAGTTTGGCTTGCTTTGCTATTCAAAACTCCAAAGAATTCAGCACTATCCCTGTATAATACTCCAAAGCAGTGTATGGAATGGCAGTAGTGGGACACGTCACAAGCAATCAATCTCCTTTTAAACTATAATGCTCGATCTCATGAGAAAAAAAACACTTAAATCCGCATTCGCAAGAATCCTTCGAGTCGGATCAATTATATATTCCGTCATATTTTTCTTGATCTTTCGCTCCCCGCAAGTTTATTAGATTTGCCTTTTGCGCATGTCTTATAACAATCTATTTGTGTCATGATTTATTGATGCAGAAAACATATATTTCTGCAAACTAATTAAGTGTAGGTATATTCTGGTGAAACCTATTTATTATTCATGTTCGTTTCATACATACTCTTGGCACGTGTACGTGCTTGTATAATATTACTACATTTTTTCTAAGAATTAACAAAACTATTCTTTTAGTCATAGATGGTGTGCCCATCGACGATGAGACGCGTGTGGTAACTTCGTCAATTTCAAAATCTACTGATCCAATCTCTTAGAGGTGCTCATAGAACAATAATGGAGATGCAGAGAAAGTGTCGAGATGACGAAGAAGGCTTGCTGGGGCACTTTGTTATGATAAAGGTGCGCTATAGGCCACAGTCGATATGGATCTATGAAAAATCCATTGGCTAAGAAATGATATTAACGGACAACCCAACACATATCAGGCACTTGCCAGCTAGTTGTCATTCTTTTTTTTAAATATAGTACAAACGTAGATTCATATACATGCACACTCACCTTTACGGATACACGTACGCACCCCTACCTCTATGACTACTTTCGAGAGACTGAGCTAATGTATCTTAAGATTGACGAAGTCATCACAGGCGCCTCGTTGTCAACAGGCATGTCATGTACCACTGAAAGAATGACGTGGTTAAATCCTGAAATAAATTTAGAAAAATGCAAGCACTACCAGCTGCCATGAGTCGAGGACTCGAATCCAAATGAGTAGGTTTCACCGTAAGAAATCTTTCGAACCGATACAAATAGTTACTGCAGTGTTAGCTATATCGTTTCATCTCATAGCTAGCTGTGTCAACTTATAAATTAAATCTAGACATACCTACAAAGCTCTCCTTTTCCTCGGTTCCCATTTCCGGTGGATTATCGAGCCGCTATCGCGCGCTTTGTCTACAACGAACCGTTAAAAACTTCGTAAAACCAGCCAAGGACGACTGCTCTTGGCGTGAGATCGATGCCAATCTTCCCAAACGTCAACAATAACCTCTGTCGTCTGGACCGATGGATCAGTGGATTAACCCATCTCGGCACGTAACTGGTAACACCGTGCACTCCGACAGCTGCATGCGCCATGTAGTGTAGCCCAAATCGGCGGTTTTCCCTCGTCACCGCCGGCCCCGACCGCGACACTCACTCGCCCTACACGCACGAAAGACGAAACTGCGTCCTGCGCACTCACCCTGCTGCTTATCTTGCGTCGCGAGGCGACGACCCGCGCGCGCCGGTGACAAGGACGCGCTCGCGCGCGCGCGCAGTGGTCGTCGGGCGACGTAATGCACGTGCGACCCCTGACCCCTTGGTCGCTGCTGCCTGGGCTGCTGGATCCATCGGTTCGCCCCCACCAACCGGAGCAAGCACAGACCAGGAGGGCACAGCGACAGCCAGCAACGTGACAACGGAGTCCAAACAAGGGCGCCCGGCCTTTTGCTCCGAGAATTTCCACAGGGAAAGATTCCACCACGTCGCCTCCTCCTCCTCCTCCTCCTCGTCCGGCTATATATATGGCCTTCACGAGTACGAACCCGTCCCCAAACCAAACCAAATCTTAGCAGTACAACACGCCACGCTCATCAGCTAGTAGCTCCGTGCTCTAGCTACTGGCTAGCTACCACTCCGTGTCCTCCAGGTAGCTCCAAAGCCTGGCACTACTACAGACTTTGCTACCCTAGACTGAGCACTCTCGCAATGTCTCCTACGATGCCCTCGTCGCTCTGTGTGTTCGCGGCGATGTCCGGCGCTGCCGCCGGGCGGCCTGGCAGTGGCGCGGCGGTGCCTGGCCGTCTGGCCACCAGCCAGGGAGCCAAGGGCAAGCGGGCCGTGGCGCAGCCTCTCGCGGCTAGCGTCGTGACGGAGACGCCGACGCCGGCCATAGCCCCGGCGGCCCCGCCGCCGCCAGCTCGGCCCGTGGTCGACGCCCCACCGCGACGCCGTGGGGGACGCGGCGGCGGCGGCGAGCACGCGGCGTGGAAGAGCGTCCGGCAGGAGAGGTGGGAGGGGGCCCTCGAGGTGGAAGGCGAGCTGCCGCTCTGGCTGGTGGGTACCCACTTAGCCACTTCATTCGTTTGTTTTAACTACTACTAAATTGCATAGCACCATCGCCATGCCATGCATGCTGTCTTTGATCTGGCTTTTGATTTTGGAAAAAAAGGGTGATCTGGCTTTTGTGCTCTAACTAGCTCCTTTTCATGATTCTTGAACCGACCGTAACCTCTACATTTTTATAACATTTTTCGAGTGTTCTAAGCCAAGGTTAGCCATGCTTTTTTCCTTGGCGAGAATCTGAATCTTTTCCGTTACTTTGATTCCAAGACTGCCCACTCCATGTACCTACAGAATGACACTTTTTTTCAGATCATCTCCAATATATATAGGCAAAGGCAAGCATATCTTCCTCTACTAAGAAAAGAATGAAGAACATAAAAAAGAGGGAGTCGGCATAAGTACTTTTAGACCAGCAGCTCATATACTACTACTGTGGAACAAAATCTTTTGAATTAACCTAACCATTTTCATCGTACAAGCATCTGGCTAGCTAATTAGTGCAGGCAGCACCAAAGTTTATTTTGCACACAGATCACGGTAAACTAAAGCACATGTGTTGAGCCAAAAAGCTAGGGTGTTTTTGGGCCAGCGGTTGGACACGTACGCACGGACACGTAGGAATAGCTATAGTAATGTCATTTTTCATTGGATCAGCAGTTGGAGAAGCACTTACCCGCAGATCCATTAGCTGCGATCATATCAACGAACGCGAGGGCGACACTGACTTACCCTAGGCGAGGCCTATCGAAAAGGAGATAGATCGGTGGCATCTCGGCACTCACGATGCTTGCGGGAAACACGACATATATACCAAGATTCTCTGTTGTTTTTACTCATGGCAGCGGCGACAATGGCGTCGCTGTCTTGTGATGATCATTGCAGTTTTGTTGCTCCCCCCTGCGACTTTGAGAAAAAGGCTGCGTCCACAACCTGGTTGCTGTCCCCTAACCACAACTCCACGAGTTGATGAGAGCACACCACTGCTCCTCCCAATTTGATTCTCTTCCCTACAACTCCATTTGACTCTACGCGCGTGTGCTATTCTGAAAGTGACCTGCAGAAATGAAAGCCGGTGTACGTACGTGCAATATAATACGGTTCGTTGCAGATCACATATTCGCTAAGATGCTCACTGAGCTGTGATTATTGTACTGATGGTCGGTCTAATTGTTCAATAACGACCATGCGACCCTCTATGATGAGCTCATGATGTTGAGAGTAACTTATCTTGTTGTTGGTAAACATCGATGGATTTTCTGCGCCCAGCTAATGAACGGAAACCTATACGCAACCTGCTTGCAGGACGGCACGTACCTGAGGAACGGCCCGGGGCTGTGGAACCTCGGCGACTACGGCTTCCGGCACCTGTTCGACGGCTACGCCACCCTTGTCCGCGTCTCGCTCCGCAACGGGCGCGCGGTGGGCGCGCACCGCCAGATCGAGTCGGAGGCGTACAAGGCGGCGCGCGCGCACGGCAAGGTGTGCTACCGCGAGTTCTCCGAGGTGCCCAAGCCGGACGGCTTCCTCTCCTACGTGGGCCAGCTCGCCAGCCTCTTCTCGGGCTCCTCGCTCACCGACAACTCCAACACGGGCGTCGTCAGGCTCGGCGACGGCCGCGTGCTCTGCCTGACGGAGACCATCAAGGGCTCCATCGTCATCGACCCGGACACGCTCGACACCCTCGGCAAGTTCGAGTACACGGACAACCAGGGGGGCCTGATCCACTCGGCGCACCCGATCGTGACCGACACCGAGTTCTGGACGCTGATCCCGGACCTGATACGACCGGGCTACTCGGTCGTGCGGATGGACGCCGGGACCAACGAGCGGCGGTTCGTGGGCAGGGTGGACTGCCGCGGGGGCCCGGCGCCCGGGTGGGTGCACTCGTTCCCCATCACCGAGCACTACGTGGTGGTGCCGGAGATGCCGCTCCGGTACTGCGCCAAGAACCTGCTCCGCGCGGAGCCCACGCCGCTGTACAAGTTCGAGTGGCACCTCGAGTCGGGGAGCTACATGCACGTCATGTGCAAGGCCAGCGGGAGGGTCGTGGCCAGCGTGGAGGTGCCGCCGTTCGTGACGTTCCACTTCATCAACGCGTACGAGGAGACGGACGCGGAAGGGCGTGTGACGGCCATCATCGCTGACTGCTGCGAGCACAACGCGAACACCTCCATCCTCGATAAGCTCCGCCTCCAGAACCTCCGATCCTCCGCTGGCCAGGACGTCCTCCCCGACGCCAGGTTAGCCTATACAACTGCTGCTACTTGGTTGTTTTAGATTGCATTTCTCATGATCGTCGGCGCGATGATGTATCACATGGGCTGACCGTGTCTCTGATGGGTTGTGTTCGGAACGACAGAGTGGGCCGGTTCAGGATACCTCTGGACGGGAGCCCGTTCGGCGAGCTGGAGTCGGCGCTGGACCCCGACGAGCACGGCCGCGGGATGGACATGTGCAGCATCAACCCGGCCCACGTCGGCAAGGAGTACCGGTACGCTTACGCCTGCGGCGCCCGCCGGCCGTGCAACTTCCCCAACACCCTCACCAAGATCGACCTGGTGGAGAAGACGGCCAAGAACTGGTACGAGGAGGGCGCCGTGCCGTCCGAGCCCTTCTTCGTGCCACGTCCCGGCGCCGTGGAGGAGGACGACGGTTAGTAGTGTTCTTGAGCTCGCACAACAATGCATCCGTCTGCGCGTTCCAACTCGCTACCGTGCCTGTGGCTAACATGTCTGGAAAACTTTGGCAGGGGTGGCGATATCGATGGTGAGCTCCAGGGACGGATCGGCCTACGCGCTGGTGCTGGACGCCAAGACGTTCCAGGAGGTCGCGAGGGCCAAGTTCCCGCACGCGATGCCCTACGGCTTGCACTGCTGCTGGGTGCCCCGGAACACGAACGCGTAGGTGGATCGACTCTGCTGGTTGCACCAAGCTCAGCGCACCGACGACTCGATCGCCGGACGTGGACGTAGATACAGAAAGATGGCGGGTTCAATTGCTGGCCTCCTCCGAACGAGGGGAAAACTATACACGTTCTAGTGATGTATAGGCACACGTCATATACGTGAAAAGTACAGGGGAATTGTACGTAGACGTAGCCCTTCCCACCTCGATGTCGTTGCAGTAGTGCACGCGTGTAATGTGTACATAGCTCTCCATCCGGTGATCGAGCTCATAGTGCTGTTCATTATGTAGGTTCCTTAATTAATTAGTAGTGTAGTTATACTCCTTGTTCCAATATATCCTTTTCCGGAATTAGCAAGATTGCGAGAGCCTAATGTGATTTAACGTTTCTCAGTCCTCTTTCAGACATACCAAGTCCTCCATGTCGAACCCCTCGTGAATCTACACCCACCACTCCCATCTGGCACACAGGTGATGCATCCCGTTCTCCTGGGGCATGATTGGTTTAAGGACCGGCGGATTCCATAGATGCTAGCTCCAGCTTGCCAGGTTCATAGATGCTAGCTCCGGTTTGCCAGGTTCCTAGATGCAACAGAACTTATAGTCGGTGTTTGTATTGAGCCAGGTTAGCTTGAGAATATGATTGGTTGCCTACTCAGCTGCCTTTTCTCAGTCTTGTTTGGTTTGCCCTTGCTTATCTTCAGGGACTAAACTCCTCTTTAGTCAGGGACTAAAGTTTAGTCCCCCTCTGTTTGTTCTAGTGATTAAAGAGCATTAAATGAGTTGAACAATGACCAACTTGCCCCTAATCATTACTGCCCCTGCCTTTTTCCTTCTCTGCCTCCCCATGCAGGCACGCACAGGCACAACACATGCGCGAACGGCGGCGCGGGGGTACGGAGGCGGCGCAGGGGCAGGGTGGCGGCCCGGCGAGCGGTGGCGCAGGGGTAGGGCTGTGGTCCGATGAGCGACCGGCGGGGGCCGGCGACGGGGCGAGTGCCGGGGAGGGCGGGAGTGGCGGTGGGCAACCGGGGGTGACGGGGACCGGCGGCAAGGCGGGTGGCCAGGGGGTGGCGGGGCAGGTGCTGGGGCGGGCAGGAGCGGCCGGTCCGCCGGGAGCAGCAGGTGGGTGGCCGGGGGCAGCGGGGGCCTGCGGCGGGGTGGGGTGTAGGAGGGGGGGAGCTGGTCACGGACTGGCATCAATGAGGGGTACATGATGTCCAGGGTACCTTTTAGTCCCCATAAGCAACCTGTTGGGGACTAAAGGGCTAAACTTTATCAGTCACCCTGTTTGGCATTTTAGGGGGCATTTGGTTGTCTGCATCAGCCCTCAGCCAGGCTCTGCCGGTGCGAGAACACACGTTTGTTTGGTTTGCATATCTGCTCGGCCAGGCTCTGCGCGTGCAAGATTCCCCCCGCAGCCAGGCTCTGCTGGTGCGAGGAAATCGACCGTTTCTGCTAGGCTTGGCTCACATGGTGCGGCTAATTAGCCATCTAATGATGTTATTAATGCATTATTAGCACATATTAAATGATATTAACATATTTCGATTAATATTAAGGAGTAATAAGATAAACTAAGAGCTATAAGATAATAGTTTAACCGTAATAAATGTCATTACGATGATTATTTATATATTTTCATCTCATGCAACCCGTCCTCATACGAGCAACCAAACAGATTCTCGGGAGAGCTTGGCTCGTGCGAACAGACAACCAAACACCATGCTCCTGCATGCATTGGCCTGGCTCTGGGGAGCCTGGCTGGCTGTGCGAGCCAGGCTAGGCTCCTCCAGGCAACCAAACGGGCTCTTAGGGACTAAAAGGGACTAAACTTTAGTCCCTAAAGTTTAAGGGCAAACCATACAGGACCTCAATTTACACACACTTTCCAAGAACTTATCGCCGCAACACCAGATCCTTGGCTATGAGGAAATAAGCCTTTCCTTCGTACCTCAGGAGTCAGGCTCTAGGAGCCCTTTTGCACATGATAGGCTAGGCCAGCTACCAAGGCTAGGAAACCAAATCACCATGTCCTTGCATCGCGGGAGCCTCTCTGGCTGGGGCTGTATGCGGGCAACCAATCAGCCTCCTCTAACCAATGGTCAAAAGAATGCGGGTATAGTGTTTTCCTTGAAGGCTCGATTCTTCTTTCTAGGGTATGGTGTTGCCCTTTGAAGCGCATACTACCTTACTTCTAGAGAGATTGTACCAACCTTGCATTTTTATTGTACTTTTGCCGAGAGGGAAGAGGCAGAACATGCCAAGTACTCCCTCCTGAAATACATGTCATCCTATCATTTTTGGAACAGATTATTAGTAGATGAGAAAATGACTATACCCAAGAAGCTGTAGAATTGCACTTTCGTCAACGAGAGAGAAGAGCTAGCTAGAACTAGAAGGCAGTTATGTGAAGGTACTTATTTCTATATCTATACTATCTATAAGAAAGGAGACAATTGAAAACAATTCTCAGCCAAACTTAAATCCCCCCACCCCTCATAGAGGACCCACCTGGTAGGACAAGGTAGGGCGAAAAGGTTGGACGAAAGGTAGGAGGAAGAAAAAACTAGACGATAGAAAATGTTTCTACAGAAAACCGTCGTTTTTTCTTGCCCCGTGCGGCTTCTTACCCGCCTGGATACCCACCCCAATCCCACCCATGAATCACACTCGCGCTCCTCTCTTCCTTTCCTTCTTTGCATACCCTCCCCGTCCGCCACCCACTAATCACACCTCCCAGCGATTTCTCGTGCCCCATCTGCCGGCAACCTATCGAGGGGGGTACCCGAGGTAGTGTTTTGGTTAGTAGGGCTCGTTGAGATCAGGAACTTGAAGGTAAACACAGGCACACGATTTAGATAGGTTCAGGCCGCTAAATTGCGTAATACCCTATGTCCTGTGGGTTGGTTGGATTGAATTTATTTGGAGGGGGTCCCTGCCTCACCTTATATGGCCGGGGGCAGGGTTACAGGTCGGTTGGTTACAAGAATACTAGTCGGATACGACTAGAGGAGTTCTACTCTTATTACAACGAGTACTTTCCTAATCCTCGACTAGTTCATATTTTTCCATGTAGACTACACTGTCCTGTGCCATGGTCTCCATGTCAGATGTGTCTCGGTGTACAACCCCATATTTAGGATTATCCAAACCTTCTGGTGAGCCCATAGATATATGTACGACACCATCTCCCCTCCCAGGTCCCAGCCTTCCTCCCTATGCGCTCGATCCGCCGTGAGAAGCTGCAGTGGACGACAAGAGCGCAAGGCCTATCCCCGTCCACTCGCGAGATACACCGCCATCCTCCAGCACGACGTGCTTCCATCCTCCGCCGCGAGGGGTTCCCCGTCTGCCTGCCTCCCGGCCTTCGCAGCGCGCGCCCGCGCGTTGTGCCGCGACCGCACCCTGGACACTCCACCTCCGCTTCCCGCTACCATGCCGCGGCCGCTACCCGGATGAGGTTCATGACACCCTGTTCCATCTCCCCATCCCCTCCACTAAAGAAGACATGACGGCAACCCCTTCTACAGGCAGAGGCTACGTGGCGGCGGACGCGGCCTCATCTCCGAGTGGAGGAGACGCGGAGGTGGCGGCTCCATCCCTCTCAAGTATTTGCGCATCTCGGCTTGCCGGTTGCCGCTACTCTTGTGCCTTGCCTCGACAACGTTGTCATCCTCATCCTCATCCTCATCCTCATCGATCGCGCCCGGCTGAGCGAAGTGGAAGGTGCTGGGCAATGCGGCTGCGGTGGCCATGGGAGGCACAGACATCTAGCTATAGCAAGCCACTCTTGCGGATATGGCACCAGCGTTGGACCTCTAGTCATTCATACCACCCACCCATCACTATCGCATTCGAGATCCACTAGTGCCGCGGCGTATCCGCTAGGGACTGGAGCATCGTCGGCAAGAAGGGCTAGGTTGAAGTAAGTGGTGCTCCCCCCTCATTAATCCAACATGTTTGCTTTTAGTTTTATTGATCTGTTCATTCTTAACATAAGTGACCCACCACGATATGAATTGACACAAAAAATAGAATGATTGATGTTATAGTTGACACCTAGACTCAGATTAATTTAGTGTTTTGGCAGTCATTGATAAATCCTCACCGCCTCCGATGCCACAGACTTCACCGCCGTTGTCTCCTGCATCGTCATGATGCACTCGTGAGTGTGGCATTTCCTTCTTTTCTTGTGATTTTCCATCAGCTGCTAGCTTCCGCTTAAAGCCATTTGGATCATATCAAGGTGCTACCCTACTTCACCGAGGTCTGTGGGTACCACGGCCCCCAACTACATGATGGTGAGCGTTGACTACTTTGCATTTGTTAAAATTGTTATGCAAGCTTGGTATGATTCAATTAAATTGGGCTTCACCTAAGGTTGGGGTGTTGTTCAGTTTATTTTCTTCTTTTCGATCAGTGAGCTAGCTAATAATTGATAATATTATGAGCTCGCAAAAGTTATTGTGTTTTTTATGAGCTGAAGACCATGGGAGATCATGTTCCTGAGTTTCTTTTATTTCTTTCTGAGGTGCTTCATTGAATTTGGTACTTTGCTGGACCAGGATGGTGGGCGGGCCGCTGGAGCAAGCTAGAGGAGCAACACCTGAAGAAGCAGTTAGAGGTAATTAACTAACCAATTACTGTAGGGTATGATGCTGCCATGCTGGATACATTGATAGTTCAGTGTTTTCAGTTTAGTGATTCGATACAGGCATTGGTCGGATCCTCTTCGGGTCATTGCGCAAATTGGGTTGGGCAGCAGCAGCATCAGTTCGGAAGGGGTGCATCTTGGTTTGTATAAAATTGGTGTGTGCCTGTAGGCTTATGTGAATTTGGTTCAGCAGTAGAAGTAGCATCATTTTTTAGTTCTAAGCAATGTACAAAATAGCGGGCTATGAGATTTAGCGTAGAGCTGTGCCTAACCGCTATAGCTCCACTATAGCCTGCTATAGCACCGCTATAGCCCGCTAATTAGTACAACACTGTTGTAGCGGCAGTTAGCATCAAACACTATAGTGCCGCTATAGCCCGCTATTTCGTACATTGGTTCTAAGTGAATTTAGTTGGTTACGCTACATCTTGGTTTGCTAACTCGAAATGTTTTTGAGGCAGAGAATGGGAGGAATATTGTCGAGGTGGAGATGACATGATCAAGACCATGAGCGAGGGGTAACTGTGGGAGAACAGGACTGGCTCCAAGTCCAAAAAGAATCAACACCTTCTTATTGTCATTGGAGTTTACGCTAGTTTTGGCTCCCGTCTCAAGAGAAACGAACGTCTTCTGCGACTTCTAGATGTTAGAGAGGTTTGCCACTCTTGTTCTTTTGGTTTCTTCAGCTTTTAGTGATAGAAATATTATTTCGCAGTAGAGAGTATTTGAAGAAATTCATTGTGATAGAAAACTACACTGATTTTAAGAGTTGAAGAGGCTACATAATGAGTTGATTGAATTTGCATGATAAACATGGAATAGAAAAAAATTGCATTATGATGTCTACTACCACCCTGCAAAGTATCAAATTAAAATTCAAGTTGTGTATGAACAAACAAAAAATATAAATTGCATTATGGGGTAAGTTAAATCAAATAGGTTCATTGTTCAGTTTAATGCTCTTAAGAATTGTACAGTTTTAGTTTAGCTCGTTTCTCGGGTGTCGTAGTTCTTGAATGATCTTTTGATGAATGATTAATTGAATCAGTTAGTGTTCTAATCACCTACTAGAAATGTAGGAGTATTTCACTGTAGATAAAAAAAATCAGTCTATTTATTTTCAGGCGTTTCCCGGGTGTCGTAGTTCTTGAATGATCTTTTGATGAATGATTAATTGAATCAGTTAGTGTTCTAATCACCTACTAGAAATGTAGGAGTATTTCACTGTAGATAAAAAAATCAGTCAATTTATTTTCAGGAATAGGAGAAGCAACAATGATGCATCAAAATGAAAATCAAGGATGGCTTGTGTTTGGAGAAACTAGTCTAGTCATAATCTTTGATGGCTAATAGACCTGCCTACACCATTCATCTAGAGGTGAGGATACCACATGCCTAGAGGTTAAACTGAAATAGAAATTAAAATGGCTAGCTTTAGTACATGTAAAGTATAATATTAAATATTTGTTTTCCAATATGAAGGATGCTTGTACAGAATATTGTGCCCTGCCACAGTCATGCCATCTCCAATATCTTTCTAAAAAAATATTCAGTTTTCCAAAACTTGTTGGACAATGGAGAGTTCCTCATGGAATATCTCAATTGCTCTCTGATTCTTCACATTTGTAGGCTTATGCTCTCTGTCACACAGAAATGCACAATTAGTGGAGCTTTATTATTTGTGGATTTATTAGAAGATAGTGTTGAAAATGTGTCTACTTGTTCTAGAATTAATGGAGCTTTTGATCAATTTATCTAGCCTATTTTCAAATTATTGAAGCGAAAATCCATATAAGTAATTAGTTTAGCACATATACATTTTCTTTCTTCAACAAATTTTCATGCAACAACAGTCTGTGCTGTGATTATGGATGGCAGACCATATTTTCTGAACATTCTTAACTGCTAATTACTGCAACTTTTTTTCTCTTAGCTTTGAAGATTTTTGTAGAGACTATAACTACAATTAAAGAAGGAGCAATTTTTTATCGAATCTTTGAACTTCAATATTGACCTCCCTATTTCTTCCACAACAAACAATGCTATTTGCTCACCTTTTGTGTATTTAACATGGTTGTATATTCTTCTTTAAGAGTAGTTCAATTTCACAACAATCCATGCATTGTTCACAATTATTTTGATTCAGGATTGGGGTATGTTGTAATACCTCCAATGGCTCTCTGAATCAATATTCACTCACAGAAGTCCAACAATAAAGAGCTTCTACCTGAATATGTCGAATTGCTCTCTGATTTTCATCTTGTCATGAAAATGGATATGAAACCTTTGAAACATCTAAAATAAATTCCATAAAGTTGTTTCCTTCTCATCTGATCATTGTTGTAAGATATTCCTAAGAGGGCGTGGTTAGATACTAATATGATACAGTTAATAATTTCCAATTTTTTAGTTGGCTAATTAGTATTGATTCCTTTGTATTCCCGCATGTATGTACGAAAATTATATTAATACATATTTTGCTACAGATTTTAATGACATATAAATCTTCATGCATTTTGTGCAGGTATTTCCTCCAGTTTGTTGGTTCCAAGAATTGGGCTAGGTTAGTCACTGCATCACACTCAGTAATCATAGTTTGTTTGCCTTTAAGATAAGAGGTATATCTGGTTAACAAAAATAAAAATATAGTATACTAAATGCAGCTGTGATGGATTAACAACGGTTTGTTTTTGTTGGTAGCATGGAAAATTAATGCACTTTGTTACCATTTTGAGATAGTTCCTTATACATCAATAGCAATCACATAATGTACTTTTCTTATCCTTTGTGTTGTTAATATAATAATTCCTTTCATTTCTGCAGACCCATACTTTTATGAGATATGTTCAGTTTTGTTGCCATGCTTTACTCCTTAATCCATAGTATGGAGTATGACATTCCAAAAGCAAGGAAGATACTCTGATATACATGGACCTATCAGGTTTTATTCCTTCTCAACGACAAGTTCCTTTTCAAAAGGTTGTAGGTTAACATTTTAGTTCGTAAGCTTCTTTGAATCCTCTTTTGTTTCTTTTTCTTGATGCCAGGCTCTACCCAATTCAACAACAATAAGAATGGTTGAAATATTATTATTTTTTATTTACTTATTAGGTGGCTGTTAGTGTTGTAACCATTAAAGGAGTGTTTTTCTATGTAAGCTATTTCTGCATGTTCCAGTCTTGTTTTTTTGAACATGAGAAGAAGCTTGTGACAGTGCAAACTTGACATTACACAACAGTATGACCTGTATGTGTTCTATGAGAAAGCCAAGCTCCAATCGTTCAAAAGAAAAGAAAAGAAAAGAAAGCCAAGCTCCATGTTGGAGTTAGAGGCTCGCACCAAGCCACCTGCCCTATAACACCCCTTAGTGTTAAGTCCCATCGGGATGCTTGCTGCTTGCTGGAATTAGGATGTTGATTTGATCTTATCACAATGTTAAAATTGAAGTATGATGTTATTTCTAGTGTCCAATTTAGTTTAGTCATCCAAAGGCCTAAGGTAGCTCTCTAGATGCAATTTCTTCTTGTATCATTTTTTTTGGGCTTGAACACGCAAGAGATAAGAGAAGGTTGTAATAGTTCTTTTTTTATCATTTTCACAATCAATAATTCTATTGGTTGTTCAACTATGCAATTCGAATTTATTTTATTTGAGTTAAATTATAAACTTTGTCCACTTGTTATGCCTTTTTAAATCTAGATGGTGGTTTCATATAGTAGGTTTCTGCATGAAGCATGATGAGAAAGTACACTACAACTTTAACCTGATGCATCATCTTTACCCTGGATTTTGTAGAATTTAGTCTTCTTTTAAAATAGCATTCATAAAATGATCAAGGAAATGGAAAAAGTTCACATTCTTTATAAAACTCCTTTTATAAATAATGTTTATAAATAAGAAGAGGTGTATCATATTCACCTTTTTATTCTGGGGGTAGATGAAGAAAGGTGCTTGAGAGAGGAATATAAAATTTTTTGAACAAGTAGTATTTTGTTTCCTAATTACTTTGTGATATACTTTGTCATCTGCATTTTCAAGGAACATTTATGATATTGATGGAAAGGTGGCGGACAAAGCACCAGGGAGTGGCTATCAGAAAGTGCAGATTTTTTTGTGGCTTTATTCGAGTTAAGGACTCAACATTCTATGATCATGGATCATAGGCATCTCCGCATCTGCAATCTATTTTAGGACATGGTGGTTAGGATTTAGAGGTGTGGAACCTCTTCACCTAGCTTTGCGAATGACATGGAAAGAGTAATTGTGTCAAAGTTTGGACATATCATTGTGTGCCTTTAAACTTCTCCGTAATTTGAATCTTGTGTGTACATAGATACCAAAATTTGTATTGTTTTATTCTTATGCTGTTCGGGCACATGCCTCTAATTTAAATGGAAATTTTTTAGGATCTGTTTGGTAGAGCTCCATCTGATTCTGATTCTCTATAGGAGCTGATTCTCTGAAAGAAATGATTCTGTGGTTGAAAGTGATTCTCTTTGACTCTCTAGCATGAACTCTTAAAATTAGTATGGAGAATCACTCAGGAGAAGCTACTTTTTTCAGCTCCCAGCCTCTAAGTTCATTTTAGAGAATCACTTCACCGAATCAGCAGGGAATCACTTCTATCTGAAAAACTGTTTGGCAGAGCTCCTAGTGGATTCAACAGAGAATCAGCTCTGGGAGCTCTACCAAATAGAGCCATTCAAAGTGTTGTGAGAAAAATATCAGAATATTACGTAGTGCTGCTGAAATTTAGGATGTTCTTAGGATTCTTGCTTACTAGAGTTTTAGAAATCACGTGCACTACATTTGAGGATCTGTATAAATCATATGTTAAGTTTAAAAAAGATACATGCAAAATGGTATGGATTAAGTTTTTGGATACTGCAGTTTCTGAATAAAAATTCTTGCTATCAAGTTTTTTTGAAAATATGTTCTCACCATATGTACATCTTTGCTAAAGATATAAAATTATTGTTTACTAGATATTTTATAAATATAAATTCTTGTTTAATGATTCCACTGGAGGTGGAGGTAGAGTTTCATTATGAATTGCTATATGTTATGATTTTTAATAATATAGTAAACATTCAATAAATGGTTGGGACCAGGTCTGTGCTGTGATGAGTCTTGTAATGGTTTAAGTGAAAGGATGCAAATAAGTATTATAGTTAATTATGATTATGATGGAATGTTGACATATCAATAAACATCTTGTTTGTAATTCTTTTTTATGTCACGTGCGTGTCGCATGTGCATTTCCACTTGTCCTTCGTAATAGTTCACATAATGCCGTCCATTATCTATCCATCAGCTTATGCACATTTTAGCTTCCTCAATGCCTAGCAGACGGCCCAGCTCCGGTTCTCAGCCCAAAACAAAGGCCACTTCGGGAAAAGAAGAGAGGAACGCAGCCGCCAAATGCATTTTTGGCGCGGAACGCAGTTTTGGCAGGGGATGTGTGCTCCTCCGGCCTCCGCTCCCGTTCGGCGCTAACCTTCCCTCAGCTCTTCGCTCGTGTTGACGGCGCGGCGAGCTTGTGCTTGACGATCGCTGGGGTGCCGGCAGCATGGCCATGATGCTATCTCAGAATCGCGCCTGCAGCAAGTCAATTGAGATCACCATCTATAATGGGTGCACAGCCGATTGAGATCACCATCGCTGGGGTGGCGGCAGCATGGCCGTGATGCTATGATTATTTTTTTTCTTTACTCTATCTTTTGAAATCCTGAATTATTATTGTTCTTCAATTGGGATTGAAGTTTTTCTAAATGTCATTCCGGTCTCAAAATAACCCAAAGTGTGTTTGTTCTGACGAGGTCTCTCCCTCTTGAGTGTTTGTTGGATTTTCATCGGAATCCGACGATACCAATGGTTCCGTTTTCATGAAGTCGCTACAAGGTGTGTTCCGGCGGGAGAACTGCACGTGGCGTGCTCGTGTGACAATCCGTTTTTTCGTCAACGCTCTCATTTATGAATCAAGGATGTCTATTGAAGTCTTGATCATATATACAGTAGCAACCAAATGGCCTACAAATTCACGTGAGCTCCCATGTGCAGCACATGGTCCTGCAGTCCGCAGAGCAGTGAGCAGTAGCGCAGCACAATCCGCACGCAACCGCAACACAACACAACAACGAAACAAGCATGGCGGGCTATCTCTCCACGCTGCGCGCTGCTCCTATGCCGTCCTTGTTCTCTTCCCAACACACCAGGCCCGGGCATATCAGCCTCAGCTCGGCGGTGGCACGCCGTAACCCCGCCCTCTCAGCGAAGACGACGGGCTCGTCGGCGGCGGAGGCCGCCGGAGACCGCGCCACGAAGCTCTCGGCATGGACGAGCGTCCGGCAAGAACGGTGGGAAGGCGACTTGGCCGTCGAAGGGCACCTCCCTCTTTGGCTGGTACAGTCCCTCTTCCCTACCTAGTTTCGTTCCTAATAAAACGCTCTGATTTCACTTGCTTGAGCTGAGCAGCATGCGATCGATCAACACGTCACATGAATGTGCTTCAGAACGGTACGTACCTGAGGAACGGGCCAGGGGTGTGGGAGGTAAGCGGCGACGGCGCGCTCGACCACCTCTTCGACGGGTACGCCATGCTCGTCAACGTCTCCTTCCGGCGAGGGCGCGCCACCGGCGCGCACCGCCAGCTGGAGTCGGACGCGTACAAGGCCGCCAAGGAGCACGGCCGCCCGCTCCTGCGCGAGTTCGGCCACTGCCCCAAGCCCGCAAACCTGCTGGATCGGCTGAGGAGCGTCGTCGGGCTCGTCAGCGGCAGGGCGCTTACGGACAACGCCAACGTCACCGTGCTACCGCTCGGGGACGGCAGGGTGATGTGCCTCACCGAGACCACCAGGGGCTCCTTCCTGATCAACCCGTACACGCTC
Source organism: Setaria italica (assembly GCF_000263155.2). Classification (NCBI taxonomy): domain Eukaryota; kingdom Viridiplantae; phylum Streptophyta; class Magnoliopsida; order Poales; family Poaceae; genus Setaria; species Setaria italica. Next base: position 36,678,884 of record NC_028454.1, on the reverse strand, counting down.
GGCACGGTCGGGAGGTTTCGTTACGTGGACGTGTTGGGTGGCATGAACATGTTACAGTCCGGGCACCCGATCGTGACCGGCTCCGAGTTCTGGACGCTGCTCCCTGATCTTGTCCGGCCAGGCTACCTTCTCGTGAGGATGGCGGCCGGGAGCAACGAGAGGAAGGTGGTAGGGAGAGTGGGTTGCCGAGGAGGGCCGACGCCGGGGTGGGTGCACTCGTTCGCCGTCACGGAGAACTACGTCGTCGTGCCGGAGATGCCGCTCCGGTACTCGGCCAGCAGCATGATCAGGTCTGAGCCCGCACAGTTCTACCTCTTCGACTGGCTCCCAGCGTCCGGGAGCTATATGCACGTCGTACGCAAGTCGACCGGGAAGACGGTTAGTGCCAACGTCTTGATTTGCCAGAGTTCTCTTTATCTTTACTGTTAAACGTAATCTGCACGTGGCACGAACATGGATTTCTCTTGGTGTTCTTGTAGGTGGCTAGCGTCGAGGTGCCGCCTTTCATGGCAATCCACTTCATCAACGCGTATGAGGAGAACAGCGAGAACGGGCAGGCAGCCGCGGTCATCGTCGACTGCTGCGAGTACTACGCTGATCCTGCGATGCTTGACGCACTTGCTCTCCACAGGCTGAGATCGCCCACGAACAATAACGCCTTTCCTGATGGCAGGTACAGTTAGTACATACGCATCCCGGCCACCAATGACAGTGCGTCAGTTCGCCAGATAACTTGTTTGGATACGAGCTACTAAACTTTAGGAGTGTCACATTGGATGTTTGGATGCTAATTAGAAGGACTAAATATGAGCTAATTATAAAACTAATTGCAGTACCCCTATACTAATTCGCGAGACGAATCTATTAAGCCTAATTAATCCATCATTATCAAATGGTTACTGTAGCACCACATTGTCAAATCATGAACTAATTAGGCTTAATAGATTCGTCTCACGAATTAGACTCCATCTGTGCAATTGATTTTATAATTAGACTATATTTAATACTTCTAATTAGTATCCAAACATCCAACGTGACACGTACTAAGTTTAGGATGGTGTTGCCAAACACCCCCTAAACCGGGTCGCAAGCTTTGCCATCGTGCGATGTCAGCTGACGGTGTCAAAATCTGCAGCCACGAGCACTATCTGGATTCTGGAATGACAGGTGCTATAAGTGCTGCTATTGATGTCTGTGCAGGGTTGGCCGGTTCAGGATACCGCTGGACGGGAGGCCGTTCGGCGAGCTGGAGTCGGCGCTGGACCCCGACGAGCACGGCCGCGGGATGGACATGTGCAGCATCAACCCGGCCTACCTCGGCAAGGAGTACCGCTACGCCTACGGCTGCAGCGCGCGCCGGCCGTGCAACTTCCTTAACGCCCTGGCCAAGATCGACCTGGTCGAGAAGACAGTCAGGAACTGGCACGACGAGGATGCCGTGCCGTCGGAGCCCTTGTTCGTGGAACGGCCGGGAGCGACCAATGAAGATGATGGTCAGTTTATCTGAACACATCAGACAGTTTGTGTTCTTTTTTTATATAGCTATAAAATCAATCCTGTTGGCGGGCACTCCTCCCCCCGGACCCAGCTTAATTTTTGTGTGTGATTTGATCCGTGTAGGAGTTCTCATATCTATTGTGAGCGATGTCCATGGCGGTGGCTACGTGCTGGTGCTGGACGGGGAGACGTTTCAAGAAATTGCGCGGGTGAGGCTTCCGCACGGCCTGCCTTACGGCTTCCACGGATGCTGGATCCCTGGAAAGATCCGAAGGATGTCGTTACGTTGATCAGCTACTTGGCCGCTAGTACTTGAACTGCCATGGTGCAATTTAAGCGCAAATTTTCAGGAAAATAAGATGTCTGGACGTTTCTCACCTCACTCCCTTCAACCGTGGTCCCTCATCTCCGGCGATATACAACCTTGCCCGCTCCATCTCGTGCGACATTCAATCCGTTCTTCTCCATCTCCAACGACCTCAGGCTCCAGTAAGATTAGGATTACGATTAGGATTTTTGGTGCCTTCAAGCTGGGGCTTCAATGGATGATGGCTGGCTTGACCATAGTGGCAGAGACGCCACCGCTATGGAAGACAGGAATACTACTCATGTAAGGGGGTGTTTGGTTCTTTAGGAGGCTCTAAAATTCATGTCACATCGCATGTTTAGATACTAATTAGGAGTATTAAATATAGACTAATTACAAAACCAATTGCACAGATGGAGACTAATTTGCGAGACGAATCTATAAAGCCTATTTAGTCCATGATTTGACAATGTGATGCTACAGTAACCATTTGCTAATGATTGATTAATTAGGCTTAATAGATTCGTCTCGTGAATTAGCCTCCATCTGTGTAATTAGTTTTATAATTAGCTCATGTTTAGTCCTCATAATTAGCATCCGAATATTCGATGTGACATGAACTAGACTTTAGTCCATGGAACCAAACACCCCCTAAGGCTAGGATGGAGTACGAAAGATATCAACTAAACTCTATTATTTAAGTAAATAAACTAGCAACGCAATGATGAGTTTCGCGGAGCGCCGCGCGCGGTCGGCTCTGTGCACGTGGTGGACCCCACAGGTCACAACAGTTGTCCCCGGCTTCCATTCTTTCCCCATTCTTTTCTCTCCTCTCTCCTTCTCCAGTTTCTTCGCCAGATGCACAGCAAGGCTCCGGCGAGCGCAGCCTCGTGGGGACCGGCGGCGGCGCGAGGGCGGTGGCGACCTCCCACGCCGTGGAAGGAGCGGCGGCGCGGCCGGCCTCGGGGCGAGCTCCCCAGCCGCCTCGGCGGTTCTTTTTTTTTTTCCAAATTTCTTTCGCTACATTTTTCTTCCTAGATTTTTTTTTCACGAATCTTTGCTCACAAATTTTTTGCTCTCCAAAGTTTTTGCTCGATTTTTTTCTGCTTTTTATTCATAATCCTTTCTTCCAAAATTTGTTTCCGGATTTTTTCTCCTTTTCCAATTTTTTTGAAAAACTTTTATTCTCAGTTTTTCTGTAAATATTTTGCCTACAAACTTTTGAAACAATTTTTTTCTTATAACTATGTTTTCAAAAACTTTTGAATGTTTGTAAATATTTTTTTGGATTTTTCTGTTCCAAAATTTTTGTCATAAATGTTTGTTTCCAATTTTTTTCGTAAACTTTTCCATGGTAGGATGGGAGTGGTGGGCCGCTGCGTTATTCGCACGCAATTGCGCCTGTATGACAGCGTGAGGAAAGCTGTAAAAGATGGATCCGGCACGAAAAAAAATGAAAAGTTAATGCATGTCGGGGATTGACCGAACGAATACTTTCGTCCGGTCGTCTGTAAATTTAACACTAGCAAGATGGCGGTTGACGGCTGTTAGCACATCTAGTTGTGAACCGCAAGCGCACAGATCAATTGTAACTCTTCCCTCAGAGTATTCTCCCAAGGTTTATCAATCCGTGAAACTTATAGCACAAGATCTATTTTAACTAGCATTGTTAGTATAGACTTAGTATTGATGAGTGATTCAGATCTAATCTACTAAATATGCACAGACAGATAATAGATAGAGCAGAGGTAACCAATTTAGAGCAACCTAGACTATGCATATGTTGTAATTCTGAGCATAGAGAGCAAAGCAATACAGATATGATCTTTAAATCTACAACTCCGGTCCGACTCCCGAAACCCCCTATCTTACACAAGAAAGATATTGTCACGATCCCCTCTATCAGCATAGGTAGATTAAAGGTACGATAGCAGAACATGTTATATTCATTGGTAGATTAGGCATGCAAATCCTATCACAACGACCACAAGAACATCCTAGACAATCTATCATCGATTAATAGATTGAAAATCAGACAAAGCAATAGAGCATAAAATCATAGAAGGAGATAACTAGATCGCTAAGAATCTGAACACATCTATTACTTCACCATGAATGATTATACATCACAAGATCACCACCTGGATCCTACCTTGATCTTGATGACTCCTAGCTCCAGAACTCCAGCGTGATTTTCCTCGTAGGGTGATCACACCGGCAGAGGCTTGCCTACGCTAACCCATGACAACTGCTCGACCCTCGGCTCTCCAAAGTGGTGTCCCTCAAACTCCTTCTACTTCTTTGTTGCTTCACGTCGAGTACGTCATCTCCAATCTGGCAGGCTTGGTGGATTTAGGGGTATTTATAGTCCAGAGTGCGCGTGGCAAAAATTGGAAGTCGAGGGGGCGAAGGAAACCCCAAGCCGATCGGCCTGGGAGGGTCTAGGCTGATTGGCCTAGGCCTTTCTTTTACCCTCTCGCGTCCTGCTTCGTCTCCAAGTCTTTTCAGGTGCTCTCGAATCTTCTTTTCACTTGCATGTGGGCCTAGCATGTCGGTAGGATGAGATTGATCTTCAATGACTTTCCAAATCTCCGCTTGATCTTCTCCGATTCCTCTTTGATTCGGAGTTGGTCCTCGCCATATCTTCATAAACTTAGTCCCTAAGTAACTTCGGAGGATTGCTTGCCAAAGATGGGCACTAGGGGGCGCTAGAGGGTGCCAGGCTGATCGGTCTGGGTTCCTCTAGGACGATCGGCCTACCCTCTTCTGGGCCTTTGACCTTTGTCTTTGTCTGGTTCGATGCTCGTTCAATTCTTTATCCAAAGATATATACTTTTAGGCCCAATTTCCTGCAAAACCACAACATCCTCCAAAATATGTTGCATACGTGAAAATGACCGGTTTATTAGGTGTGATCAGTAGTTTAGGTATTAAATTTGTATCATTGTTGAAGATAAACACGGGTAAAAGTGTGTCAATAACGAGCGTCAACAATCGCCCATGCAAATAGTGCAAGTAGCTAGCTTTTTGGTTAATGCTAATATTTGGATGTTTTATTTTAAAATAAACGGATATATACAGTTGTGTTAGTCATGTCATTGTAATAGACCATTAAACAGGCTACAGATATGTTATATAGGAATATATTTTTTGATATTTATTGAAGCAACATAAAGATTTATGCATTTTATAGGAATATAATTCATTTTTACAATTTTTTATTGGCGATGTACATGTTTATTCTGAATTCTTTTGTTATGATGATGAATTACCTTATATTATTATATTGTTTGTGTAGATTGGTTTAAATGGATTTGACTATTTGACTTTTTACATCAACATATTTTATATTATTTGTATTTGAAAATTCATATGTCAACTACTTATATTCTAAATGGGTTGTTTACTTAAGGATTTGTAATTTTCTTGTTTTAAATATTTCAAATTTATCAATATATATTGATTAGTTGTATTCTACATGAACTCTTTGGATTACTCTAGACCGTTATATCATCATAAAATCCGATGATCTATATTATTTTATTTTATTGTAATTAACTAGGGAATATTTCTATACCCTCTAAACGTGGTGGTTTCTGTTAACACAAATGTAATAGGATAATGATGAATCCTTGTCCAGGTTGTTTGAGTAATCTAGTCGAGAGAATAAGGACTTGGGAGCTATTTTACTATGGTGACCGATTTTGGTGTTGCACCAAGAGCGAGGATCCGATGGGACCACTTTTTGAGATTCGGCCACGGCAAGGATGGTGCACATGGGTTAAGGGAGAGGTTTTTTGACACAGTAGTTTAGAATGGTTGGGGCTGCACATGAGTGTAATACCCTATGTCCAATGAGTTGTTTTCCTCTGGTGTTTCTTTTTGGAGTCCAGAGAGAGTTATGCTCCACTCTTTTAGTCCTTTTGTACACGTGGAAGGCTGTCAATGGTTATAAACCATCTTATTGTGAACACAGCAAGTCGGTTGCCATCATCCAAGAGTCCATAGGCTGCCTTGGGACTCGTGGTGCATGAATCCTTGATCCTGCCATGTGTCGTCATGTAACCTCCCGGGATGCATATTGACATCTCCCGAGATGCGACCCTCTCCCACCATCGTCAATGTGAACATGCCTCAATGTACTGCATTGTGCCTAGGAGCTTGATAGGATAAGTGGGGGGGACCTGCCATCATGGCCAAACCACTCCTCACCTGTCATGATGTCAGGTCGAAGGCCTAGGCGGTCATTCCCTCAAACCGGCCGACCTTGGTCTTTCCCGTAATCTTGATGTCTTGCATGGAAGGCACGCCTACTACAATTAGACAGACCCGTCTTCAATCTACATATCCATCCTTTCACCCACGAGCGCTTTTTCTTCGAGCCGAAGGCAAAGCCCACTGCCCTCACCCACCCCCTACAATGTCAACCCGGAGCAGTCGGGCTCCCGGGGTCGTTCGTGGGCCCCTCTTACATTCGGGGGCTATGCGGCGGGAGACCCCATAGGGCCTCTAGGTGCGAGGATCCGTGACCTAACTACTAGGTGGCTCCTTGTTGTGTCCCACACTTCCACATGATGTGGTGGTTTAAGCTTCTCCTTGAAATGTATGCGGAGGACCCTACTTCCCTGACGTTGGCAGCAGCCCCCGGCCCTACTCCTGGCCGATGATTTCAAAGGTCAGGTGTTGGGCCAACTACTTCTCGAGGTGCACAACACTTTGAACACCACTCCATTGCGCATGCGGCCATCAGAATCACATGATGGTTCCGATCCCCCATGTCATGCGACACTATCACGCTCTGTTCGTGGTGGGACCGTGCTCATTTTTTCGGCATGCAGTTTCGAAACCAAAGAGGCACATCGCCCGCTTATAATTCCAAATCGACAAAGAATGTTGTATTTTTATTTAGTCAAATTTTATCCTTCGCGGGATATTTTTTTATTACATTATTTATATTGATTAGTTTAGATAAATTTGATCATTTATTTTTATACAAAAATATATTTTCTTATTTTTGAAATTCAGATATTAATTAATTATATGCAAAATGGATTTTACTTAAGGGTTCTGATTACCAATATCAAGGGCAATTGGAAAAGCATTTGCTCATTGTTTTTTATCATATATTTAGGTATTTATTAGTTGTAGTTTGGCGTGGACGTTTTCTTTATAGAAATAAGCTTCTAATGTTTCTTATTTTTAGATATTTCAAATTTATATATATTGGTTAGTTGTACTTGATATGAACTCTTTGGATTACATGGACTGTTATATCATCTCAAACTCCAACGGTCTATATTCTTTTTTCTTTTTTTAATTAACACGAAAATTTGTAGACCAGCTAAACATGGTGGCTTCTTTAAACACTATTGTAATAAGATAATGATGAATCCCTGGATAAATACTTTTCTGTTAAAAAATTTGTGCAACCAGGTTACTTGTATCAATTGCCCTAATGTTTTATTTATATTAGAGCCACTCACGACACTTGGACTTGACCAGCCTAACATTATTTTGTCCAGAAACGACATGTGTTGATGACGCCAACTTCCTCCCTCTTTTACATGACCAGAGACGGACGTGTTTTATGATGTCATTTTTTCTTTCTTTAGACTTTTTGCACTTAATCGGAATCATGTTTATGGAAAGATGGAATCCAATTCCGGTAGGAATTAGTAGTAGACGTTTTTGCGTTAAGAAAATAATGGAATCCAAGTTTGATAAGAAATACCAACTTTTTAATTTTACATGGATTTCTTTAGAATAATATAAACTGTTAGATTTACATAAAATCCAGGAAGCGTATATTCTTCTCTTTTTTTCAATTAATATGGGAATTTCTAGATCCTCTCAGTTCTTTTAACACTATTGTATTAAGATAATTGATGAGTCATTATCATTTTATAGAAGAGAACAAACGAGTCTACGTATTAGTCTTCAAAGGCCCATACACGAACATATGTTCTACATGGAGAACAAATACATCCATGTCTCCAATATATTAGTCGATGTAGTGAACAAATCAATTTATATCATCAACTAGTGAGTCTACATCATGAACAAATTAATCTATATATGAATAAATTAATCTTACATAAGAATAAAAGATATCCACGTTGAGAAAAATTATTCTATAAAGTGAACAAATCAGTTTAGATTGCTAACTAATGAGCCTACACTGCAGCTTCATATCCTATGTTTTGTCAACATGTAATAACGAAATTTCACTATTGGAACAATACAAATCATAGCACAGAAATATGAATTCTCGATACTAGAATAATCCAAAACATACCATGGATAAAATCTTATTGTTGGGTGAATATAAACATATATATCAAATAAAACAAGGATTGTTAACTATTAGAACAATAAAAGAAGAAGTTAACAATAAGTATATTATTTGCCCAAAAAAGTATATTAGCCCAACATAAAAAGTATAGTAGCCCAACAAAATAAGAAGAAACAAAAGAAATGAACTAATGGGCCAGCAAACAAAACCAGCCCAAAACGCTGTGCCTCCCCCTACAGAATTCTTCTACAAAATTCTTGACACCAACAACAACACAAAAGGGTGCGACAGTTGACAGTACACGGCGCCTTACTTGTCTCCCTGCACCGCATTTGCCACGCTGTTCATTGGCTACACATCCATCACCCGATCTCGTCACGGTGAGGTCGCTCTCAAAGTCTCAAACGTCGACCGTTCTCCAGCAGCGAGACGGTCTACATCTACATAAGACCATAAACGATGCATACCAGTATACCACCACCATCATCAATCCATCACCACCCAGATCTGAGACGATCAGATAACAAACAGCTCAGCCAAGGCGATAAGCATGGCGTTCCATCTCCCCACGCTCTGCGCTGCTCCTAGCACATTCCTCCTCGTCTCTTCCCCTCACTCCCGGCAGACTAACTCCATCCCGGCAACAGCGCGTCGTCATCGTCGTCGTAACCCCGCGCGCCCCGTGAAGGCGACCACGTTGGCGGAGGAGGCCTCGACAGACTGCGACGACACGAAGCTCTCTGCGTGGACCAGCGTCCGGCAGGAGCGGTGGGAAGGCGAGCTCGCCGTCGAAGGACGCCTCCCTGATTGGCTGGTACTACTGCCGCTAACGCTTCTCAACAAACACCTCCACTCCTTGATCGGGCATGCATACGATTAGTTCTTGTACTTACGCTGCTGATGTGCAGAACGGCACGTACCTGCGGAACGGGCCGGGGCTGTGGGACGTGGGCGGCGGCGACTTCCACCACCTGTTCGACGGCTACGCCACGCTGGTCCGCATCTCCTTCCGGCAGGGCCGCGCCACGGGCGCGCACCGTCAGATCGAGTCGGACGCGTACAAGGCCGCCGTGGCGAGCGGCCGCCCCGTCCTGCGCGAGTTCTCGCAGTGCCCCAAGCCCCGTAACCTGCTCGACCGCGTGACCAACGCCGTCGGGATCGCCAGCGGCGCGGTGCTCACGGACAACCCCAACAGCGCCGTCCTGCCGCTCGGGGACGGCCGGGTGCTGTGCGTCACCGAGACCACCAAGAGCTCCATCCTGATCGACCCGGACACGCTCGCCACGGTCGGCAAGTTCGAGTACGCAGACGGCCTCGGCGGCATGATGATACAGTCCGCGCACCCGATCGTGACCGAGTCCGAGCTCCTGACTGTGCTCCCCGACCTCGCGCGGCCGGGACACCTCGTCGTCAGGATGGCGGTCGGGAGCGACGAGAGAAAGGTGGTGGGCAGGGTGGGCTGCCGCGGGGGGCCGACCCCGGGGTGGATGCACTCGTTCGCCGTCACGGAGAACTACGTCGTCGTGCCGGAGATGCCGCTCCGGTACTCGGCCAGCAGCCTGGTCAAGTCGGAGCTCGCCCCGTACTACGCCTTCGAGTGGCTCCCGGCGTCCGGCAGCTACATGCACGTCATGTGCAGGTCCACCGGGAAGACGGTAATAATCTAGTAGCGACAGCAAATTCTGTTGTCGTACGTTATCGTCACTACGGGAAACAGACAGTTCGCCGAGTGCCTGGGGCACTCGGTGAAGGCCAGAAAATCCTCGAGGAAACATTTGCCGAGTGTAACACTCGGCAAACGACACTCGGCAAATTTCTTGACGGCAAACACTGGTTCGCCGAGTGTTTTGTGTCGGGCACTCGGCAAAGACTTTGCCGAGTGCCCAGAAAACACTCGGCGAACAATTATTGAAAAAAATAAAAAAAAATCATCTCCACCGCCACCACCTGCTCCTGCTCCGCCGCCGCCGCCACCGCCGCCGCCGCCAGCCACCGCCGCGGATGGCCCAGAAGAGGTCGTACTTGCGCGACAGGGCGCCGAACCCGCCGCAGCTCAGGTGGCCGCCGACGCCGACGGTGGGGCAGTTGCCCGCGGGGAACCCGAACGTTTGGTTGGCGGCGGCGGCGGCGTAGTAGAGCTCGCCGAGCGTGGCGCCGGACCCGACCCAGGCCTCGGCTCTCGACGCGTCGATGTGGATGGCGCGGAGCTCGCCGAGGTCGAGCACAGCGAAGTGCTCTTGGGGGTCGACGGAGGCGTAGGAGAGGCCCTCGTAGTCGTGGCCGCTGCCACCGCCACCGCCACCACCTGCTCCGCCGCCGCCACCGCCACCGCCACCACCTGCTCCTGCTCGGGCGGCAGCGGATCCGAGGCCGGGGGCGGCGGGCGGCGGCGGATCCGGGGCCGGGGGCGTGGGGCGGCGGCGGATCCGGGGGCGGCGGGACCGGGGGCGGCGGATCCGGGGATGGGGGCGCCGGGCGATGGTGATGGTGGGGGAGGGGCTCGGGAGGGAGGGGAGGGGGCGCACTAGGCGAGGGAGGGGAGCCGGCGGCGGCGGAAGCGGGCGGCGGCGGTGGCAGCGGAGGCGTGCGGCAAGAGGAAGAGAGGAGAGTGGGGGGAGGGGGCCGAGGCGTGCGGGGAAGATAGAGAGGAGAGTGGGGAGGGGGCCGGGGGGGGATATTTGTTTTGTGGTGCCGTCTGTTTGCCGAGTGTCCTACGTGGACACTCGGTAAAGAGTTTCTTTGCCGAGTGTCCAACGTAGGACACTCGGCAAAATTTTTTTGAAAAAAACTTAAAAAATATCCAACAGTTTCAAAAAAATATCAAATTTTCACACGAACCAATATAGGTTCTCTACTGACTATACAAAAAGTTTTGTAGTCAAACCGAACTCGACCGTCACTTCGACTCTAAATTTTTTCGAATCCTTCTCAAAGTTAATATTCTTCTTCTGAGATGCTTCGGTTTGTAATCATCGTACATGATAAAATGTGCAAAATCTTCTCAATTTTTTTCCACAGCCTCCACATATTATATCATCACATCATGGAAAATCTCATAATTTTCAAACTTTGATTGTTTTTTTTACAATTTAAAAATACTACTGCCACACGTTCATGGTCGTGTTTCCTGAACAAGATGTTCGAAATTTCTTTTCATTTCATGGGTCAGGTCTCAAATTGGTCCAAATAACATGAATATCATTTTTCTACTCATTTTATTCCATAATTTGAATCACTTGCAGTTCAAATTTGACTTATACCAAAAATTCCCTTAAAATGCAATTAATTAAATAAATATAGCAAATAAATTCAAAAATATACCAAATTTTAACATGGAGTACCACATGTTGTATGTAGGGAGTAGAAAAAATTTCATGGTGAAAAGAGAAAAAAAAATTATTTTTTTGCCAAGTGTCAAAAAAACACTAGGCAAACCCCCCCTATTTGCCGAGTGTTTTTTTTTTGACACTCGGCAAACCCCCCTCTTGGCCGAGTGTTTTTTTTGACACTCGGCAAACAGGGGGCTTTGCCGAGTGTTTTTCATTTGACCCTCGGCAAAGCCCCTATTTGCCGAGTGTTTTTTTTTGTCGAGTGTTTTTGGCTTGGCACTCGGCAAAGAGCTTGTTTGCCGAGTGTCCGAAAAAAAACACTCGGCGAATTTAAGGTTTCCCGTAGTGCGTGCCTTGCCTTGAAACGAAATCTACACATGCGTGCATGGATTTGTTGCTGTTGGGTGTAGGTGGCGAGCGTCGAGGTGCCGCCGTTCATGGCGATCCACTACATCAATGCGTACGAGGAGAAAGACGAGGACGGCCGGGCTGCGGCCGTCATCGTCGACTGCTGCGAGCACTACGGCGACCCCGCCATCATCGAGACGCTTGTCCTCCACAGGTTGAGATCGCTCAGGGACGAGGACGTGTTGCCTAACGCCAGGTATGGCTGTCGCATTGTGTCGGTGACAGCAGCACCGGACAGTTCCTGTCGTCCCGATCCCGAGAGAACTGTTCCTGTCTTTTCTCGTTTCTCGAGAGAACAAATTAAAACGTGCCGCGCGCGCGCGCTCTGCCTGCAGGGTGGGCCGGTTCACGATACCGCTGGACGGGAGCCCGTACGGCGAGCTCGAGACGGCGCTGGGCCCGGAGGAGCACGGCCGTGGGATGGACATGTGCAGCATCAACCCGGCCTACCTCGGCAAGAGGTACCGGTACGCCTACGCCTGCGGCGCCCGCCGGCCGTGCAACTTCCCCAACACCGTCACCAAGATCGACCTGGTCGAGAAGACGGCCAAGAATTGGCACGATGAGGGCGCCGTGCCGTCCGAGCCCTTCTTCGTGGCCAGGCCCGGAGCAACGGACGAAGACGATGGTCAGTTTGCTTCAAAGTTGAACGCGCTATATATTGGGCTACTCGGCTTGATTTTGTTTAATTTCTAACTTGATTTCTGTATGCAGGAGTGGTGATATCTATTGTAAGCGCCGTCGGTGGAGATGGCTATGCGCTAGTGCTGGACGCGACGACGTTCCAAGAGATTGCGCGCGTGAGGTTCCCTTATGGCCTGCCCTACGGCTTCCACGGTTGCTGGATCCATGACAAAGATCTTACCAGGCGTTTTGATAGCAGTGTACAAGTTAATTAGCTACACGGTGCACCAGTATGTAAACAAATGTTCCTTCTGCAGTAGTGAGGGATGTATCGAAACTGTTGGATTTTAATCCAATTGTCAGAAAAGTGGTATAATTCACTCATGAAATCTACTAGTAGATGAACAGGTAGTTTCATAATAAAATGGAGTTTGGTTCCATTGACCCAATTGGTACTTTGTGAAGGATTCAGTGACTAAAGGCAAGTCTGGTTGTAAGTAATTTCGCTACGATGTAACTAACGTTAGTCTGGAGATGATTTTATGGGAAGAAAATTTTACTACCTATCCTTACCACAAACTAGAAAATTAAGCAAATACTCCCACTGCACCGTCCAAAATTGTAGGCTATTTTAATTTTTCTAGATACGTTATATCTACCATGCATCTAGGCATAGCGTACATCTAAATGCATAAAAAATTACGAATTTAGAGAAGTTAAAATAACTTACAATTTTAAATGGAGGGAGTAAATTAGAGTTGTGCTAGTACAACATTAGTTTAAGAAAAATTACGATGGTAGAATATAGATGCCAAGAATAAATAACACAAGGACACTTGTCGTGGGAAAATTTATTTTCTTCTTCTGATTGAATCGAAGGCCATTTGAGCTTTGCTCTTACTTATTTATATGCAGATTTCTTCCATTTTAAATTGTAAGTCTTATATTATATTCGTAATTTTTGCAATACATCTTGGAAACGAGTTATGTCCAGATATAGAAATATGCCTCTAGGAGGAGTACGCGGAAAAGCCACCTGCATGTCTCGCACGGGAAAACATGGCTGTTCGATTTACAGCACGCTCACATCCCCATCTCTCCCGTCCTGGTAATCCCACATGTGCTGCTCGAATCCCCAGCTCGTTTTTCCTGCTGCCGCCGCTGCTTACTTTCCACGGCCAGTCACTGTAGCTATGTCCAACATCAAGACGTCATTTTTTGATACTCATCAAGACGTCATTGGTGCTCACAAGTTGCTGTCACGTTCGAATCCAGACCTCGTGACAAGGATCGTTCCTCTGGCAATCTAGTCGCCAACCATACCCAGATTTTTTTACCCGCTTACTTCCAAAGACACGATTATCACGTTGTTCGATCATGTCCTTCTCTAAACACGTACCTGAAGATCGGGTAGTTTCCGGCTTTCCTCCATTATCGAAGCTTGCCAAAGCATGCCCGACCTCTCGTGTCATGTCCCCGTCTCACACAAGGCCTTGCGATCGAGGTGTCACTAGTAGAGAATTGGCTTTCGATGCGCCCCATTTTGTTTCGGTTTAAAGTTGGCTCGGGACAAAAGGTTCACCAACCGGGACTAAAGCTTGGTCACTGGTGGGGGGCTCACCAACAGGGACCTTTTATCCCGGTTGCAAAGGCTAGTGGGAAAAAAAGACCCTGAGAGGCCTTTTATCCCGGTTTGAAACACCAACCGGGATAAAAGACCCCCCCTTTTATCCCGGTTGGTAACAGGGCCGAGAGCCTTTTATCCTAGTTTGTAATACCAGCCGCGATAAAAGGGGGTCATTTATCCCGGTTGATGTTTCAAACCGGGATAAAACGGTCCCAACGAGGTAACCGAAAGAGGACTAAATCCCTCGAACCCTTTTATCCCGGTTTGTAATACCAACCGGGATAAAAGACCCCCACGAGTTAATACAAAAGGGTAGCATCCCCTATATAGTCAGATGTGGTGTGTAGGTGGGATGCCAAGGAAGCTACGCGTGAGGCTGAAGGTTGTGGGTTCGAATCCCACGCAGCGCGCACACGCATATTTGCTATTTGCGACGTGCGCGTGTGGGGGCCTCATGGGATTTTTTTTTTGCGGCGCCTGGCGTGGTGACCCGTTTTATCCCGGCTGGTAATACCAACCGGGACAAAAGACACCAACCGGGATAAAAAGGGGTCTTTTGTCCCGGTTGAGTGACCCGGGACAACCTTTTGTCCCGATTGGTTTATCCCGGATGGATTTTCGGGAGATTTGCACCCTACCAATCGGGACTAAAGGCCAATTCTCTACTAGTGTAGAGCGCGCCGATGTCCGGAATGCAACGCTCGGCGCCATGGAATTTTGGCTCCCACAGCACATGTCATATCGAATGTGTACTAATTAGGAGTATTAAATATAGGCTAATTATAAAACTGATTGCATAGATGGAGTCTAATTCGCGAGACGAATCTATTAAGCTTAATTAGTTCATAATTTGATAAGTGATGCTATAGTAACCATTTGCTAATAATGGATTAATTAGCTTTAATAGATTCATCTCGCGAATTAGCCTAGGGATTCTACAATTAGTTTTATAATTAGTTTATATTTAATCCTCCTAATTAGCATCCGAACATCACATGTGCTAAAGTTAGCACCCGGTATCTAAATATCATTGCAACAAAAGGCCACGAGGGCACAGAGTGGAAAGCAACGCAGGCAACAAGCGGCCAAAAGGCGACCGGTCAACAACAGCCATCTTCAGGTATACTCCCTCCGTCCCATTTTAAGCACAGAATAAAAGCACCAACAGGTAAGAGTATGTGTCCCAATATCCAGCATGTGTACAATATATATGGGTCCATTTGTTAAAAAAACTGAAGCACCGAGCATTGACCTGGAAGGCTGGACTGCTGAAAGCCTGGAATGCTCTGGACTCTGGGACGCACGTCACGCACCACTGCTCCGCTCGTTTTTGCACTGCTCGTTTCTCCAATCTTCTCACCGCTAGCGCCTCCCTCCCCTCTCCTGCTGCTTGTGTTCCACTCTTACACATCCCATCCTCACCGCTCAGCACGCACTCCATCCGCGAGTGTTCCCCGTGCCCCTTGTGCATCCATCGCTCCTCCACCTCCCTTTCATGGCTGACGGCACTATGACCTTGTTTACTTCCCTCAAAATTTCTAACTTTGACACTATGCAAAAAGAAGATTCCCCATCACATCAAACTTGCGGTACATGCATGGAGTACTAAATGTAGACGAAATCAAAAACTAATTGCACAGTTTTGTTGTACTTTTCGAGACGAATCTTTTGAGCCTAATTAGTCAATATTTGGACAATAATTCACAAATACAAACGAAACGCTACAGTGTCGCATTTATGGCAAAATGCCAATTTTGCAACTCCCAACTTGGGAAGTAAACAAGGCCTAGGTTTAAATCAGTGGCCATAGCGATGACGATGAAGTGGATTGCGCTGAAGTGGATGTCTCTCATTTGGTTGATTTGGAGCTCTTGACGTGTTATATAGTGGGGTGCTGCTGCGATGAAGCACGTTAGTTCAAATTTTGAATTTTTATGCAATGGTGCCACTCTTCTTTGTGTAATAATGCTAGTGTGATTTTTTTAATTTTTTTTACCGAAGTGGGCAGGATAAGCTCCTACCTATTCTTTTATAATTTTTTATTTTAAACCTGTTTAATTCTCTCCCACGGGAAACCACTAGGTTAGAAGCCTTTTCGTGAATTTTTTTTAATTTTGGAACATTCCAGAGTGTAAACGTGGCATATGGTTACATTCCAGAGTGTACTAATGCAATAATTACTGTTGTTTTTAAGGAGGTCTATTGCCTTCAAATAGGAGCAATAATATCGTTTGCTATCAATATTAGTTTGCACCTTGAATCTAAAAATACATTATACTGGGACGGGAGTATAAAACAAGCAACAGGCGGCTCCATGTAGCCTCAGGTTGCAGGGGTGGATGCAGCGGCACAGAAGCAGCTGGGCCCGCGTGTCGGCCGTTCGCTCGATGGATGGAAGGATATAGTAAGCTAACAAAGTAACAACCTAACAAGTAACAACACGGAGGAGCACATTCTGAACACAAAATTAAAAACATGGAGGATAAAGGAAGGTCCAGCGGCAAGCAACGAATTTTTATATTTTTATTTTAGTATTTTGAAAAAAATACAAATTTTAGATCTGAGCATTGTGTCGATTATTTAAGCATCAAGATGATTCCAAATGAAAAAAAAAATTTGAACTAGATCTCATCGAGATCTACAATTTTCATATAAATTTTATCTCCATCCAAATTTATATGAAAAAGTTATAATTGTTTGATTGTGTGTTTTCGAGAGAAGGAAAATTTCGCCAGGTGGTAGGGTGGGTTTAGTGTACATTCCGCCATTTCAAACGGGTATAGATTTGCATTTTTTATTAGAACATATTTTTTTTCAAAATTCTAAAATAAAAAATTTCCCTGACGGGTGTGTAAACGTCGTCGATGCCGCACCAGACTCCCCAAACCTAATTTTCAAAAAAAAAAAAAAACTCCCAAACCGGTTCGGCCCAGCCCTAATCAGGTGCTGCCAACAACAACAGCCGGGTCGGGCAAAGCGGCACACACTACTCCGACAAAAACAAGCCCAGCCCACAAGAGGGGACAAAGCTCGGCACCTGCCGCTCGTCTCGTAAGTTCCCAACCCGAGGATTTCAGTAGATAAAAGATTTACTGACATCTGATGATCTGAAAACCACATAACGGTGCTATTTTCAAGCACTTAAAACCGGCACGAAGAGGTGAGGTAGAGAAGAGCCGTCCTGCTGAGGACGATAGAAAAAGATCTACAAAATCGCAATTTGAACTGTATGCTTCATGATACCAATCGAACGAACCTGGGAACACAACTGGGTAATCAACACACTCCGAATTCAATGTAACGGAATCTTGCCTTAATATCCACAGTTCGATTTCATCTCAACACTTTCATTTGCAGGGGCGTTAGCACTTGACAGCCCCAAGCATTGCACCTCACACAATTTTCACACAACAATTGTCTATAACTACGTCGAGGAGAGTTCCCTATGTCTATTCTACTCTTCTTCCATGTCGTCAGCATCTTCATCATCTTGCATGATTCTCATCTTCTTCACCGCTTGTGCTGTTCCGCCGTTGATAGCTCCACTAGGAACCTGGATCAAGATATCAGACTTCTGCCCTGTCTGCGCATTCACCAGTCCTCCGTTCGCGTCGACCTTGTAAGTCAGCTCTTCCTTGTTGGGAGAAGCGTCTATGAACACCGTGGAGTTCTCGTCTATCTCTTCCTTGATCAACATCTTGGACAGCTCGGTCACTACTCTCTTCTCAATCCATCTCCTGATCGGTCTGGCACCATAGACCTGTTGAACCACAAAGGAAGAGCACGAGTCAGAAACTCAGAATCCATGAAGGCAGCTGAACCCAGAAAATAAGGTAGTCTGTCGGCTGATGCTTTCACATACCGGATCGTAAGAGAGCGACAAGATCACATCCAAGGCAGCATCAGTCACAGCTAAGGCAACACCCCTTTCAGCAAGGCGGACAGCCACATCTTTCATCTGCAGCCGAGCAACCTTCCTCAATTGCTCATGCGACAAGGGATCGAAGATCACGATCTCATCCAGACGATTCAGAAGCTCGGGCCGGAAATGTCTCCTCACCTGCAGATGAATAAACCAGCACGTTTAGCACTAGACTGCACGACAACGACAACAGTGAAAACAGAACATCAATACAAGTTGCATCGACACCACATACCTCCAGCATAACCAGATCGCGAGCAGCCTTCATCGAGTTGTTGCCCACCATCCCGGCAAGGAGGTGCTCAGCGCCAAGGTTTGAGGTCATGATGATCACAGTGTTCCTGAAGTCTACTGTCCTGCCTTGACCGTCAGTCAGCCTACCATCATCTAGAACCTGGAGCAGAGTGTTGAACACTGCCACATGTGCTTTCTCAACCTCATCAAAGAGAATGACACTGTAGGGTCGCCTCCTAACTTGTTCTGTCAGTTGACCTCCTTCCTCGTGGCCAACATACCTACAAAGTCACACACAGTTCCACAGTTCAATCATCAGAATGCCCAACTAGCAGTAATTGGCACCCAAAAATATGTATAAAGATATGATATGATGCTTACCCAGGTGGTGCTCCGATTAGCCGGGCAACTGAATGCTGCTCCATGTATTCGGACATGTCAATCCGAACAAGCAGGTTCTCATCATCAAATAGCTGCTCAGCAAGAGCCTTGGCAAGCTCAGTCTTGCCTACACCTGTCGGTCCAAGGAAGAGGAATGAGCCAGTAGGCTGCTGTGGCCGCCCAAGACCAGCCCTGGACCTCAGAACAGCCTCTGCAACTGCGTTGACAGCTTCTTGCTGTCCAACGACTCTCTGATGAAGCCTATCAGCCAGCCCAACCAGCCTCTCCTTTTCATTCTGTCCAAGCCTAGTCACTGGAATGCCAGTCCAGCGGCTCACCACCTATAAACAACAACAACAACAATGATGTTTGAGTACCGCTGCACGCACTTGAAGTGGAAGGCAATGCACCAAATTTTCGCCTCTAACAAGCGTACCTCAGCAATCTGCTCCGGGCCAACAGTCTCAGTCAGCATCAGGTTCTCTCCGGTTTCACCCTCCAGCTTGGCAATGGCAGCATCAACCTCTTGGAGAGCACCGTATCTGATGTCTGCTACGCGGGCCAAATCCATCCGGCGCTCGGCTTCCTGGACGCTGAACAGCATGTCTTCCCGACGTTGCTTCAGCTTCCTGATCTCATCTATCCTCTCTTTCTCCTTGCGGTACTTCATCTGCAGCGGCTGCAGCTTGTCCCTCAAATCGTCCAATTCTTTCCTTACCTGAAACCAGATTTGCACATCATCAGACATTCAGAATTGAACAGAGAAAAGCAGGTGTGCTACTGCTACAGCATTAGAAAAATCAAGATAGCCAAAACCCACCTCAACTAGCCGAGCTTTGCTGGCTTTGTCCTTCTCCTTCTCGAGCGCGTGGAGCTCGACCTCAAGCTGAATCCTCTTCCTCTCAAGGTTGTCAATCACCTCCGGTTGGCTGTCGAGCTGCACCCTCACATTTGCGCAGGCCTCATCAACCAAATCGATAGCTTTGTCAGGCAGATGGCGACCTAGATAAGCGAAACAATAGAAGCACCAATTTCATCAGTTCAGTAACAAAACCACAAGAATAGCAACATGATATCGACATTTTATTCGAGAAATATGAGAAGAATCAAAACTGATTCGCAAGAACACAAACACTTACCCATGATGTACCTCGACGAGAGCTGCGCGGCAACGATGAGCGCACGGTCCTGGATCCTGACACCATGGTGTCCCTCGTACTTCTCCTTAAGGCCTCTCAGGATACTGACAGTGTCGACAACGCTGGGCTCAACAACGTGCACCTGCTGGAACCGCCTCTCGAATGCTGCGTCCTTCTCGACGTACTTTCGGTACTCCTCGAGTGTCGTCGCGCCAATGCACCTGAGCTGCCCCCTCGCGAGCATTGGCTTGAACAGGTTAGCCGCGTCCATGGAACCCTCCGTCCTCCCGGCGCCGAGCACGAGGTGTATCTCGTCGATGAACAGGATCACCTTCCCCTCGGCCTCCTCCACCTCCTTGAGCACGGCCTTGAGCCGCTCCTCGAATTCGCCGCGGTACTTGGCGCCGGCGACGAGGGCGCCCATGTCGAGCGCGACGAGGCGCACGTCGAGGAGGTTGCTGGGGACATCGCCGCGCACGATCCGCTGAGCGAGCCCCTCCACGACCGCGGTCTTGCCCACGCCGGGCTCGCCGATGAGGACGGGGTTGTTCTTCGTGCGCCGCGACAGGATCCGCACCACGCGCCGGATCTCGTCGTCGCGGCCAATGACCGGGTCGAGCTTGCCCGCCACCTCGACCAGGTCGCGGCCGTACGTCTTGAGCGCCTGGAAGCTGCTGTCCCCCGAGGCGGACTCCACGCGGCGGTTGTCACCGCGGAGCTTCTCGACGACGTCCTTCACCCGCGACGCGGCGACGCCGGCCTCCTTGAGCGCGTCGGAGACCTGGGGGTCCTCGAGGAGGCCGACGAGCAGCTGGTCGACGGCGAGGTGGGAGTCCCCGCGCGCCTTCTGCGCAGACTGCGCGCGGCGGATGACCTTGACCAGCGCGGTGGACGCCGGGACGGTCTCCGGCGGCGGCGACTGCGTGGGCATTCTCTTGAGCGCGGAGGCGACGACGCGCTCGAAGGAATCCGCGGCGGCGATGTCGTTGCCGCCGGACGCGTGCGCGATGGCTTGGCGGAGGACGCCCGACCGGTCCGCGGCCAGCGCCGCGGCGAGGTGCAGCGGCGTGATCTGGGCGTGGCCGGCATCCGACGCCAACTCGTGCGCCGAGGCCAGCGCCTCGTTGGTCTTGTGCGTGAACTTGTCGGGATTCATCGCTACCTTCTTCTACCGAACAATCTACAGGCTAGAACAAGCAGTGGTGATTGGGGATTAACAAGGTCTTCGTCGAATTCCTTGCCGCGATTCGCTTGGCGTTTGTGTTTTTCGGTTGGTTATCTGGGATTTGGAGAGAGAGGAGATGGATTATAAGAGGCGGGAAGGGAGAATTCGCGGAGGGCCCAGAATGATGTGGAAGCGGAGGAAGAGTGGAAGACGGCGAGCCGAAGGCACTAGAAAGTTCTAGATGATCAACGGTTTGCTGGGGAAACGGCCACGAATAGGATCTCCAGATACGTGGACGGCCAGGATTGAAATGATGGATACCTTGGATGAGGGCACGTGTCTCCGTACGTTGACGGCTACCGCCGATTTGAGCCCGTTTTGGCTGGGGGATCTCACGTCGACGCGATAGCTGCCGCCGTCGACAGCGCGGAGCTCCAGGCCTCCCGGAGCAACGATATCGTTGAAATCACAAGTCTCAGTTCAATCAGATGTAAAGCTTTAACATTTCCTTTTGTTATGTGCACAAATTTATAATGCTGCTCGCTTTTGATTTTGGCAAATTGCAGGGAGATCCTAAACATGCTTAGCAAAACTCACATTGCCACATTCTTTTGGCTTAACCTTCGTTCTATAGGTGGCAATCACAAATGGAGATATTAAGTACCAGATCTGTGCACTAGATCTTTGCGATTTAGCAAAAGAATCCAAGTAAACGTAAAGGGTATACTTGCAACTTACTCAGAAACTAAAAGTATAGTATCTATTCAAATATAATTCTTAGATCCAAACCAAAACGAGAAATCAACGGATGAACCTACCAGGAACTAGAACGCTGAGGCACTATACAATATGTTGCATTGCATTGAATATCTATAAATTGTAAACAGTAAGCAACTTGCTAAGGCTTGTCACTAATGTCAACTTGATATAAACTGGAATCCATGATTCCTAATGATCAGGCACTCTCAGTCAGATCCCTACAAACAAACGCCATCTTTTTGAAACGATGATAAAAGCCTCCAGCCAGAACATATCAAAAATTTCATCAGATCTCCCCTGCCTGGAGAAATGTATCGGAAGGGTGGAATGGCAAAAACTATGAATCACAGGGTATCCCTATACTATGCTCCATGGCAATAATCAAGAACAAACCAATGCTGATATTTCTAGTCTAATTCCTTTTTCGTGAGTTGGTAGTTTTTCTCGGGTTTGGGCACCTTGAGCAAGCCGTGACTGTATCTGTTGACTCCAGCTGCCCAGGACCCCACCTTTGTGATCTCTATTGCCATGGGCTCTTCTTTCCACCGGTTTTGCGCATAGAACTTGTTTTTGAACTCTGCGGTAAAGAAATGAAGTGGAAAGATGTTTAAAATGCAGAACTTTCAATATGCTTAAATCCAAGCAATTTTTGCTGTCTGACTTACAGATTTTAGTTTCAGTTTCCCTCTGACTCTGTTCTTTTGAGGTTTCAGTTTGTAAATCCGAACCATCCAATGGTGGGTTGTGAAAACCTGCATTCAGCAGCATGTAAACACGACAAAATGAATTAAAGCAATAGCGGAATTGTCACATCCAAATTGGAGAAACGAGAAAAAGCACTCCACCTCCTCGAAATGGGTCAGCTTAAAGTGCTTCTTTCCTATTTCATATCTTCTCACTCTATCAAAGCCCTTACCATCAGTGTCAGCAAATCTGTGCGCAAAGGAAAACAAAGGTTAAACATTATTCCCAAATGTATCAATTTAGCCCAGTATAATAAGTTCTACGTGTCGCCGACCTGTAATAGCAAAGCTTGTACATAAGGGAATTCAGCATCGTTGGGGTGCCATGAGCATCAACACGGTAGTTGCCATCCCTCTATGGAAATATGACACAAATACACAACAAACAATGTGAACCATCAAATATTTGACAGAGCCCCCACCCACCCAAGAAAAAAGTCTAGCACAGGACAATTGGAAGATATTTGAGAGGAATTACAAAAGACAAACCCGCAGCTTACAAGGTAATCTGCTTCCTTTATGTGAGGGAATACACCACCTCCTATTCGAACCATCCAGAGGAACTTATTAATATCATCACTTGGGTAGCCAATAAGCCCTGAAAAGAATCATCAGGTGTTAGGGAGTACGGCAGAACTTATTTAAGGCAATTGTTTGTTTCTAGAAGACAAAAATGAATCAACCTCCAAAGACGACAAGCACATATTTGACATCTAAGGAATTTAAGATCTCCCATGCTGCTTTTTCTGGGGATGCCATTGCTGTCCCAACTGTTGCTATGTGTGTGTTATTCCATGTATTATTGTCTACAATAACGGTTCTGTTGGCCATTGCAGTTGTCTGATAACCATAGTCCCACCAAGATGCAACCTGCACAATCAACTCCATCTTGCTGTCAGAATAAACACAGTTAGTGTAATAATAAGAAGCAAGAAGGTGTACCTTATCATCTACGTCTGTGTTATGGCGCAGCCATCCATAAGCTTCACGGAAATCATCAAAAACATGCAACCCATCATGTGAACGAGATGTCAGCACAATTGAGGGTGCTGAGTATGCTTCTGCAGCAGCCCACACACAGTGGACCTGCAAAACATGGCATCATTTACTAGCAGTCCTAATCTAATCTAATGAGAGTGTTATTTCCAGAAGGAAAAGTTCCCTTACCACATAAAACCCAGAAAGTATGATCAGCAACATTATACCCACGGCAGATGGTCCACAAGGCAGCACTAAAAGTTTTTCTTCCGTTCTAGGATCAACAGGAGAACTTCCCTCTGAGTCTTTGCCTTTCTTCCGGTTTTTCTTGGCTGGCTTTTCCTTTGAAACAGCTTCTGAGTCGGCAGGAGTGTTAGAACTACCATCCCCTGCCTTGAATTTGACAGAACCTCATGTGTAAGTGAACAATTCAACATAACGGATAGGGAAAAAAAATATGAAGAAAACAATCATACTGTAGAAGAGCCATCATTTGATGTCGGACGCTGAAATTTCATCGATCTTGTAAGGACACCAAAAGCTTCAGATAGAGCAATCCCAGACAAAATGCATGCAGCGGGAGCAAGGACAAGCATAAGCCGGACCTAACATTGCAGTAGCATCAGGATCACAAATTAACCAGCCCAGCACTGCAGGTTGCAAAAGTTCATACTAAAGGCTTACCATTACTCCAGAGAAATACACAGAGGTTACCAAGTACAGGACCAAAAATGAGCTTGCATCAGATAATGGTAAGAAGCATGACTGCAAATTGAGTTGACACATATCAGTCAAAAGTCAAAACCATGGTAAAACTAAACTACCTATTCAACTAGAAATGGAATACTTACTATGATCCCAGCAGGAACTAAGAAGGCCAGCACATTGATATCCATAAAATAAGAAGGCCAGGTTGGTGGTTGGTGTTCGCTCACACTAGCGATAATAGGGATATACTTGCTTGCATAGGTTCTGTCAGGAGGAAAAAATAAAAAATAAAGAGCAAACAGTCAAGGTGTCAACTTATACAGAAAAGGAAGAAATGCACATTGATTGTAAAATGAAAGTTGATGGCAGGTTCAATAGCTGAGAAGGAAAACAAAACACACAAGAGAGGTCCACAAGGAAATTACAGTTTAAGTCCAATTCAGTAGAGACAAAGACAGAGGCAAGCATAATTTTCAGGATAATCAACACAGCGTGCTCCCATTTCCAGGTTTTCAATCTCAAGCTAAGACTTCAATTTGACAATAAATATACTCTCTTATAGTATCAGATTTAACTATATTTTTCAGTCTACTGCAAATAAAATAAGCTACTTAGACCAAGCCACGCATTGATTTGGCTACATCATTATGACAGGAGATTATGTTCAAAGCTGATCGCACAGAAAAATCAAGTTGTCACAAACATACGCGCATGTAAACATCATTGCCCTTTATGTACAAAAGGGGACATCTTAAACTAAAAGGTATAGAAATCCTCCCAGCAACTTAAACAATCAATTTAATAGTTATGTGCTCCAAGAGACCAAACCTGATATCTTACTTTGCAACAGAAAAAAGAGAGCTCAACAATTCAACTATCAATTACATGTTGATGAGAACTTACGGGTCAAGCAGACTCAAGCTGCGACCACTCCAACCTTTTGTTGGGCTAGATGCCACCAATGCAATGAGAATTGCTGCAACAGCAAAACAAACAGCCCTGCAGGATTCTTGCTGTTAGATGTGTCAAGTAGATATTTAGCAATTCAGCGAACTACATCATGAACAGCTGCTTCATTTTTTTGACTTCTGAAGAACAGTTAATTATTTGCTCAAAATTATGAACCATTAAGGGGTATAGATTTATTATGCATTTCAACTAGTTCCAATGTCAAAAACTTACAAACCAACTGTTATAACAAATGTCATGGCCACTTTGAAGAGCCGAGGAGTTAAAAGTCCTTTTATGTAATAAACCAGAGCGACCACATGGAGGATTATAAAGACCTGCATTCAAAATAACAACAAAGGACGGGGGGAGGGGCATTAGCTTGCAGCCAAGATTTTAGTGAATTGGGGGAATTAGGAAACAAAGGAGCATGTGCGGGTACACACACAGTGGACATACCAGAAATGATGCAAAGTGCTCTGATGTCATTACTGCATTAAAACCAACAACAGGTACCAATGCTGCCAGAAGTGTGCCAAGCACAACCTGCAAGGTGTTTACAGTTATGAAAATTCTTCTACTCATTTGAATATAAAGATTTGGAATGGCACTGACTTACAAGGGGAGCAAAAGCAATATAAAGTCGTGAAGAGTAACGACCAGTCACAATACACAAGAGAACATGGATTGGGATAAGATTGATGATGAACGTGTAGCCTCCCCAAGAACAGACCTGAAAAGGAAAATACAGTAGCATAATTTGGATACATGATATATAGTAGTTACTATAAACATAAAAAATAGCAATCTTACCATGTAGAAGTATGAGAGAGCATTAAGTGTCGCATAAAAGAGTGATCCGGTGTTTAGTGTCTGCAAAATCATTTCAAACCATGTTAAGTAACAAAGAGATAATTTCAGAAAGAAAGAAAGAAGAAAGGAACAGAAGGCAAAACTTTTGGACAGCTCACCTTTACGTATAGGTAAAACGTGAATATTAAAGCAAATATAGCTACAGCTTCATTATCATAGCTGCCAGCAACAGATCTTGAGATGTATGATGGGACCTGCATATTGGTGAGGAGTGATAATTAGGTTATTTATTGAGTGATATTTAAAGGCCAAGAGCATACTGTTAAACATCTAAAAGGGGTGAAAATCGTATGAAAAAGGCTGATCCTAAACATCATAATTAAATGAGAGTGAAACAATAATCCCGCACAAAGAAAAGGATACCAATTCATGACATGATTCTCAACAACAGGTTTTCAGCAATAATCAATGAATGAAGCTCAGAAGTGAGCTTCTCATTTCACCACTTTGCATGCCTTTCTCATGCCAGGAACAGATCTACTTGTCAGTGATAGGCAATGCTACTTTGGATGAATGAGAAAAATCAAAGACCAAAGGGCCCTTTGAAAGTTTCGGACATACAAGCTCAGAAATGACTCCGTACAGCTCTTTTTTCTTTAGTGAAACTCCAATATAGCCACAGAACATTTATCTCAGACGATATTGAGAATAAGCAAACAAGGACTTGAAATGAAAATGGGTTGTTCAGACCAGAATGGTTGAAAAATAATAATTATAATAAAGCATCAACACTTCCGCTGTTACACTCAAAGATTCAGACAACATCAACAAAGCTAACATATCTTTATCTAATTGACTCATTCTTGGTGCACCCACAAAAGAGAGCAGAATAATTATAAAAATCAAGTAAAGATATCAAGGATCTAGTATTTATCACAGACAAAATACATTGTTAATTTAACAGTTACCACAGCTAGGATAGCTGCTGCCATTAAACCAGCCCCAGAGCCCTTTGCTTCCTGGAGAGAAAATAGTGTGATTACTAAAGCACTTCAGTAATCCAGTGTAAGAGCATGGATTTTAAATACTAAGAAAACAACCTTGGTTAGAAGACTAAGAAAATAACCTTGGTTAAAAGGTAAGTTGCCCAGGAAGCATTGGCTGAGAAGATTGGAGCAGTGAAGACGCAAGCAGTCTCCACCGACAATGGGATGTTAAGGGAGTTTAGCAACCTATAACAACCAAAATTGATTCATGCTAACAGGAGTATAAATGTATCCAATGATTCCGAGAAAATTCCTTCTTTGACACTAGAAGATGATTAAATTCCTTTTTTGACACTAAAAAATGTCCCGTTCCTTATATGACATTGAGCTCTATTTTCTATTCCTTATTTGACATTTTCATCATTTTTGTCACATAATTCGAACAAAACAACCATCAAATCACCTCCAAAATTCATGAAACTTTTTTTGATTATAGAACAAATGAAGATGAGTCCATATTGATTAAAAACGCTCGTGTACCTTTGCCATTTTAAAATTAAAATTCACCAAATTTAACTACTTTTGAAGCATATTTGAATTTTTATGGTACCAAAATACTTTCCAAAAATTATTGAAAACAGCTAATATTCCTCTAGTCATTTACAAAATTATTTTCTATCATAAGTTACATAGAGAATTACAAGGTTCTTTAAAATTTTCCCAAATTTACGTTTCTTCATAATTCTCTATGTAAGTTTTTCTTGGAAATAATTTAATAAGTTCCAGCATCTGATGTGATAAATATTATTTATTTTTTTATAAATTTTAAAAGTGTTTAGTGCCATAAAAATTCATATAACTTATAAAGGTAGCCTAAGTTGGTGAATTTTAATTTTAAAACCGTAAAGGTATAAGTTTCCTTTTAATAAATATGGGTTCATATTCATTTGTTGTATCACTACAAAAAGTTTCATGATTTTTGAAGGCGATTTGGAAATCGTTTCACCTGACTTAACTAACACAAGTGACGGAAATATCAAATAAGGAATGAAAGTTAGAAGTCGGTGTCATATTAGGAAGGAAAATTTTTTCAGGGTTAAGAAAGGAATTAACTCATCTTCTAGTGTCAAATAAGGAATTGCCTCTTCCTCTAATAGCATGCATTCTCAGGGCAACATTTGCATACCACCATATTGTGCCAGCAGTTAGTGTCAAACCAGGATAGACAGTGCCGCCAATTACACGCCCAAGAGGATACCTAAATGCAAGTAATAGTGAGCATACAGATAACTTAAAAACAAAGATAGATTCAAGTGTTCGAAATCGTACCATGTTCGGTCATCAAACCAGTTCCAGAATTCATATATTCCATTCTTTGACAAAAACTGAAACAAGGAGTGGAATACAAAAAAATAAAAATTATAAGTGGCACAACTGATTTTGAAACATTAATACACACTTGCACACATCCAAACAACAATTGCAAATCGGAAGAAACATCCCAGCCATCTATTCTTCCCTATGTTCTGATCATTCAATGCATCCACATGCCACCTTAGATCAAAGCGAAGCGGTTTATCTATCAACTATCCTACAACCCACAATTTCCAAAACTTCGAAGTCCCCAACACCATAACTCGTTGAAGGGACCAGTAACAGCAACATTGCGCCCTGAGCGAGCTCCATAACAAACTGTGAAGTGCGAGTGTGAACAAACGCAGTAGCGCCGCCGAAACTAACCTGAGTGACGCGGTAGTTGAAGTAGGGATCGAACTCGTGGATGACGCTCTCATACTTGATCACCTGCGGCACATCAACGCACAGGTGAGACTGAGAGGGCAAGGGGTCTGGCAAAACCCTTATCGAATTCCCGATAGGATCTAAATGTTGCGGTTCGGGCCGATCTTACGGAGAAGAGGCGGATCGAGAAGGCGAGGACGCCGATGAGGAGGAGGGTGAAGGTGCACAGCACTTCGCCGAAGGCGTCGCGGAGGCGACCTCCGCCCCCGCTCGCCGCCGTAGAGGATTGAGGCTCCGGCATTGCTGCTGAGAAACAGAATATTTGGGGGGAGGAAGAAAGGCAAAGCAGGGAAGAGGAGGTTTATTGGACTTTTCGTGTTTGGACCCTGATTAGTAGGAGTATTTGTCAGAAAAATCCCCTGGATCTTTTCAAAGAAAAAGCATGAGTCATCAGTCATCATCATCAGTTTCATCACCCACAACCGAGTTCCTCCAACTTTTACTGTGGTTTGAAGTTCCTTAAATTTGATTTAAAAACAAAGAGGCCACTTAAGACAGTCCAAATGGACATGGCACGAGGATGGTACTCAACGACACTCATATGAATGATTTTGATACTCTACGGGGTTGATTTTTCTGAAAGAATTGATTCTGTGAAACTTTTAAAATTAGGATGGTGAATCATTTTATAGAGTCAGCAGAGAATCGCTTCACATAATCAGCAGAAAATAAGGAGAAGCTACTTTTTTTTCAGCTACTAGTTCATTTCAGAGAATCACTTCACAGAATCAGCGAAAAATCACTTATTCATGAACTACTGTTCGGCTCCTATCCAGGATCTAACCTGAATTGAGGTAGGCAACCCAGACGAATCAGGAGCACGCATCAGGTTCTTGCACACGAATAGATTACGGGCGCAGAACAGGAGCACCCATATGAACCCAGAACGCCAGTTACATCGTTCCATACAAGTGAAGTCTACAAAATTACTAGATGACGCCCGTCCCCGTTGGCTGTATTGCAGGTGCAGTGAAGTCATCGTTCAGAAAAGGGGCACTGACGAAAACAGCTGAATGAAGTGCTTCCAAACAGAAGAGCAATTGACTGACCAGATTATTTTCTCCTCTTTTTCACAAAGTAAATTCCACAGAAGAAAGTATTTTCAAGCAACAACATGCCATTACTTTTTTACCTTCAAAATACATCGATTAACATCCACCCACAGATTCGCGCACACTAAGCTAAAGTACAATGTACGATACATGTATAACACAACTGCTCGTCTAGACCTGACCCAAGATCAATCTTTTCTCAAGTCTGAGAGTTTGAACTGCCAGGTGGCAGCAAGGAACATGATGACAATCCACCAACAAAACCTGCGCTGAACTGTGCTTGAGTCAAGGGTCTTCAAGAATGGCACGTGCCAAATTCGATGCCAGAGCCAATCTCACGGAGCCCAACGCATGGCTTGGTAGGTGATTGTTCGAAAAATCAGGGCGCAGCTTGGCGAGTGACAGCTCTTGCAGCTTGTTGAGCAACAAGTTTGTCTCAGCAACATTCATTAGAGGGCTGGGTTTGCAATTAAGTAGCTCCATCTGGACATAGTGGTGACACAGAAAAAGAATAAAATTGATTTCTGCAGTCTGGCAAGTGGAGACAACTGATTGCTGGCATCCTAAACAAACACAGAAATAATTACTTACCGAATCGTGTAGAAGGGGTAGCCAAAAACGTTGCGGGGTGGATGGGTTCCTCATAAGCTACAAGCAAAACGCATCTATGTGGTCAGGAGAGCGGAGGCAACAGAGTATTGGCATCCTCTAAGGTGCAAGTTATTTACAATCCTCTGCTGGCAGCTTCAAATTGAATTGCAGGAACCCCCTTTTTCTCATGTCTAATGAGATATGGGGCCTGAAGTGTCAATGTGATTTAAAAAACACAGCTGAAATGTAAGAAATTCACCTGTATAAGAAAATCTACAGTTTGCCGAGCAGCCTCACCGGACCTTCCATCTAAGGCTTGGTGCAGAGACCTCTTGAAATCACGGTACCTTTGCACAATCATATTTTAAGTTGGCATTCAATAATCAACATTGTCATGTAGAGAGACAAATTTGATGTGCAAAGAAAGAAGTACCTGTGAAGGAACTCGAGACCACCCGCACTACCAATATCAGAACCAAGTAGCTCGAGCAGCCCTTCCCATTGCTGACCATGCAAAATTGTTATGAGTTATATGCTAAAACAACTAGCTGAAGGGGATTCCTTTAAGGTTGTATTGCACAGAGAACAAGCTGCAGGTTATAGCCAAGGAGTTCAGAAAGAAGCAAAGATTTATACCTTAAAACTATCATCTGCGACTGACTTCCCAATGTGTTCAAATAACTGTTGAGCAATTCTGTCAAGACGAACTTTATCATGAGCTTGCTGGAACCAGTATACACCAACTCCTTTTCGCCCATGTTTCCAATGATAAATGCCAGCAACCTAAAAGAAAGCCAAATTTAATTAGATAAGAATTCTTAGGTTAAGCTAACATTGAGTTCAATTGAGATTTGAGAACAATAGAAAATGCAAGCTACCTGCAAAAGTTTGAAGAGTTGGACAGAAAATAAGCAACATCCAAACCACAAGCCATGTTCAAATTTTTTATAATAACAAGTTGTGTAAACATTAGAAACCACATTACCTTCATTATGTTTGTACTAATATTGTCCAGTTCATACAAACGGCAGATTTCCAAAGTCTGTTCACAGAAATCAGTATTAGATTAAAAATAATTAGATTTAAGACACTGCAAAGAAGTATAGAATTACATTACATGGTACCTTGAGTACTAGGCGATTATCTTGTATGGGTTGCTTGAGAAGTAGAATCTCCAAGAGCCCTAGGCCTTGGTTTAGACATGAAGACAGATAAGTCGGCGCAATCTGAGAACCAAACAAGTAAGAGCCAAACAAATGTAGTCAAAAGGAGACATTTTTGCTATCATCAACAAACAACAACAAAAGTTCATGAGTTTATATCATTTAAGAAAACTAAAACAAATGATGTAGCAAATCAAAGCTGCACATCTGAATATTCAGCAAAAAAACACGTACAATAAAATAGTTCCTATTGACCACTTTATTAGGATCTGCTTCCTATCTAACATGGATGGGCCCATGCTTCAGTAAGCCAGCCTAGTGGCAAAAGGGAAACTAAAAGGGGCTAGAGGAATCAAGGACCGAAATGAGAGGTAAAAAGGAAATATCCCAGTTAAATAATGCATAGGATGCAATCCATGCAGTTGCTAGTTCCAAAAATATATGGATAATAGCATAATGCCTAATGCCTAACAATAATACTGATACATAAAACTAATCTAGTTAGTTGGTGCACTAATGTTACTACTCCCTCCGTTTTTGTTTATAAGGCATGATATGACATGACACGGTCTCCCAAATTACACTTTGACCATTCATTTATCTTATATTATATTGTTTATGGTCATAAACTTATAATCATTAGAGAGTACATTTGATTACAAATCCAACCATTTCAAGTTTACATTACAAAAATAAAAAGATATTGGCTAAATTATTGGTCAAAGATGGTAAACTTTGAATCTTGATATGCATGTGCGCCTTATAAACAGGAATGGAGGGAGTATGTTACATAACTAACCTGCCAAGTTAAAGAATGAGAGCACAAAACTTGAGCATAGACTAGCCGGTGCAGTTCCTCTATGCTTATACCGCCTAAGTTAGGCCGCTCTTCATGCAACATAGTATCCGCATAGTCATTATCAGCTGTCAGCAGTTCCATAGCATGTGTGACCAACCTACAGTAACAAATGCCCAAATCATTATGATGGTGTTTTGATGTTGAATAGAGATTAATAACTTAGCATTGTCCATCTTACCAAGGACCAAAATGTTTAGTGCATTCTGCCAGCACAACCTAATCATGGAAAAGAAGATGTTACCCCAAGAAAGGATAATGTAAAAGTCAAAGGACCTAAGGAGTATAGAGGATCACATTATGCTCCAACCTCTGGATTTTCTGAAAGGACGCCAATAACGAGGCCTGTTAATCCAGTAGTGCTAGAGGACGGCTTAAGCTGTATGCACTTTTGTGCTAAATGGTGCATCCCTTCAAAGCCCTGACAAAATGCAGATTTTAATACAACATGAAGTTATGTGAACTTTTCAAAAGCATACTTCCTTCAAAAGACCTTAAATGAGGGTATAAGTATAACCTAATAAACTATATAACAAAAGGTAAAAATTTGCATGGAAAAAAATAAATAGGACAAAGACTCTTAGAGAATTCATTGCCAGAAAACAGGTCCTTAAACACATCACTATGCAGTGCAGCTCGAAATTAATAGCAATTTGTTTGGCCACTGATTTAGAGAAGATGGTTACAATCCACATCTGGACTCAAATAGGGGTCCAGGACACAGTCCACGTCTAAAAATCAAGGAGATTAAATAAATGATCGCGGAGGCAAGCAGGTGCTTTTATAAAATATTCTGAAATGGAATTTCTTTCAGGGAAAACATTTAAAGCCCTTTCGATATTAGGGTGAAAAGACCCATGACAGATCTATGATTGAGCAATGGGCATTAAGCAATGCAATTACATCAGCAATGAATAACTCAATCAGCAGAGGAACCACAAAGCTCTACTGCTACAATACAAGGGCAAATGCACTAACCACTGTAAATGGTCTTATGTAAAGAAAATGAGAAGCAAACAGCTCCAGCCAATGGGAGGTAGAAGCAGTGAGTTCCTTTATGTTCCCCATCATAATATGAAGCAAATTCTTCAAACCATCACGGGTTTTTTGGTGACCACACTGGATCCAAAATGCACTGCACTCCAGTTTAGTCACTTGACCTCGCCACTTTTCCCATGCCTGTAAATACAGATACCTTAGAAAAAGCTTTCCACTGACTTGATCAGAAGCCTCACAAATATAAACAAAAAGGACTTGCAAATATGCACAAAGCAAAGGCAGATGAAAGGCATGCTATTTGGAGCATTTAGGCTCCATATTCTATTTTTCTAAAAGAACAATTGTGCATCTTTCACTTTTTTATTTTCAAAGAGCAAGAAAGGTCTCTTTTTAGTTTATTCACTGATCTAAGAACAATCTCAAAAGGTAGATAGATAGTGCTGCATAGCAGTCACATCATGTCCAACAAGGAACGATCAGATGGTTAAATCAAAGTGTACCCTATGACTTTAATTTGCAGCCGTGCACACCGCCTGCAGTCATCATGGCAATCATACAAAGGCATAGCTGTGGGAAAACTAGATTCTAGCATGCAGTTCAAAGCTAACAGAGCAAGACAGACTAATCAATTTTTGTAAGGATTTTTCCAATGATATATTGATATGAAAAAAAGTGTTTGTGCTAATGGTATAGAATTGAGAACCAAGCAATAGCTCAGTTGGTACAGCTTCCTAATGAGAGGCCGCCCACCCAGGCTTGAACCCGGGTGCTTGTAGATCGTGTGAACACCTCCCTAAAGTGTTCACTACTATCCTCTCTTAAGTCTTAAGAGAAAATCAAGGGGACGCCTCACCCTGTGATCGAGATTTTTTTTAGTGGTGCAAAATTACTGCAAATACGCTATTTCCAAATTTAAAGGGATGCATTGCTAGAAGAGATGACATCATTTTATCAGACAAACCTTGACAAAATCCGGTCTTGTTTTGCAGCACTGGCCTAATTTACCAGTTGGTAAATTTGGTCTCAAGCGTGGCATCGTTGATACAAGAACAGCAACAGCCTCGACTAATCCATTTTCTGTCTGTAACCAAAGGAAAAAGAAACTAATGATTTTAGGAAAACCAGGTTTACATAAAATCAACCAGCAAGGCAGCAACATAACATCGTGACATATGGCCAAAGCTAAAAGGAATACATTTACTACTATAGCCTCAAAATAACTCCTGAAGGAAATACAATGCCCCAAATATGAGTAAGAAAACTAAAGAACATACAGCTAAAGAATACATTAAAAACATAGCACAGTTACATTTTCATGGAAATCTTACTTGCAAAATAAATGAGTTCAAGCAGGAGAGAGAGTGAGAGAGAGAGAGAATCAAATCCAAAATAGACCAAAGCAATTCAAATCTTCATATTACAAGTCACGACCTAAATGTAAGTCCAAACAGATTCATCCAGTATTTCCACCTTATCTTCACAATAGCGGAACAAACCAGAGCAATCCAAATCCTCATATTACAGGTTGCCACCTAAAGTTCAAACAGATCCATCCAGTATTTCCACTTTCATTTTCAGTTCTTCACAACAGCCATGCAAGAAAAAGATCCCAGCAGAGTTACTATTACTACTTATATGCTCCTGTTTCAACCAAACTGAATTGGCTTGAAATCTCAGAAATCATTCATTACACAGCATCACTTAAGTTAATTGTATTTGTTGCAACAGGCTAACCACTTCAACCTAAACAGTAAAATGACATGGAGCAAAATATAAGTAATTCACATGTTTCTATTATTCTACAGCTGGACAGAATCTCAAGGTTCATGTTAGAGTAATTAAAAACAACAAATTCTACAGACACAAAATAATCAAATATCTGGAACTGGAACCCTAAGTAGATCTTACGTATTTTATTCGAAAGATAAACTATTAAAAGAGGAAATAAAAATAACCTCAAACAAACCAGCAACAGCAATGGAATTACCTCACGGTTATCCATCTGATCCAATTGGTATGATCCATGAAACCGTAGCATATTCACCTACATGAGAAACATCTTAACATGGTTGGCATCTAACAAAATCACCAACCTAGCAGAAAATGCAGAAGAACACAGACATACCACGATGTCAAGCCATCCAACCGAAAGTGCTGCTGACAAACCATTCCAGTAATCAGGATCGTCTTCAACAATCTATAAATGATCTCACGTTAATCACTTGACCTCATCAACGGGACAACAAGGACTGAAAGTAATACAGATGAATAGTAGTACAAAGTATAAATAGAGCATCAATCAGAAGCTGGGCTAGTCATATGAATACAAGATACTAGGAATCTGTATAAAAAATCTGCAAACCACGTAATTGGAAGATGCCAAGACACTACTCATATTGAAACCAACCTGCAAATTGATGAGCTTTTTCTGGAAATTGCTGAGTTTAGAATACACCGTGCT
This sequence comes from Setaria italica, assembly GCF_000263155.2. Lineage (NCBI taxonomy): Eukaryota > Viridiplantae > Streptophyta > Magnoliopsida > Poales > Poaceae > Setaria > Setaria italica. The sequence continues at coordinate 36,643,102 of NC_028454.1, read as the reverse complement.
CTCTGTCGCTGACAAGAGGCTGTCAAAATCCTAAAGTCACAGGAAGTATAATGCAGGAGTCATCCCTGGGCAATGTTAGACTGAAGCGTTGTTGCAAGTGGAACAAGGAAATGGTTTAGGGAAGAGCATTACGGCTAACCAATCAACAAGACGCTCAGGAAGCCAGCTTTGCAACTGTTTATCAACATAGAATATCTCCAACAACTCCCAGGCAGCCCTCAAACTTGTGGGCTTCTCCCTAACCTTTAAAGTGTATGAATTACATTTTAGGGAAGGGTGAACATTTGAAATTGAACAATGTCTTGCAAAAATAGGTGTTACCATGTCATAAGTAAAGTATAAGCATAGCATATAGAGATGGACACCTTAAGAATTGTCTTGGGGTCCTCGATCATGAAAGCAGGTGGAGAATCCGGGTTCCCAAGGAGATTGCCGATGGTTTTGCTGTATTCGAGCACATATTGCCACCTAATGAAACACCATTGAAATCAAATTGGAAGCACAACTACAATATAGCACGCCTTAGCTAACCAGCAAAGGAAACAACTCCTGTGGTTCCCCTTTGCCAAAAGAAGTTTCAACCATATTTTCACTGGTACAGACTCATGCATCAGTGTGAATGTACAAAGTTACAACTTAAAGATTCTACAATCCACAATACTTAGGATATCTGAACTCTTAAGAGTTACATAGCTGTCAGAAACACTACAACTGCAACACATGATGGTAAAGTCAAAAGTTTCTTATAGCATTGTTACATAACAAATTTCTGCAAAAGGATCATGTGGGCATTAAGCCAATAGCTTGAACAGTTACTTTTGAACCGTGAGGAGGTAACTGTTAGTCTATTAGAACTGGTAACCAAATTAATCGTTAACAGTGTATACTGTATACAGCCTCGAAGTAAAGCTCACCATTCTGCGTAATCAGGGACTGAGGACATGCGCGACATAGCGGCAGCATCTGCGAGGGCGTTCTTCCTGCTCTGCAGCAGCGCGAAGGCCGGCACCGACCCGTACTCTATCCGGCGCATCTCTGCCTCGTCGATTTCCTCCTCGACCTCGGCGCCACCATTGCCGCCGGAGCCGAGGTTCACCTCCACCACACTCCCAGCGACCTCCACGCCGCCGCAGCCCTCCGAGTTAGGCGGGCGGAGGCACGCGACCTGCAGAAGGTTGCCGCTGGACCAGTTGATGTAGACGCGGAAGATGGGTGGGGCCACGCCGTGGCGGATTGGCCGCAGGGGTGGCGGCGACGGCGCCCCTTGGCCAGGCTCCCCTCTAAATGGGACGATAGCGCCGCCGCCATCCGTCGGCATGCCGGGCATCCTCGTCGCCGGCCGAGCACGGCCTAGGGTTTTGGGGGCGGGTGACAGCTCCGAGCGGGATTTGGGCGAGCGATGCGCTAGGCGTCTAGCGAAGGGGGTTTTAGGAATCGGAAGTCTCAAAGACCAGTGAAGAATTCAGCTGAAATTGACTCCGTCCAATTATAAGAGCAACTCCAAGAGGCTGCTAATCTTACCCCCAATACTTCTTTTAGGAAAAAAGAGAGAAAAAATGAACTCCAACAATCCACCTAAACCTTCCCCAATTTTTTAGCGACGCTAAAAAATAGCCTACCACCATGTATATTTTAGCATTGGCGTTCCTCCCCCAATCCTGATCCCCGCACGCCCGCGTGTCCCTTCCGATGGGCCCAATACGATGACGTGGCCTGTGTTTGAAATATTGGGGGCTATTTATTAGCGATCTGCTGTGGACTGATATGTTTTTGGGGGAAATTTTTTTTGGGAGAACCCCCAATACATAGTTTTGGGGAAGAATTTTTTAGGATACTCTTGGAGTTGCTCTAAATCGTTTTGATTTTTTTATTTATAGATTTTTCTTGTACACTTAGATATACACTTATATCTGGATATATAGATTTTTAAAAATTAAATATTTAGAAAAATCAAATGATCTGAATCAGAGTAATTGTTATTTAAAAATTTTACAAAATTGTATCTTTTACTTGAAATTCATTTTACTAGTACTAATCGTTATTTATAATAATAGCGTTGGCATTTTATTAATTATAGTATTCCATTGTTACAACTTGGTGTTAGTTAAGGTTTATGTTTATTCATGAATTGTGATGTTTTTGTCAGTAATTATATGAATTGATACAGAACAAAATTTTAATAGACGAGATATATTCTAGTTGTTAGCACTTCTTTAGGAGTTGTCTCATCTAAAGTTTTATGAAAACTAAATTGCTGAAAATAATTTTAGTTTATTATTTAGAAAACCTTATTTGTTTCCTCCAACTGCCTTCCAGCTTAAGTAAAAACTTATTTCTAGAAAATTCAAAATTCTATGTTTAGCAAATAGTAATACTTCAATACGGCCATACAAAGTGCACATGTACCGTCGGACATTGTGCGGCTGCTTCATGGCTATGTAAGGTCTGGTTTGGTTCCATTTGCTTATTTTTAAGCAAATGTCACATCAATGTTTAGATACTAATTAGGAGTATTAAACGTAGACTATTTACAAAATCCATTACATAAGTAGAGGCTAAGTAGCGAGACGAGTCTATTAATCCTAATTAGTCCATGATGATACGGCAAACATTTGCTGAACATGGAAAAATT
>NC_028454.1:36574190-36640370 GCF_000263155.2 Setaria italica | reverse complement strand
ATAGGAAGACCACCCAGCCATCAGCGGCTTTCTGAAAAGGTGCAGTGGGGTTTTCTCGTAAACAAAATCTACAATCATTGCTATTTCAATGTGTTTCGGCAGACTAAACCTCAGGTAACTGGCTAAGGGGTTTTTCTCCTATACTTACGTAACGTGGCCACTTGACGTCGTTAGAGCGCATATCCCTTTTTCAAAAAACGACCGTTATAGATTCATCCAAATTTACTGCAAGCCAATCTCCATATAGGTCTACCATCGGGGTTAGCCTCCACTTGAATAAAAAGTTTTGCAAATAGCCTACGAGTAATACTCCTAATTAGTATCTAAACATTGATGTGGCACTTGCTTAAAAATAAGCAAACAAACCAAACGCCCCCTAAATCCTATCATCTCATGGCAATGATAGCTTTCCTTCTTCATTTCTATTTGTTAGATCCATACCCATTCTTCCTCTCTTCCCATCAAATCCAATAGAGGATGGACTGGTGGAGGTCGACGTCATTCAGCAAAGTCGTGTGCGGCGGAGGTGGGCCCTTGGCGGAGGTGGGCCCTTGTGACAAGAGCGACTGAGCTCTAGCATGTGCAACGTTAGGAGGTGCACTAAGCTCCAACGATGACAATTTCTCGCTAGTCGCTAGCACAATAGCTTAGCTATAAGTATTCAGTGATCGGGATCTAGTTAAGTATCCGATGATCATTTTCAAGCTAAAATAAGACCAATTCAGTCCTCCTTAGTTTTAGCATTTGATTCATCAATCATTGGACTGTTTTGAGCTACCTAGTGTTAGATTTTTCACAATTTTGCATTGTACCTACTTCTAGACACGTTATAGTCAAGCTACTGCTTTTCACACACACCCTAATAGTACGGCCAAATGAAAAAACAAAGTCCAATTCTACTCTAAGTGTCTTTCAATACCAACTAAAATATCTTTATTCCCATCCCATATCATTTGCACCAATACAGATAAAAATCAATGATGGAGGAGGCAAGAATACCACAAAAGTCTATCGTTGCAACCTAAGTTTTGGTTTTCACTGCAAACACACACGTTTGTTATAACAATCATGCTATCATTGATCACTAAAACCAGATTGGGAGCCTAGATGCTCTTCGCAATAGAAAGAGAAAAACTAGATTAGCAAAAGTGTGAGATAATCATTCACTAATCTACCAAATGTTACATCCTTAATCCATCAATTATATCATTCAATTCAAGTCCATGAACAACGAGCTCAAGAGTTCAATTTTGGGCCTGAATGGATTGTTCAAGCCAGGTAGAAAATCAAGCCGCCAACAAACATTACTGCAATCAAATAATATTAACATCAGTAATGCTACGTAACAGAAAGTTAAAAAAATGGATGGTTCGACATATATTGCAATAGTTAAGCATCGATATTGCAACTATTGTTTCTGCATGTTTCACAGTGAATGTTGCATGAAACATAGTGTTCATGTTGCGGTGGGAATTTTCTATCCCAGAGTCGAACGATGTAGTCATTTTTTCACATATTTTTTCAATGTTGTAACTATAAATTTTCGATGTTGCAAATACTTTGTTTTGACGTTGCAACAAAGCATCCGATGGGAAAATTCCCATCGGACGTCCGGACCCTAGCAGTGCCGTATTAACATTTGATTTTTCGAGGTATATTGGGATTTAAAAGGTCTTTGAAGATATTCAACCACCGCATTCTCTTACACTAATCCGAGTACATATTATACTTATATATTATTAAATAGACAAGTAGAAACAACTCCTACAATGTATCATATTGTATTGTTGCTTTCTACGCAACTCAGCAAAATTAATTGTTATGCATTTGTATCCTCATAATGGACCCAAAATGTGACCATGTTTTTCTAGTCCTGATATCTCCCATTAGCTGTATCAACTTTCTTCTCTCTTTCATTGTTAACGTTGTCTGCAAAAAGTGCCATGTCACCAAAAGGATCTATTCATATGCCTCATATGTCTATTAAAAACAAAAGACTTTGTTTTTTAAAAACACCTGCCTAGTATTATTACTCGCCAGGGGTATATGCATATTGGTTGGGCCAAAAATTCTTCGTTTCCCTGTCTCACAGTAACACCCGCCGTGTGAGGAACGAGGTCCGGAGTAAGTCCACGGGCCGTTGCAGCAAGGCCTGCCCAGTGCCCAACTAGCCACAGCCCAACCGCAAACGCTCGACGACGCCCACCCTCATCTCGTCAGTGTCTCTCTCGCCTCACGCCCGATCTCTCCTGCGGCCTGCCGCTCTCGTCTCCCTCGGTCTCTCCTTCTGACCCCAATCCCCAATCCCCAAACCCTAGGGAAGCCAGCGGGCGGGCGCCGGCGGCCGACAAGCAGGCGCAACGGAGCGACGGTGAGACCGCGCGGCAAAGGCCCATCGCGACGCCGCGACATGTCGACGGCGTCGAGCCGGCGACCGCGCGGCCAACGCCTAGCGTGCGAGCACCGCAGGGCGCCAGCGGTCAGCAGAGGAGGCGGGCAGCATCCCGCTTCCCGGCCTTCCCGCGTACTCGCCAGCTAGACGGTGTCTAGGGTAGAATCCCCATGACCGACGCTGAGCCACCTCCTACAGTGGGGGTGGAGGAGGCCTTGCCGACCACCCCAGATATTGCGCTAGACGGTGACGGTGAGGGCTACAAATTTGCTGAGGCTATTGAGGGTGAGAAGGATGGCGGAGCTCCTTATGGTGAAGGTGGCAAGGTGGAGGAGGGTTCAAAGTCCTGTGGTGATGATGTCGTGGCAGATGAACTCTTGGGGATTGAGGAAGACCCCAATCTGACCGATGTTGATGAGACTGACGAACAAGAGGAGGATGCTGGTGCAGAGGTGCAAACGAGTGACGTTGCTGCTGCTGTGGATGTTCTTGCAGAGGTGGGTGCTGCTGTGGCATCCTCAACATTGGTGGATGCTCCCACAGAGGTTGGTATGCAAACCAACGAGGTTACTGCTGTGGATGATCTCACAGAGGTGGGTGCTGCCCTGGTATCATCTACATCGATGGATGATCCCACAGAGGTGAGTACTTCCCTGGTCAATGAAGACTGCAATATAGTTTCCACCGGAGGTGTGCATAGGTTGGATGACCAGACTGATAAGGAGGTTGATGGTGACTCCCTTGATGCTGATGAGGCTGCTCCCTTGGTAAGTGATGTACAAGATGACAGTGCAAGGATGGATAAGGATATTGCACTTAGTGATGATTTGTGCATACTCAGGATCATATGAGGCCGCAGATGGATGTGGCTGCAGCTCTGTTAAATGAGGTGGAAACAGAGATTGTGAAAGCTGGAGACCCTGTTGCAGAGGCGATCACAAATATGGATATGCAGGTCCAAACTGGAGATGACAGTGAGGCGGAAGGTGTTGGCACTATTGCTGACGCTGCTACAACAGATGAGGAGAGCAAGCATATGGGTGCAGTTACCACGACCACAGATGACAGCAAGAAACATAATGGGACAGTGGGTGATGATGCATCCAATGAGGGGATACAGATGGATAGAGATGGGCTAACTGGAGATGATAGTGAGCTAAAGGAGATTGCAACAGCTGATGAAGATCACGTGGAAGAGGAAGGCATGCAGATGGGTGCAATAAACATTACTGGAGACATGGACAAGGAAGGCAGAATTGTTGTTGAAAACATTGCAGATGAAGCTGTAGATGGTGTGGCTGTCCCTGAAGAAAAGGCTGTGCAGACGGATGAGGCTGGTGATGATATCCCTGAAGAAGAGGATGTGCAAATGGGGGGAGTTGGCTTGACAGGCAATGATAATGAACAGGAAGAGGCTGTGACAGCTGATCATGGAGTGGAAGAAGATGCTATGCTGATGGATGCAGTTGCCAATGATGATGATGAAGATAACGAAATTGTTGGTGAAGATGTTGCAGAAGAAGCTGTCACTGGCACAGTTGGTGACGATGCCCCTGAAGAAGAGGCTGTGCATATGGACGATGACGACGACGATGACGAGCCTCCTCCTTTAATTGCAAAGAAAGGTGGAGGGCGTCGAAAGAGAGGTCGTCCATCTTCCAAGGCCCAGGCTGTGGTGAAGCCATCTGTAAAGAGGAAGGATGAGGAGGAGGTTTGCTTCATTTGCTTTGATGGTGGTGATCTTGTGATCTGTGATCGTAGGTTTGTGCTTCCCGTGGAGTTTCTTTATGTCTTTATTCCAAGATATGGAACATTGAACATGTTACAGCTTTTGGTTGATCGTGATTGTGACATCATTTATGTGTTCTCATTTCAGGGGCTGCCCTAAAGCTTATCATCCTTCGTGTGTTAATCGGGATGATGATTTCTTCAAGTCAAAGGGTCGGTGGAATTGTGGTATGTATGACAATTTTATCCGACCACCCCACATTGCTTACATAAATTCTTGCATTTGAATCATGTGATATGCATGCAATATATCCTTACAAAATGTTTTCTTGAAGGTTCATTTCCTGTTCTTAATGTCATAGCTAACTTAAGAAAACGTTTCATTTGTTCCTGAACATTGACGTTAGTATACTTTTTCTAGCATGCTCTTCGCAGTCTGTTCAACTTGTATGAATTTTACAATGACCCTGCAGTGTTGGCCATCACATGATTTTCCTGTTCTTACTATCATTGCTTACTTAAGAAATTAGTGAAATCTGTCTAGCATGCTCTTATTGATTTGTTTATCTTGTATGAGTTAGAAAGTAAGTTATCTCTTGCTGTTTATGAATTAGGAAGTATGTTTAGCTTCTGCACTGTATACTCTTGGATGCTAGCTTACTTTCAAAAACTTTATATTTCACTGCTATTCTGGCTTCTGAAACAAGGGCTCTATTTTTTCACATGTTTTTTTTACTTGAGATGTATCTTTTTATGGTAGCGGTGAGGGCTGTTGCATAGTACATGGATATGATTTCTCAAAAAATACCTATTTGATCCTATTTGCTTTGCTGCCAGGGTGGCACATCTGTAGCAACTGTCAGAAACCTGCACGCCATATGTGTTACACATGCACCTATTCATTATGCAAGGCTTGCATGAAAGATGCAAAGTTCAGCTGTGTCAGAGGAAACAAGGGCTTTTGTGAGACATGCATGAACACCGTGATGTTGATCGAAAATAGAGAGGAGGCAACTGACCAAATGGTACCCTTATCCACCATTCTAGTTTCCTCAGTCTATTTATTTTTCTTTATCTTTATATATTTTTATATATACTTTTAGGCATTGAGAACTCTAGATTGTTGTTTTATGATTTTCCCATGCAAACGATTTAGTCTTAGCATGCAAGCTGCTTATTGTTTCCCACCTGTTCACACAGTATTTATCCTGTAGAAGTGATACACTACAATTAAGTTGTTGATCCATACTTGAACTTTGATTTGGTCAAATCTAATGAGTGAGTTCAACTTGTAGGCAATTTGTTGTGTATTGAGAACTGTGTTTCTGAACTGAATACGTTTTTTGCAGTTTCCTACTCTAGTCACAAATAGGTGGTAGTCATCTATACTATCTCCAAAATGCAACATGACTGCTGTTTGCTCTTGCTTATTCGTATAACTTTTGTAAAATTCTAACAATTCGATAGGACAAATGTCTCTTTTGGGAGTCCAATATGGAAGGCCTACAGAGATAATGAGATATAGATAGCAAAAGTATGGAAGGCTTGACTGCATGCTTACCAAAGCATCAATCAATATTGACTGGAGGGGGTAGATCATGGATGGATGGCATTCCGATGCAACACTTGCATAGCAATTTACATTCCTTTGACACTAAGATATTAATTTTTATTATTGCTGCATTGCAGACATTAAGATTATCCCTTCGTTTAAATTTCTTACAGAATTTCTGCATTCCAAATGGGACCTTAAATTTGCCGGCATGTCTTTTGGAAAGAAAAGAGACTATCTGCATTCTGGACACACTACAAAATAACAAATGTGACTACTCGGGTGCAATTGTGATGCAATAGATCTTAGTTTAGCGGTACTGCAAGTTTAATCTCTACCTGCTAGCATATTTATTATGTAAAATTACGTGTAGGGTACCAATTGATCAGCAAGCTGCAGAGAATGATAGCATGAGTCATATGGTCAGTTGGTCATAACTGTAGAAAAAATCCTGGCATTTGCCACAATCACTACTTAAGGCATGCAGTTTCACAAGGCATTTACAAAATGTGCACAAAAGTCTACCCTGTCTCAAATACTCGTCCACCAACATCAGTTTCTTGTAGTACATACAAACTAGTCTGTTGGTAAATTTTCAGGTTGGCTATTGTATGTTCGGCTTTGTTCCTTTTTCCTGTTCTTCTATCAATCTTACTTATTGTTTGTGTGAATTACTTTCAAACTGCTGTAGTGTTCAGAGTCTGTCTATCAAAAGAACAGTTGATTTTACAGTATGTTTTTTCTATTGTGGAATTTGTTTTATGAGAATTTTTTTAACAGGATGTGGATTTTGATGACAAAAGCAGCTGGTGGTATTTGTTCAAGGATTATTGGTTAAATTTGAAGACAAACTTGTCATTGACAGTTGAGGAAATATCAGCAGCCAAATATCAAAAGAGTGGTGAACTACCTGATACTAATGATGAAGAGGCTAATTCTGAAAGTTCATTGGGGCGACATCTAGAGAACAATACACCAAAAAAGAGGGGAAGGAAACGATCGAAGGAAGCTGCCATTGAGGATGGTTCTGAAAGAAAAGAGAGCACTGGAAAGTCTACCAAACAAGGCCTGTCAAGCATCCCTGATGCTCAGACTTCTTCAGGGAAAAAGGTTAGAAAATTATCCAAGCGTTCTTTGAGCAGGCAGCATTCATCAAAAGAATCTGAAAGTGTTGGGACGTCTACATCCTCAGCTGAAGAGGCCAGCTGGGCTTCTGAGGAGCTCTTAAACTTTGTAGCTCATATGAGAAATGGTGACAAATCTGTGATCAGCCAGTTTGACGTTCAACCCCTTTTACTTGACTATATCAAGCGCAACAATTTGCGTGATCCTCGTCGAAAAAGCCAGATAATTTGTGATTCTTTGCTCCAAAGCCTCTTTGGCAAAAAACGAGTTGGGCATTTTGAGATGCTTAAGCTTCTTGAATCACATTTTCCCATGAGTGAGGTTTCACCATCAGCCGATGAAAATCATGGTGGTGTAGTAGACCCTGATCCTAGTCAGGATGCTGATGGTAACAGTGAAGCTTCAGTTGTTATGAGTTCAGAAAAAAGAAGAAAATCACGCAAGTATGACCAGAGACGTCAGCCTAATCTTGATGACTATGCAGCAATAGATAACCATAACATTGGATTGATGTACCTGCGTCGCAACCTAATGGAAGAGTTGATTGGTGATGTTGATACATTTGATGAGAAAGTTGTTGGATCATTTGTGAGAATAAGAATACCTGGTACTGGGCAAAGGCAGGACATTTATCGACTTGTACAAATTGTTGGTAAGTGGAGTTATTTCCTAAGGGCTTGTTTGGTTTGGTGGGGATTGAAGAGGATTGGAGTGGATTGTTTGGGATTAAATCGCTTACAAGTCTTAATCCCTCCTAATCCCCTTGGAGGAGAGGATTAACCAAACATGCCCTAATTTGTTTTGGCTGCATCATACTAAATTTCCTTCCATTGTTACCAGGCACTGGAAGAGCTGCGGAAAAATATAAATCTGGGAAAAAGACTACTGATATAACGCTGGAGATTCTGAACTTAGACAAGCGGGAGGCAGTAACTATTGACATAATCTCGAACCAGGAGTTCACTGAGGTATTTTTCTTTCTCAGTGTGAACATAATAGTTTTACTAGTGTCACGAATTTACTAATCAAGTAAAACGCCATCCTTCATGCTTAACACTGTTAACATTAATTGCTGTTGGTATATCCTGACCTTATTACTGCACTTGCAAACACACTTGGTCAGTAAATCTGCTACTCTATTTGGGTTTGAATTTCATACTTTTGCTGATTTTTAATTGCTTTTTTTTCTTTTTCTAGGAGGAGTGCAAACGTTTGCGTCAAAGCATAAAGTATGGATTCATCCCAAGGCTGACAGTGGTAACATACTAACTTATTATGTAGTGTGTCTTGCACATTTTATGTGTATATCTGCACTGTTTTTTTTTTGTTTTGCTTTTGTCTAACTACCTTTTCTTCCAGGGAGAGGTTCAGGAGAAGGCAAGGGTTCTCCAGACCCTAAAAGTCAATGATGTATGCAACTTGCATTAATGAACTATAAAAGTCTTTTTTTTGCTGCTAAGTAATCTGTTTTGCTGATTCATTCTTTACTGTCTTACAAACTTTGCAGTGGATTGAAAGTGAAAAGATGCGACTTGGGCACCTTCGTGACCGCGCGAGTGATATGGGCCATAGAAAAGAATATCCTTTTATCATTTATAAACTAGCATTATACATTGTCAGTGTAATCATGGGCTCATTGTCAGTTAGTCTGCTTCTGTCACATTCATCAGTAGGCTTTGCTCCTTTCTGTGTTGAAGAAGTTTCTGATAGGATTATCCCTTGTTAAATAAATTTCGCTTGTATGACTTAACCAGTGTTCACGCTTAGGGAATGTGTAGAGAAGCTGAAGCTGCTAAGCACTCCAGAGGAGCGTGCTCGTAGGCTAAATGAAGAACCTGAAATACATGCTGACCCTGCGATGGATCCAGATTATGAATCTCCAGAGGAACAGGAGCAGGAAACTGAAAGAAGTAATTGGCTTTATTACTCCCTAGCATAGTACCATCTTCTACTTTATTGCAACTTTGACACTGACTTCCATAATTTTCATTGTACAGGTAGCTTCAATAAGTCAAGAGGTTCTTTCTTGAGGAAAGACGGTAATCTTGTGTCTCCTGTTAAAGGAGATGGTAGAAACCCTTTACAGCGAGATTCAAAAACTAACTGGGAATCTAACCGAAACACATGGGCTGAATCAAGTCCGCATATGGAATCGCCCCTTTCACGGAGATCCACCTTTTCTTCTCCAGGTGATAGTGCTGGTTATACAAGTAAATCAGAAAGTCCAAACATTGGTGCGCAAACAGTTAAACTGGAAGGTACCACACACAGTGCTTCACAAGGGCCATCTGGTGTCTCATCTGGAATTTTGGCTGCTAACGTAGGTTCAGGGGCAAAAACTGCATCACAATCAGCCATTAATGAGTCTGAGAAGATCTGGCAGTACATGGATCCTTCTAACAAAATCCAAGGCCCTTTCTCAATCGTACAGTTGCGGAAATGGAACAGCAATGGGTACTTCCCTCCTAGTTTGAAAATATGGAAAGCTAGTGAGAAGCAGGACGATTCAATACTATTGACTGATGCTTTGGCGGGGAAGTTTGAGAAAGACCTTCCTCCATGGGAACCACCACATGTTAGTGCATCTCAAATTGACAAAACCCCTCTTCTTGAGGAAAGCACAATAGCTGGTGAACAAACTCCAAAATCAGTAGTTCCAAAGTCTTTCTCAAGTAGTGATCAAAGGCCTGATTATAGTTCAACGAACCTTGGAGCATCCATGATGCACTCTGGCGCTCAAGGTTATTATGGAGTGCAAAATTCCCATGCAGGATACACAAACCAACAATCTCTTACTGGAAGTTGGAATGCCGCCTCTAACCAGTTTGGGGTTGCAGTAAATCCGATGACACCTACCCAGCCTGCCATGGGAAGCTTTTCGGGTCAAAATATTGTGGCTGCAGGAAATATGGTTCATTTAACTCCTGGAATGACTCCTGCAACTGCAAATGCAGAATTAACCTCAGATTTACCCTCCCAGAACCAAGTACCATCTGCTTTGCCACAGATGGATGACAGATTAGCAGATGGAGAAAATTCTTCACATGGACGAGTGTGCTCTTCGGCTGAAGGTAGGCCCTTCAAGAAAAATTTTCTGCTTCAATGAAATTCGCTTACAGCCAGTTTGGATCCCCTGAGTTGTGCCCATGATTGTGAATCTGGAACTAAATTTATGGGGTCTAAATTGGCTAACTTGTTTATGTCGCAACTCTACCTATTTTATCTTAATAGGCGGTGATACATTTAAAATCTGGATATTGTAGTACACATTTATATTTGATGTAAATCATTTTTGTTTCTTGCAACCATTGGAGCACTGGGTGCTCAGCGTGAACCAGCACAACTTGAAGGTGTTAGCTCAATGCTTGACCACTGTTTATGCCATGTCTGCTTTCCAGTCTTTTCATAGGTCTTGGTTCTTTTATTTCCTTTATTAGTATCAAGCATATTTTTGTATTTCAGTCCTAACCATCTCCTCTGAGTATTACTAAGGTTTCAAGTGTAGGCCAACCTAACGGCATTGCTGTGGTGTCACTTGCAGGCACAAGGAACCAGATGTCAACACCATCTGCTGCATCAGTACAGCCTTCGGTGACAGCCATCGCTGGCAGTGATACTCAAAGCGGTGGGTGGACTGTACCTGCACAAGCGGCCAACACATCTGGCCAATCTCAGGTAGCTGGAAATATGACCTGGGGACCTGCACCTCAGGGTGATGGAAGTATGGGCTGGGGAATGATGGGACAGAGCAATATGAATATGCCCTGGGTAGCATCAGCCCAAGGTGCTTCAGGCTACAACATGGGGGTAACTATGCCAACACAGCCAAATGCAGTCCCGAACATGGGTTGGTTACCAAATCCCGGAAACGCCAGCATGAACATGATCTGGGCGGCAACTCAAGGTCAGGGGACTACAAATGCAGCTGCCATGATGGGAGGTCAGATGCAAGGAGTTGCCATGGCTCAATGGGGTGGTGTTGCAGCAGGAAATGCAAATCCTTATCCTGGCTGGGGAACCCAACAAGTTGGAAACATGAACCAAAACGTCAATTGGAGTGCTCCTGTGCAGGGAAATCCGGGTCAGGCAAACAATAGCATGAATTGGAATGCGCCAAATGGTAACCCTGATTGGAATAATCAGCAGAGAGACAGTGGGGGCAGGCAGTCTGGAAACCGTGACTCAGGTGGAAGGCCATGGAAGCGTGCTGGTGGCGATGGAGGGTCATGGGGAAATAAAGCACCGGGAGTTTGCTGGTCTTTTGTTGACCGTGGCAAGTGCTGGAAAGGTGACTGCAGATTCGTCCATCCAACAAACACGGACGGATATTCGTCCAGGAATGATCGGCACTTTGATAGGCAGCATTCGGGCAATGAGAGGCGACATGACAATCACAATGAAGGAAATGATCGACAGTTTGACAGGCAGCCTTCGGACAATGAGAGGCACCATGATAGGCCTGATGGCAGGCACGATGGCAGGGATGACGATAGGCATGATGACCGGCAGGCTGATAGGTCTCAGTCAAGAGAGCCGCACTAGAACTGTTTTCTGTCCTTTTACCCTACAACTTTCTTCCGTTTTGTTGTATGTGCAGTAGCATACTAGCGTAGTAGCATCCATGCATGCTTTGAACTCTATGCGCTATAGCGAGCTGCATACATGTGCAAAGATCATGTACAACAGTTGTAGTTTAATGCTGTGGGCATCTAGTTTCGAATTTAATAATTTGTTCTAATAAATCGTCGTGTATGAACTCTTATGTACAGCTGGGGCTCCACATCCCGGTTCTTCTCTATGGTGGTGACTGCTGTGTGTTTTTAAGTAGTTATTATGAGATTGTTAGCTTTACCGACAGGTGTTTTTGAAACGCTTGGGACATATATTCTCCGTTCAATAATCTGCGTGTGCCCATGTACTTTTGTGGTCATATAATACTTCCATTTTGGGCGCTGCTGCGAGTGCTGCGTACCCTATTCGTTAACGTTTTATTGCTGGAACTCTGCATGATTTTCAATTGCAGACTGCTTATGGCCTTATGGGGCGGTTGCAGCCATGATTTCTACTAGAACCGACTCGTGCATGAATATGTTGAACGGATCGGATGACAGAACTGCACGCTTCAGCTACTGTACGGTGCCCGTGCCCGTCGCGGGCGTACGGCAAAGCAGTCCAAAGGGAAAATAATGACACCAGTGATCCTACACTGCTCTACCAAAAGGCGTGTTAATCAACGCCCTGTCCTCTCCGAACACAAGCACGTTCGTTAGGATATAGCGCCCGTGGCAGAGAGGATGTGGAAAGGGCCGCGAGAATCGGAGAGGGACGAACGAACGTACGGCCGCCGAACGGGAAACGCTCGCCCATGAGATCCCTGCGCGACGCCAGTCGGCAGTCGGGGTATGCTGCAGCTGCTGCCAGTTTCAGGTACGCTGCTCCTGCTCGTCTGCTGCGGCTCTCGCTGATGCATCAACAGCGACTCAGCGAGTAGTGGACCTGCAGGTTGCAAGACTGCAAGCTGCAGGTCCTGCGCTGGTCGGCAGCAGGCGGTTCCGGTGGGCCTTGCGCTGCTGACCTCCTGCTGCTATGCAGTACTAGTAGGCTCCGGCTAGCGGCGATTGCATTGCACACCGCTCAGTCTCAGGGACGCTAACACGATGCACATCAGCACATGAATACATGATCGCATCTCTCTCGAGTCACATGATCGACTCACGTGACCATGCGACTATGCGAGAGCCCATCCGGCCATCCCGGTTAGCCGCGCCTCTAATATACTCTTCGCGGAAAGATACTCCCGCTAAGCACTCTGTAATCCTATCCCATGACCCATCATCGCCCGTGGGGGTCCATCCATGGCACAATCTCACGTGCGGACGAAGCAACACGGAAGGCGAGGACGGACGATGGGGCCAGGCCAGCCATGGCAGGTCAAAGGGCGCAACGGGATGCCGACACGTGGGATTCACCGTGCTCTCAGCGCTGGCCCTTCCCTACCTACGTGCTGCAAGCAAACGGACTCCCGTCCCGTGCACCACCATGCAATCGACCTCAATCCTCAAAAGGCGACTTCAGCCGGTGGCGTGCAAGTGCAATCGAACGGACTCCCGTTGAGAAAACAAAAAGGACTTCAGCGACCCGACCTCTTTCCGCGCTTCCTTCTCGCATAGAACCGTCGACGTCGAGCTCCGCGTCCGGAAGGTCGTCGGCGCCGTCGATCCAACTTGGCCATTATTCCGCCCTAGCAAGGTCGCCAGTTCCATCCCAACGACAGAACTCAGAAGTGAGACTTGGCTAGTTGGCTTCCAAAGCGGCAGCGCTGGATCACAGCATCGAGCAGTGCCACACCCATGACTCCGTGAGGCCATGAAGAGAAGTGCCTGGATCGAGCTTTCTCCTGCTTCTGACACCGGCCGTCCACCACCACCCCGCCGCGCCGTCCGCTCTCCCTGTCAGTCACATGCGCTGATGCGCGGCGGGCCCCAAAGCCTCATCCTGCAGGATAGCTGGGCCGAGGGGCCCGGGAGCGTGGATCGCGCATTAAATATTCGGCCCGTCCTGGTGCGACAAGCCCAAGAGCAACAAAAACAAAAGACAGGCAGAGTTTTCATTCAATATTTTCTTTATCTATTATATACAAGGAAGACAGGCAAAGTTCAAAGCTGACGTTGAAAGTGAGCCTCTAAGAAAAGGGGAAGTATTTCAGAGGAAAAAAAATTATCACGAGCCTCCGTTGCTAGCAAGCAAAGCGAAGGCAATGGCGCTTACTGCTCCGTTCCCCACATCGCACACCTTTTTCCCTTGCAGGCCCCCTTTCCTTTTAATCCAAGCAACGAAATTTTGCGAAAGCCGAAAAGCTGAGCGGAGCTGCCGCCGCAATCTTTTGTGGGAAACCGAATTCCGGTGCCTCGGTGCTCGTGCACGGATGATCACAGCTGTTCCTTCTTCTTCCACAAGTGTCACGACTCATGACCATACCTGTCCGTACCTCCATGAGAGTAGAAGCGTCGAGATCAGAACCCGCCATAAATAGTTGTATGCCCATTTCTGCTACTGGATATCTGCAAATAAGCTTTTGTTGCCTAAACTTCTTTAAAGTGATGTTGTACTCTGTGGTGTGTCTGGTTGGAGGAAACTAACGAGAGTTTAGGTCAATTTTAGTGCACAGTTTCATGGCACAGTTACCAAGTCTGATGATAATTGTGACTGCTGTTTTTCATGGTGATAAAACTTCTCTCACATATCATGAAA
The DNA here is from genome assembly GCF_000263155.2 of Setaria italica. Lineage (NCBI taxonomy): Eukaryota > Viridiplantae > Streptophyta > Magnoliopsida > Poales > Poaceae > Setaria > Setaria italica. The sequence continues at coordinate 36,626,322 of NC_028454.1, read as the reverse complement.
CTCCATCTCCTCTCTCCTTATAATGACTTTACCACGTCAGCAAAATTGCTGATGTGGCACATTATTTAATGATTATGAAAACTTTTGATGAAAACTCCACTAAGACTGGCTAAGTCCTCTAAATCTCCTAATTGCTTTGTTCACGGGCATAAGATTTTAGAGTGGGATGAGGATGCAAGGGGATTTGAGAGCTAAACCCATTTTAAACCTAGGGGGAGCCTTGTAATTAGGAGTGAATTGCTCTTTAAGTGAAGCATAGATACATCTCTGGCGTTCATCGTGTTTTAATAATTTATTATAAATTTTCACTCCCAAATACACCAACCAAATAATAGGCTAAGAACTCCCAACCAAACTCTCTCTTGTAGGCCATGTTTGTTTCCATTCAGCATGGTGGAAAGCTGATTTTATATACTAAAGTAGAAACAGTCAGTTTCTTCCTCAGCTTCCACAATCTAACACTTCAGATTGTCGCACTCACAATTCATTCCCCACCACCTTATCAACTTCTACCATATTATGACATGCATATCTAAACACCATTCCATTATGTCCATATGCAAGTGAGAGAAAACTGCCATAAGCTAGAACCCAGATATTGCCAAACAACCATCAACATTTGAACCATCAACTTTCCACAATTCAGATTTCCACAAACTAAAATTGATAGGCCGCGATTCAGAATCTAAGGCTAAAACAAGCATAGCCTTGATTCCCAACTTAATATGTCTAACAATGGATTATGACTACAAATTAAACTTATTACTCATATGCCTTTTCTCTCTGCAAACTCTATTAAAAAGAGAGGAAACTGCGGCCCCTCGAGACCAAACTGCATCGTTGCGGAGCCCCGTCGTGAAACACACACTTGCTAGCCAGCTTTGAGTCTTTGACGACGACATCCAAAACGGCGCTGGCAATCGGTCCGCGGTGTCCCCTCACGTGGTGCGTACGTGGAAGCACGCGACGGGGACGCGTGACGCGGGACGTGCGCGGGGACGAGCGTCCACGACTCGTGAGCAGGCTAGGGTACGTACGTAGGGCAACCGGGCAAGCAAGGAAGCCGTGTGAAGTTCCGGTCGAGGTGTACGAGCAGGGCCGTTATTCTATAATCAAGGTCTCTCAGCTTGTACAGACGTACAGTACACCTTTGAAATAAGAGTCATGGTATAATGCTAATCAATTCTAATGTCTAGTATGTCTTTATTTCTAGAGCATAAGAACAATTAATTGAATGGGACTCATGGATTTATCGCAACGTTGGTTGTGACCCATGGAGAAAAGTGCAAAATTTCTTCTTCTTCTTTCAAGACCATTAGAAATGGCATGGAATGAGACAAATAGTCAAAATATTATACTATGTCGTAATGCTCCCTCTGATTTTTTACATATCACATTTAGTTTGTCTTAAAGCAAGAATATTCAATTTTGTTCAAGTTTTATAGAAAATAGAACAACATCTACAACATCAAATTTATTTCATTGAATCCAGCATAGAATATACTTTGATAGTGCATATGTTTATTAGTATAGTTGTCGTTATATTTTTCTATAGACTTAGTTAAAGTTGAACGATTTGGCTTAGAACAAATAAAATGTGATATGTAAAAAAATTCCGGAGGGAGTACCTATTAGGTAATCACAGTGCTAGTTTCATTTTCATTAACTAGAGTACCATATCGATATTTTTGTTAGGAGGAAAAAAAATGAAGAAAAATCAAGAAGAAAGATGTCTGTCTAGATGAAACTACTTGCAGGGCATTGTTTAAGCAAATACTCCCGCTTATGTTATCTACTTATGAAACACAAATCATTAGAAAGACTATTTCAATCATCAATTAAATGCTCTCTTGCACACGGCACTCCTTCAAACATCAATGTTAAATTACATCGCAATTGACTCATATATACAACTACTACTGCGTATTTAGCCAAGATTGCAGTTACGGTTGATGGAAAAGCGTGTACATTGATGCCAACAACTAAAGATTGTAGGGGCACAAATGATAGAAAGTCCAATGTTTTTGCGCCATGTGGGACTCTTCGAAACACCGATATGAAGAAAATCCCGGAATTGGCATTGGCTTATACTCCACTTCTATAGACGTCAGAGTTTTTTTTTGTTACTCCAGTTCTCTGACGGTCAATGGAAAGTGTGTGTACTTCTTACCAAATAAAGATTACAGAGCGTCCATAAATGCATGTGCACACTGCACTACTGTAAAATGAGCATTCATCCAATGCGTTAGTACTGGATGTCATTTCATCCGGTACTAATGCACGGCGTTAGTACCGATCGTCACGCAGTGCCACTAGAGCCCTGTAGTACCGGTTTGAAGCCTCAGCCGGTACTAAATGGCGGCACGTGGACCGCGTGGCAGATCGCTAGATTCCTCAGGAAGCCATTTAGTACCGGTTGGTGGCTTTAGCTAGTACTAAATGGTGAGAATGTCATTTAGTACCGGCTGGTAGCTTCAACCGGTAAAGTACCGGTTGAAGCTACAAGCCGATACTAATGTCAACCATTTTCTCTATATATAAATGAGCTACTTCCTTAGCTTCCTCCCCAAGCAAGCTCAACTATTTGCTCGGGTGAAGAAAATGCTCAACTATTTGCTTGGGCTTCGTTTTTCTTCACTCGACCAGCTTCTTCACTAGACCGGTTAGCAACTTTATTCTCCCTCCTCTGGTCATAGTATTTTAGGCTTTTTTTTGAATGAGCTAATATTACTTGTTGTTTTATTAGAGTGAGGAGAATGTAGAGTTTTTTAGAATGAGTTTTATGTTACAAATGGAGTACTTGTTGATTTTTTAGAACGAGAAGAATGGAGAGTTTTTTAGAGTGATGTGAATGGGAAGTTTTTTTAGAATGAGTTTTATGTTATAAATGGAGTACTAAGTTGTTGATCTTTTAGAACGAGGAGAATGGAGAGTTTTTTAGAGTGCGGACAATGGAGAGTTTTTTAGAATGAGTTTTATGTTACAAATGGAGTACGTGTTGGTCTTTTAGAACGAGGAGAATGTAGAGTTTTTTAGAGTGAGGTGAATGGGAAATTTTTTAGAATGGATTTTATGTTACAAATGGAGTACTGGCTTGTTGATATTTTAGAACGAGGAGAATGGGGAGTTGTTTTAGAGGGAGGAGAATGGAACATTTTTTTAAATGAGTTTTATATTATAAATGGAGTACTTGTTGATCTTTTAGAACGAGAAGAATGGGGAGCATTTTAGAGGGAGGACTAAATATTACAAACACAATTACTCTATCTTTTTCCTACTTAATATTGATCAAGTTCTTTATCTAATACGAAACTCTATGTCCAATTTTCACGTAATACGACGCAGATGGACCGGCAATGGATGTAACACCTCCGCTCCTCCAATGCCAGAGAACAGAAGAACTTCGAATCCACAAACTCTAGCTGAACATCATAAAAGAATCTTGAAATAATTTTCCAAACACCTTTTGGAGCCAGATTTTCATAATAGAAGTATGGTAGTCAATAGCCGGTTTAGGTATTCACTGACCTTGACCCATCAGTTTATGGTTGGTTTTGGATTGCCAAAATAGGCCATGCTCAGTGAACATGTCTTTTACCTGGACAGGCTATTAGGCCACTATACTTCTATTATGAAAATATAGCACTTGCTCCAAAAGACGTTTGGACCATTATTTCAAGATTCCTTTATGATATTCAGCCAGAGTAGGTGGACTCGTAGATCTCATGTTGTACCATTATTTTAGGATTGGTATATCTTTTTATCTCCCAAATTAACGGTCGTGATTAGGACGATCCTATGTTCTAAATATCTCATTTATGTAAGACATAATATGTATGATGAATTTTTATCTCTACTATTTCATATATATGAATTTTTAAATACGTATATTTTGCTATACACCTAGATATATATTATGTCTAGATACGTAGCAAAAGCTATGTACCTATAAAAGCCAAAACAAATAGTAATTTGGGGCGGAGGGAGTATAATTTACTCTAGTTAATACTCTACATATGTCATGAGGACTCTAGTTAATATTTGTGATGAATTTTTGTATCTACTATTTCATATATATACATATATACATGTGATAATCTTGTCATAATGATTGAAATATTTTATTAGAATTAAGACAGTGTGCGCGGGAAAGAAAACTACTGGAGGCGGATAATTTCAGTTCCAGCCAATTTGACAACTTTAGTACTAGTTGGAAGCATGCCCGCCAATTTCAGATCCTGCCATTTAGCAACTTTTGTACCGGTTGGGAGCCCTGCCCGGTACTAAATGGAGGAATTTAGTACTGGGCAAAGGCTAGCACCAGTACTAAAGTGTCCCACCTGCAAATACTTTGTTTTCTCCAAACACTTAGCAGTTCCTCCCTCTGCGCCGCTCCGTCCCCGTCCCTGTCGCCCTTGCCCATAGCCGCCGCCCCGTCCCCGTCACTGTTGCCCACCACCGCCATGCCGGTCCAGTTCCTGTCGTCTCCATCATCGTCGCCACCGCCTATCCCGTCTTCGCCCCCATCTCCATCATCGTCCCCATCCCCATCTCCATCACCGTCGCCGTCGCATTCCCGGCCGCCGTCACCGTCGCCCCGTCCCCGACCACCGCCACCCCGTCCCCGGCTGCCATCCCCGTCGACGCACCTCTCCCTTCCCCACCTCCCCCGCAAGCCGCCGCCACGCCTCTCCCTCCCCCGCCTTCCCCGCACGCCCTCCCCGGTTAGGTTTTTTTCGATAATTTTGAGTTTGATGCATTAAAATGATTTTGCTACCTGTATTGGATTAAAATGGCTATGATTTTTCTTGAATTGGATACCAATTTGTGTTGGATGCTAAGTAATTATTTTTTATAATACAATTATGGCATATGGCTATATCTCTTAGAGGACATGTAGATATTCACGGGTAGCATTGTGATAGAATTGTGGATGGCTATGAAATGATGATCTAGATTTATTTCAATGTATATGATGTGCGTATATGATAATGTATTATTGATGGCAAAGTTGACTAGTTAAGAAAAATGGTGACAAATTATCTTATCACAATTTTATTTGGACAGTTTTGGCTAACTATGGCAAGTGGAAACTCTTCTCGCCGTGGTGGCGGCAGCCGTGGAGGTGGCCACCGTGGTGGTGGCGGCCATAGACACTACATTTTCGAGGAGCCACTGTTGGCTCGTCCTCCAAGAATTCACTTCCCTAATCGCGTCATTGACTTGCCAAAAGGCAATAGAAGCAGAGGAACAATTTCCAACATAGTAATATTCTTTCTTTCTTCTAATTGGTTTTTTTACTACACATGAATAACTCCTAAATTTACTTACATACAATGTAGCTTACCGACAAAATTAGATGGCTGGAAGATGTTGTCAAAGCTTTAGGTGGTACTTCTTCTTTAGTGCAATCCAAGATAGTTGGTCCATGGAATTTTAAAAGAGTAAAAATCTCTTTTCAAGTACCTGTTCGAGAAACACAGGCCAACCAGATGAGAGTACCAGGATAACCTGATGGTTTCAATTGCCGCATGGGGTTAATTAGCACCAAGTAGGGTAACTTTTGAAAGGACCGCCATAGAGGCCTGCCTATAACAGCTTAAGGACCATGGGTACTTTGTGCCAGACTTCTCATATTTTCAAATAAGGACACTCGAGAATGGAGAAAGCAATGTGACTAGGACTATTGAGAGGCTTTGTCAGCTGAATCAACATGACATGGTATGGAACATATCTAATCATCCTTTTATCTTTAATTACGTTACATCTTTTAAATTTCATCATGTTATTATCTTATTTTAGGATGTCTTTGGTTAAACTTTGGCGGCAATGTGCTTTCATGCGATTCTGGCTCAAGTCTTGGATGTGTTGAATTATAGTTACACCGATGGAAACCTAATATGCACCAGAGATTTCAAAGCTCCAGGCTCATCTCACTTTCTACATGCCATTTCAATTGACGTCGTCTTCATTGTTCGAGATTTATAGTAGTGCATGTGACCATCCTTGTGGAGCCTAGAGAGTGCACTAATTCATACTCTAGCTTATATTGATGAAGTTCTAGGCTTTACGATTGGAGACTTAAGCTATGTGGCATGAGTACATAAGCGAAGCGAATTATTAAATATGTAGCATGCATGGATATACTCTTACCGTACTCTTTTCTTATGGATTTGAACTTGTTCTCTTTAAGACCTTAAGTATTGATGCACGAACTATTAAGTGTTAACGATTTGAATGGGTTGATACTTGTGATACTTGGATTTGAATGTGTTGATATATTAACGTAATATTATTAGTAAAAGCTCCATCGAATACGAATACGAATTAAAACAAAAGGGTGAAAAAAAAGAAAAGGAATAAATTTTAGTATCGGTTAGTAAAATCAATCAGTACTAAACTGTCATCCGCAACAGCGTGATTTGGCTCTCAATTTAGTACCGATTGGTGTTACCGACCGGTACTAAATGGCGTATTTAGCACCGGTTAGGCTGACCGGTACCAAATAGCGTGGCATTTAGTACTGACCAAGTAAGACCGATCGGACGCCCGGTATTAAAGGAGGTTACCAACTGATGTCGAACCTCCAGTACTGATGGGACTAGATTTCAGCCAGTGTGTGGCCGTATGTAGGCCCGAAGCGGTGGATCGCACATCGTGCATGGCTTATCATATCAACAACGTGCCCCGGCATGCCCACATGTTAATGGAAAGCCATTTGTCCCCGATGCATAATTGCCGGTGCAGGCACACTACTACAAATTCTGCCGATGCATTTCAGTGTGCAATCGGATTTCTATGCGGCCTTTTGTGCGAGAAACCAGCAGGCACGCATATGCCTATATATACTTGGGCTAACTGGTGGCCAGGCTTTGCCACTTGAAGTGGATAGGAGAAGGTAAATAAAGTTTATCCTGGCCACCTTATCGATTCCTCCACCGTAAAAAACAGAAGGTTCGTGTCAGGCCCGGCGGAAACGGCCAAGATAAACTACGCGAGATCCCTCCTGCGTACTACGTACTGTACTTAAAATTACCTAGTAGAACGAACGGTGATCCCAATAATGGGACCCTGAATTTTACCAGCTTTCCACGTGACGGGAGCTCACAAAATACCACCTGCCTCGTCAGACGCGTTTGTTCTCACGCAGACGTAAGGGACAACCGGAATCCACTGTGTGTCGTCCATGCATGCACCGGCGTGCGCGCGGCGGTGGTAGTGACTGCATTGCAGGGGGTTCCTTCCTCTAGCTGCAACGTAAAGATCCAGCAGCTTGTGCTGTTGTTACGTAGAAGTAACAAACAGTGGTGTCACGTACTCACGTGATAATGCAAGGATTTGTTGCCTAATGGCTATTCAACATTTCGATTTGTGATTCTTGTGTAGAGTTATTTCTGCTGCGGAAGTCGGCACTGATTACGGCAGAACTTGTTCTTTCTGCAGGTTTTGAAAAATTCAAACTCTGGCCGGTGCTTCGTTTCCGAATAGTATGAAGTACCCCCGGGTTTCGAGTTCAAATTCTAGTTCGGCCAGTTGGCGTGTTTTACTAGCGGAGGGCCGAGAGGACGGCGTGGTGGGGGGTGTTTGGAAGGAGGAGGCTAAATTTTAGCCCTGTCACATCGGATGTTCGGATACTAATTAGGAGGACTAAATATAAGCTAATTACAAAACTAATTGCAGAACCCCTAGGCTAAATCGCGAGACGAATCTGTTAAGCCTAATTAATCCATCATTAGTGAATGGTTACTGTAGCACCACATTGTCAAATCAAGGACTAATTAGGTTTAATAGGTTCGTCTTGCGATTTAGCCTAGGGGTTGTGTAATTAGTTTTGTAATTAGTCTAGGTTTAATACTCCTAATTAGTGTCCAAACATTCGATGTGACGGGGGCTAAAATTTAACCCCCTCCTCCCAAACACCCCCTCAGTGGCTCCCGCTTTATTTAGGCCTTGTTTAGTTGGGGAATTTGGGAGGTGCCAAATTACTGTTACAGCACTGTAGCACACTGTAGCGTTTCGTTTGTATTTGTGAATTATTGTCCAAATATTGACTAATTAGGCTCAAAAGATTCGTCTCGCAAAGTACAACAAAACTGTGCAATTAGTTTTTAATTTCATCTACATTTAGTACTCCATGCATGTACCGCAAGTTTGATGTGATGGGGAATCTTCTTTTTGCATAGTGTCAAAGTTGGGAGTTGGGAGTAACTAAACAGGGCCTTACTCCTTAAGAATCGTTCGCTCCAGCTGACCCTCCCCCTCCTCTCCTGTTTCCGTCTCTCCCTCTCCTCGCCCACACGTCCAAAACCGAAGGAGCAAGCCAACAAAACCGGGCCGAGTAACGCAGGTGGACGCGCGCGGGCGTTGTTGGTGCGACGCGTAGTGCAGCTCATGGAGGCGGCGGCAGCGGCCGAGTACGGGTACTACGGCGGCGGCGGCGCGGGTCCCCGCGAGAGGAAGGGCGCCGCCGGGTGCGGGGACCACTTCGTCGTGGACGACCTCCTCGTGCTCCCGTACGACGACGACGAGGAAGGGGACGGGGAGGCGGCGGCGGCCGGAGACGGCGGGGCGCCGCCGTGCCTGCAGGCCGCCGGGGCGGGCGGCGGCGTCAAGGAGGAGGGCGGCCTCGGGAATTTCTCGGCCGACTCGTCCACCGTCACGGCCCTCGACAGCTGCAGCAACTCCTTCTCCGGGCTAGCCGACGGCGACTTCCCGGGGGAATTCTGCGAGCCGGTAAGTCGTTGTGTCGATTTGTCTGAATTCTTCTCGCAAATTTAGCATGTTCGTGTTCTCTTCTAATCCTTTAACAAATATAAACCGAAAATTGGGAAGTAATGGGTCAGCGTGGGAGGATTTTGTTGTGGTTTTCTACGAGTGCAGCTAAAGATTTCAATTTTAATCCGTCTGGAAAAAAAAATAATTGGATTCCCATGAACCACTCAATTTCGGTCTTCAGAAGAATCCGTATAAGTCCGTAAAATTGGCACAAGATAGTAACCATGCCAAAAATAGAAAACTTCGAACCTCAACAGTCCACAATGCGAATTCTGCAAAGTGTACCTTACCAAATTTCCCGCGAGTGCATGACGGGAAGCACAGAGAAGTCGCGGTTGCTAAACTTACGGTGAATTTTGCGCAGTACGATCAATTGGCGGAGCTGGAATGGCTGTCCAATTACATGGGCGAGGGCGACGATGCCTTCGCCACCGAGGACCTCCAGAAGCTGAAGCTCATTTCCGGCGGGTACTCCCCGGCTGTGAACGTGCCACCGGCTCCTTTGGCCCCTGCGGCCGCGGCTTCAGCCGTCTCCGCGGCGCAGCCTGGTATGTTCATCCCGGAGGCGCCGGTCCCTGCCAAGGCCCGTAGCAAGCGCTCCCGCGCTGCCCCGGGCAACTGGTCGTCACGTCTCCTCGTGCTCCCTCCGCCCCCGGCCTCGCCACCGTCGCCAGCGTCCATGGCCATCTCGCCGGCGGAGTCCGGCGTCTCGGCCCAGGCGTTCCCCGCCAAGAAACCGTCAAAGCCGTCCAAGAAGAAGGACGCGCCGCCGGCGCCACAGGCGCTGCCCTCGAGCGCGTCCGCGGTGCAGTCGGCCGGCTCGGCGGCGTCGGCGGAAGGGCGGCGGTGCCTGCACTGCGAGACGGACAAGACGCCGCAGTGGAGGACGGGGCCCATGGGCCCCAAGACGCTGTGCAACGCATGCGGGGTGCGGTACAAGTCGGGCCGGCTGGTGCCGGAGTACCGGCCCGCGGCGAGCCCGACCTTCGTGATGTCGAAGCACTCCAACTCCCACCGCAAGGTGCTAGAGCTGCGCCGCCAGAAGGAGGTGCAGCACCAGCCGCCGCACCAGGCGCACGTGATCGCCGGCGGTGGTCCTGGCGGGCTAATGCACATGCAGAGCTCGCTGCTGTTCGACGGGCCCGCGGCGGCGCCCATCGTCGCCGGCGACGACTTCTTGATCCACCACCACTTAGGGGCAGACTACCGGCAGCTTATCTAGATATGAGTCTAGCTTGTGCTAGAACTGATCAGTTAGCGCAGTAATAATTAATGCAGCTAAACCCTGAGAACCCCCCAAAATATGGAAGAACTACTAATCTTCTCTTAGGAGTTCTTTTCCCCAGTTTTTTTTCCCCCTCTTCCGTTTGCTTATTAGTTCATGTGCTTCTGTTCAGCTCGTCGAAATTTTCGTGTCAAATTCTGTTTATGGTATCCTCCTGTTTTTTTCCTGCTTAATTCCACCCCTAACCTTCTTATTAGACATTTTGGGAGTTTCCTTAGCTTTTTTCTTTGTTCCTTAGCATTATGTAATTCTAGCCTTCAGGGCTACTACTAGTTTGTTCTCTTTAGTCCCCATTCTGCTGCCAGAACATAATGAAAAAAGAAAAGTGAAAATTTTGGCTTATTTCCTAGTTTGACGACTCGCTCCCAATATGCATTCACGTCAACTTCATTCTCTATTTCCCTATGCTACACTCTTGAGATGGGGTGAGCCTGATCCTCCTCATCAGCCATGGCAAGCATGCAGCCATGCATGCAGCCGGCGGATGAACCCAAAGATACATGTCACAGATGTTGTGTGCGCAACCGAACAAGGCCGTGCACGCCGGAGGCGAGCGGCGAGCGTGCCAAACCCGTCGCAGCAAGCCCCGGGCGCACGTGATCATTAGAATCTTGCGTGAAAGAGATGCCTCCCTCAGTGTAATAACAAGGGAACAAATAAAACGGTGGGGCTGCTGGTCGATCGAGTGGATCCAATCGGGCACATTATGAAATAATTCCTCTCTTATTCCTCGCTGTAAAACACTGCACTGCATGCATGCCGCCCGGCCGGCCGGCTCGCTTTGCGATCGACTGCATGCATGCATGCTGCTGTGGCTGCGCTCATCATAACGTCGCCGCCCCCACTGCTGGAACTCTGAAACAGTTTCGTCAGAGAGGCCGGGAAAAGAGAGCTTCGTTTCACCTTGGCATTATTTACGCCACCCCTGGCTACTGCACGTACTGAGAAACTGACCGTCAGAGTGTGTGGGCGCAGAACGAGGCATGGACAGGCCACCACCGTAGGCAAGCCACACCTGTCATCTCATCCCATCTCCGGCCTGCAACTGCAAGGAGCCAAAGCCAAGGACCCTCGAATTTAACCGCCTCGCTGTGAAACTGGCAAGGCAAGTTATCTTGCTCATGCAATTTGCGTTACCACGTCTTGCATGCATGTTACCTCACCTACTACCCATGCATGCATGAACCTGCATGAGCATCGGTGGTGGTATATAGAAGAAGTAGCTTAGGAGGAGTAATTCGGTAACAGTAGCTAGCTTAGCTTAGCTTAGCCATTACATAACAGAGTAGCACAGTAAGTTAAGCTTGGTGGTGGTGGTGGTGGTGGCGGTAGCTTGCCGCGGGCACTGTGAGCGCATGTGGGGCGCTCACTACCAGGGGACAAGTGGAGGAGTATAAAAACCGGCGTCGCCGATCGCGGGCAGGCAGCGCCGCGGCAGGGCGCCCGGTGACGGAGGGCGCCTCACATGGGGGGTGGCAATAGAGAAACCCGAGAGATAGAGGAGAGAGAAGAGGCCGGAGGAGGGGAATATTGCTGTGACGCGGTAGAAACTGTAAGAATACTTCTACGAGCTATCTGCGTCCTGACTGGGCTAGGGGTTTGCATTTCGCGGCCTGCAGCTACGATATTGGCGCTGGCCGCTGGGGGCCTCCTCGGTCCGGGCGTCCTCGTGATCCCAGGCACGCAGGGCGCGCGTCGCAAGCTTTTACTACTACTGTACCGACGAATATACCCTTGACATTTCACTGTGGCTCTCTGCTGTACTGTACGTTTGCTTGATCACTGCCTCGGTTACCTGCACACCTTGCCGCCGGATGAGGGTCCATGATGCCGCCTGGAAAACCGTCGCTCCCTGCTGCGTGCGTGCAAGGTAGCTCGCCGGCCGGGCAACGATCCAGCACACGCACGCGGCGCGCCGCACCATGTTTGCGCCGGCCGGTCCACGCGTACAACAAAGGATACCGAGACGAGTCCCGTCAAAGCTTGACAAGACCCGCCCAGCGGGGACGCACGCACACGCACCCACCCCTCGATCCATCTGCTGGCTTAGCTAGCTACTAGGCCACTAGCCAATAGCTGCACGCACGCACGTACTGGCTGTTGGTCAATGCCACGACCTCGCCCGATTATACTTTACTCCTAGCCGTGCGATCAAGACAGATCGATACGTGCGGCCGAGAGGAGGGAGGTCGATCGATCGGCGGATTTGGATGGAGCACGCCGCGCGGATGATGCTTACGCGCGCGGCTGGATTTGTTGCGAGTTAATTAAGCCGGGGCGGGCGTGGCATGGCACGGCGCGGGCGTGCCGGTTGGTGTCGCTCACATGCACGCTCACGTACGGTCGCAGTCGCAGCGGATCGGCGGGGGCATCCGAGCGCGCGCGGGCTTTTTCTTCGGGGGGTAACGTGCGCGGAGGCGGGGTGCACCTGCGCTCGCCTCTCCGGGCGGTGGCGATTGGCGAGGGCGATCGAGCAGTGCGGGTCACGTCTCCGGGGCACGTGCGGGCACGTGCGCGGACGTGAGCACCCCCACCACGCGCCCCGCGGGGGGCGGCTTTTCTTTTGGGGCGAGTGGGGCCGCGCGGCGGTGGGCAGGGAGGCGTGCAGGCGCAGATGCCCCGGCCGGCCGGCCGTGCCCCGCCACGGCAGGCAGCCAGGCCGGGGAGCCCCACGAGCTGTGGCGCCGATCGCCACCTGCACCTGCCGCGCTGCCTTATCCTTGAGCACTGGTACGTGCGTTGATGCCGTGCCCGGCCTACCCTGCCTGCCTGATATTTTCCCCGGTGATACCTTTGTTTTCATGCCATGATTAAATCCATCGAGGCCCTCTTCTGCTCTACCAGTGGTGCACTGCAGCACTGGTTCTGTACTACCCTACTACGTTTTCATCTGTTTGTATATGAGTCGTAAATTCCAACTGAAATGAGCCGTCGTTGGTGCCAACTGCCGATCAACGTCTGAATTCTCCAGCAACGCAGTCACCTGATTGGCGAGGGGTTGAACTTTTACTGTCATCAAGAGCCTTTGAGCTGGAGGTGCAAATTAACAACTTCGGCTTTGTATGTACCTACATACATACCACCTGATGACTGACGAGTCTGTCTCCGGGTCTAGCGCGTTCGCTTGTCAGATTTTTGTTAAAAAAAACCCTGCTGCAAACTCTCCACGTAAGCATAGATCGATCGGGGGCGTCGGTGGTCAGTACAAGCATTCTGGTTCTGCAGCGAGGAAGCTCTGCCGTGCGTTCCTTTTCGTCAACACACAAGCATATCGGGGACAAGTGAGACTGCGGTAGCAGAGGAATTTAGGAAACACACTTGCTTTTGCTTTGCTGGAGGAAAAGAGCGACTTCAGTTACGAGTAACTTCAGTTACTGCTTTTCAGCAGGGCGAAATGCAAGGGACCGCGAGACCAGGAGGGGACAAAGGAAGGGAAGGCTGCCTTTGCTCAACTCCAAGCATTTGACAGCCCCTTCCCGTTGCCATACGGTGCAGGCGTCTGATCTGAATGTACACGCATGCTTGCTTCGTTTGGCACAACACACCATGAGACTGGTACCATGAAACATATGCAGAGTGCTTCTGGAGTTGCGTGTGTGCGTTTAGTAGACTGCAGAGGAAGGATTGCACGATCAAGGTTCAATGGTTGACAAGAAGCCAAGACATTCTCCCGGGGCCTATGAGTAGACTGCAAACCTTGGGGAACCAACCATTCATCTGATTGTTTTGTTTGGTGGGAAATTTGATGTATTCCTAGTTTCTAACCTTGATACTAGCCCATCCCGTCAAAGAAGAAGAAGACGTATCAAGCCCATCCCGTCAAAGAAGAAGAAGACGACGGCCCACTTAGTGCACGTAGTCCTAGGCCTAATACACATTCAGAAGACAATCATTTCCCTTTGAGAGAAGTCCATTTTACCCCCTATGTAATTGCCCAGTCTGAAAAACACCCCCAAGTCAAAAACCAGGAATCATACACCCTCCAACTCTCGAAACCAGACAAACTACTCCCTTGACCATTTCAATCTGGTTTCTCAGGTGGTTTTGCTGACGTGGCAGATACATGGCATGAAGGTCCCACATGTTAGTTGTTTCTCAGGTGGTTTTGCTTCTTGCCTCCTCGTCCCCATCTTCGACCTCCGCTCGCCCATCTTCTTCCATGCGGATGCCCTGGGTGAAGACGTGCCCTTCATCTACACCCCTCCCCCTCCTCCGCGAGCTCCACCTCCTCGTCCTCCACCGGGCTCGTCGCCGCCACACCCTCCCCGCCGCCCTTCCCCGAAGAACCTCCAGGTGCTGCTGCTCTCCAATGCCGCCACGTCCTCCCCGCTGCCCACCGCACCCTACTCCCCCTCCTCCTCCTCCACCGTCCGCGTCGCGGCCTCAGCCCTTCGCGCGCTCCGCACTCGCTCCCTGGACCCTAGCGGCCGCCCGCCTCCCTCTCCCATCTCTACCTCGCTACCTCCTTTCCTCCTCTTGCTCGTCATGCCTCTTTCCCTCTCCCTCCAGCAAGCTGCAGCGCCGCCACCCCCAATCCCTGCCCATGCCCTTCCTCTCCGTGCCATTCGTGAGCTCCTCCCCCGCCGGCATGGACTGCCACACATGGCGTGCGGAGGTGAAGCCGTTGAGGAGGAGTGGCAGCGGCAAGATGGAAGAGACGGCAGCGGCAAGAGGGAAGAGAGAGATAGTGAGAGAGGAGCAATAAATGGGCCAGACACTCGTGATGTGGTAAAAAAAGTGTACACCTGCAAAACCACGTGAGAAACCAGGTTGAAATTGTCAAGGGGGGTAGTTTGTCTGGTTTAGAGAGTTGGAGGGTGTATGATTCCTTGTTTTTGACTTGGGGGGTGTTTCTCAGACTGGGCGATTACATCAGGAGGGTAAACTGGACTTCTCTCTTTTAGCGCCCATGTAAGCTTTGGGCCTCATATATCAAGAAGCCTAGACAATCCCCTGTTCGTCAGGCCTTGAAGCTGGTGGGGCTGAGACTGCTTGAGCTCTTGGGCTGGAAACCTGAACCTGACAGCCTAACATCTGCCAAAAATTAAAATAAGATTAGAGTTTACAACGAGGTACATATTACATACCCACTGATAATCAGAGGCCTTCCAATGACAAGGTTACAAATCAAGATGGTAAAGCAGAAAACGAGCCTCAGCAAGAGACAGTACGCTTGCTTCCACTTCAACATCCGCGAGATTACTCATTAACCATGCTTCCCAGGATGCCAATAGGTAGGGCATGATGGTTTAAACCATGCCTATTTTGAGTAAAAGGGTCAAGGGAAAAGAATACAAAATGAGAAACCAGCAAGTTAAAGAACGAAGAAGAGCAGTAGAGTACTCAGGAAACAGGACGACGAAAAATGAAAATAAAAATGAACGCCCACCGTGGGGCTCGAACCCACGACCACAAGGTTAAGAGCCTTGCGCTCTACCGACTGAGCTAGACGGGCTTGGATGCATATGGTGTAGTAAAATGTTATATAATAGTAGATATTACAGCGACCGGGTTGGTCCGACTGACTCCGACCCTTTCCCCCGCCACGCTACCAACCATAGCGACAGTGCGACACCTCACACCTTAGAACCCCACTGCCGCGGCCGGAGATCTCACACCAGCCAACTCATCAAGCTCGCTCGCCGTCGCACTGCGCCACCGGCGGGGGTCCGGCAGCTCTCTCCCGCCATGGCCTCCTGGCTCAAGGTCGCCGAAGGTACGCACCCCTCGACCTCCCTCGCCCTCTCTCGCCGCGCCCCCCCAGATCCACCCCTCCCCGCCGGCGAAGATCTGCCGCACACCCTCCCCCATCCCACAACTCTCGTACTCTCCCAGCGCTGATTACCCCGTGAGGCTAGGATTGCCTCGTTACGATCTAGCCTTAATAGTACGCTCTGTTTGATCACTCTGGTGCGCCAATTGCAACAAACTGAAACCCATCACTGTCTCATTGCCTGCTTGATTACGCTGTAAATGTTTGAATGGAATTTAAAAGTTGTGTTCATTTGCAATAGACTTGCTCGAAGTCGTCGACCGGAGGGCCAAGATCGTGGCAACTGAGTTGTCGGATGAGCAGTCTACCTCTCAACCTTCAGGTAGCGTGCCTCCTTGGTTTGCACGGAGCACATTCAGCTATTTGGTAGGTGGTCTAATCTGTATCTATCTAATGTTTGTTTGTGAAGGATCGAATAGCCAGGAAGTGCAAGCGAAGAAGGGAAAGCCGAGGGAGAAGGTCACTACTTAATACCCTTCCTGAGCATACCTTGTTTCTTTACATATTGCACATTAGAGCCACTGTTCACTCTTTGCTGTGAATTTATATTGCAGGGTCCACTGAAGCTCACTTCTGCTGCTCAGAGGGAAAGGAAGAGTAGGCAACCGCCACGAGAGCGGATGAAGATCGAGAAGATCAGGCCTTCAGCACCAGCAGATTCGTCGAGTGTTGATGCCAGTGCTAGTGAACCTGTAATTGCTCCAATTGATGTTAAGGAAATGAATATTGAGGGTACATTGGAGAAAGGAGAGAAGGTTACTAATGATCTCAAGACTGATGGGGCTGGGACTGTTGCTGATACCGTGGTTGAAGTCCAGCCAATGGAGGTAAACTCTGAGGACGCAGCTCCCGCTGCAGATGTTGTTGCACATTCCAGGAATTCAGAGATTGCTGTCGAGAGCTCTTCATCAGTTCTAGATGAAAAAAGTGAGTCGAGCAGTAGTAACCAGACTGCTGAGATTGGTCCAGTGGTTAATTTGGAGGAGAGAGACTCGGATGTGGCTGTTGTCCAGGACAGGAATGTGTCTGAATTGTCAAATACAGAGGGTACTGTCAAACTGCAAGAATCAAAGAAAGAGAATGTTTCAGATTCACCAGAAAGCATAGAAAATCAACAAGGACAGAAATCGGATTCAGTTTCCGTCAAAGAACAAGACCAACTTGAGGAGGTATGTTGCAGGAAATTGGAATCACAATGACCAAAATGTTCTGATTGATATGTGAATACGTTCACCTGTTCCTTTCCCACAATACAGTTTTGTTCTGTTAATCTTTGGCAGGCTCAGGGATTGTTAAAAAGTGCTGTTAAGACTGGTCAATCAAAAGAAGCTAGGTTAGCTCGGGTAAGGATAAGCATAAGCTCAGTTGCCTCACTATGTAATCTACGTTGACTAGATATATATTAAGTTGTTTGTTTGTTTTCAACTTGCCGATAGGTTTGTGCTGGACTTTCATCCCGCCTCCAGGAGTATAAGTCTGAAAATGCACAACTGGAGGAACTTCTTGTTCAAGAGGTCTAATTGCTCACACACCTTATTATGACTTAATTTTCCTTTTATCTCCACTTGATTGCATGCTAGTTTCTTCTTCTAATATAGATCAATGTTATACAACATGCCAGAGAGAGAAATCTAGCTCGTATGAGGCTCACATAAAGCAACTACAGCAAGAAATATCAATGTCCAGGGTAGAAGGTTCAAGAGCCGAGTCAAATATGTTTGATGCTTTGACTGCAAAAAATGCAGAGATTGAATCTCTTGTCAAATCATTGGACTCTTGGAAGAAAAGAGCAGCAGCTTCAGAAGAGAAGCTAGCTTCTTTAGAGGTTTCATCTTACATTACTCTCTTTCGTTATGTCTTCTATAAGCATACTATTGCTAGTATCTAAGGCCTAAGGGAACTAGATAGTAGCTTATCATCCTACCATGTATATGCTTCCGTAAATACTTTTAGCACACTTGTGTCATTAATATTTTTTATTGGTTGACATGTGCTGGTAATTGGTAAAGAGGTTACCCTCTGAGATTTGATATCCTAGAGCTAAATGTACATTTTTTAGTTGTTCGTCTTTATAGTATGGTTGCTTTGACATCTGTGCTCTTCATTTTGGAATACTGAAGTAGTGCACATACAACATTTTTTCACGTGCATGTTTGTGGCCCAAAGTAGCAAAGATTTGACATGTGAATCTGGGTACTTTTGCATTCATTCAAAAGGCTCCAAAACATGTGGTTTATATACTTGGCGCTTTATTAACATTCGATATTACATTCCCAAATTCTCTAGATGATTTTAACTTAAAAGACCTGTGATGATATGTAAAATGTTCTCCCTAGTATTACTCTTGTTGTCAAGAGTTGCATATGTGGTTCACTCGTGTTTCACCATGGTATGTTTCTGTGTTTCTCAAGCATCAATATTCAGTTATTCACAGACCCTTTACAATGGTCTATTTAATGGACTTTTGAGCTTACAGTCTGAATTATAATCCCTGGCTGAGTGCCTGTACCCTAATTGAGAACAGGAATTATAAACCTCGAATTGTCTTCTAGACTACTA
This sequence comes from Setaria italica, assembly GCF_000263155.2. Taxonomy (NCBI): domain Eukaryota; kingdom Viridiplantae; phylum Streptophyta; class Magnoliopsida; order Poales; family Poaceae; genus Setaria; species Setaria italica. The sequence goes on along the minus strand of NC_028454.1, from coordinate 36,607,930 downwards.
TTGCTCGAGTCTGAAATGTGTATCGATTACAATTTGTATCTGGTGTCATTGGAAATGTTGGACTAGTTCTCAGAAAATAGTACCACTTTGTTATTACGCGATGCTGCTTCCTTTATGCTTATCATATCACTTTTGGGTTTAGACTGAAGCAATATAACTGTATGAATACCTACGGGCATTTTTTATTTTATGCCTCAATTAGTGACGATTAATATGATTTAATAGATGTATATTGATCTAAAAAAACAAATTGTTTAATACAATCCTGTTGTCTGTTGAACCAGGAAGATATGGATGGTCTCAAGAGGAACCGTGAACTTACTGAAACCAGGGTCATCCAGGTTAGTAAGGCATTGATGGTTTCTGCCACAGTCCCCGTGATGTTGATCAGATACATAACCTCCAAACACACTGTTTAATTTAGGCTTTACGGGAGGAACTTGCTACTACAGAGCGTAGGGCTGAAGAAGAGCGTATTGCACATAATGCCACAAAGATGGTAATTTGTCCATGTTAGTCTATTCAGAACTTTATATTCGCCATAGTTTCTTTTGTTATATTCCAGTCACTTGCTGTTACAATACAGGCAGCTGTTGAGAGAGAAGTAGAATTAGAACATCGGGCTGTCGAGGCTTCAAATGCTCTTGCTAGAATCCAGGTAATGTTACAAGGTATACCTATAATCATAGTCTATGTTGGAAGGATTTGAAATTTATTTAGCCAACTTTTCGGATATGATCAGATACTAGCACCTTGTGGCTAAGCAAATCTTTGTTTCTTGTTAAGCTCGTATGTCATATTTATGCACAATGAGACGATGAAAGGTCATCTATTACAACCTGTTCTGTTAATCTTCAATGACTTATAAGATAAAATTTCTTGTGCATGCTTTCCTGTTCAGGTACTATTTTGTTTAGTTTTCTTATGCTATATTTGTAAGCTTGGCTGTGGTTGTTTTTTGAACTATAGAAACATGATTTACACATTTAGATTTATGAGGTTTAAACTTGAAGCATCAACATGAGTATGATGAGAAATGTAACCTCGGTAAAAGGGATGATGCATGCAGATCTCAGTGTTAATGCTGCTACCTAATTTTACTAACTTGTGACATATACTTCTTTTAATATAATTGATGATCCTCTAATACTGATCTTAATTGTTTTGTTGTCATCCAGAGAGCCGCTGACCAAAGCTCATCAAGAGCACTGGAATTGGAGCACAAGGTGGCTGTGCTTGAGGTAAATTCCTTTCCACCTTGTGTTTTGTATATGACAATTATGGCGCTATGAGCTGTTTTGCTATCCTATTTACTGATGATATTCTGGTTATTTTAGGTTGAATGTGCTTCGCTGCAACAAGAACTTCAGGAGATGGAAGCTCGTAATCGCCGTGCGCAGAAAAAGCCTTCTGAAGAAGCTAATCAAGTTCTTCAGGTGAAAATAGAAGCATCTTTTTTTTCCAGGACTTAAATTTTGGTGGTACTTCATGAATTTGATGTGGAATGCCCCTTCTTGCACAAGTTGTTGAGATCAGGGTCCTACTGATTCTAAGAATAACCCCCACTCGCTGGCGCATGTATTGCTTTGGAAAGAAGTAAAAATGTTATATAATGGTGTATCTTTTACTGTTGTGGAAACAGATGCAGGCATGGCAGGAAGAAGTTGAGCGTGCACGCCAAAGCCAACGAGAGGCTGAGGCAAAGATATCGTCATTGGAGGTCGTAATTTCATAAGCTAGTATTTCGTTCAGTCTTTTGTTGTAATGCTGGATGTGCATGCTTTGGTTTTTTAAGTTGTAGCTAGGACTCTAAAAGTTTATTTGATATAAACTGATCAGATTTGTTATGGATATTGTTTTCTATTTGCACATTGCACATTTTCTTGATGCAGGCTGAGTTACAGAAGATGAGAGTTGAAATGGCTGGAATGAGAAGAGACGCAGAGCATTATTCCAGACAGGTGAAATAGTTGTTACTTTCCTGGATCCTAATCTAAGTCATTCGGATTTAGGTTATTAAATATCTTAATATCTTATTGAGCCAATACCCCTTTCTTATTGCCATACCATAGTAGCACTTATTTTTGTGGATGTTTCTTGTTTATAGGAGCATGTTGAGCTAGAGAAGAGATATCGTGAGCTAACTGACTTGCTGGTATGCGACCTGTCTTTTCTTCTATATATCCTTGGACTTTCAACAATTGAGAGGTAATTTGATTCTGTATGCATCCTGTTTCCAGTACCACAAACAAACACAATTGGAATCCATGGCCAGCGAAAAAGCTGCATTAGAGTTCCAACTGGAGAAATCATTGAAACAATTTCATGAAGTGCAGGTTGATAATCTCTCCTCTTGCTGTTGCCGTTTTCCCCTACCAATTTACTATATTCTTATATTGTTGCCATTATGTTATCAACGCCCACCATTTGATAGATTGAAGCAGAAAGGAGTAAATCAACTCGTAGATCCGCATCGTCATGGGAAGAAGATAGTGATATTAAGGCATTAGAGTATGTTAACTGTTTCACTTCTTACAATACATGAAAATTGTGTTTTATGTTATCATTCTTGTATATCATGATAATTGATGATATCCAGCATTAAATGTATCCGCCTATTTGCAATTTCTAGTACAATCTTAGACAACTAACTATGCGTATTGTAGGCCTCTTCCTCTTCATCATCGACACATGGCAACAGCAAATCAGCAGGTATATATGGCCTGTGCGAATCTGAAGGTCGACACCCTTTCAAAATGATGGGAAATGAACCATTAAGATTCACGCCGTTTTCTGTGCATCTCTTTTGTTCCAGTTACAAAAGGCTGCAAAGCTTCTAGATACAGGAGCTGTCCGTGCAACAAGATTTTTGTGGCGACATCCTGTTGCTCGAGTCAGCCTGCTATTCTATCTGGCAAGAACAACACAACTTCAGCTTCCTGTATGTTTGCATTGTTATCAGATTAAGATTGCTTACTAACTAAATATGTTACGCCTGCACCAGGTGTTTGTGCATTTGTTCTTGATGCACTTGCTGCACCGACTTCAGGTACTCAACCATGCTGTCACAATCTCATCCTGGGTGTTTCGGGCTAGATTGATGCGCATGGGAATTGCTAACCGGATTTTGTTGCTCAATGTTTTTGAATGTTACAGGACTTTGCATCCAGAGAAGGAACATCAGGCATGGGTGATCTGGCTCTTGCCAATGGGAACCTGCCATAGACTCTGTGACCTTCCTATTTCCTGCCTATCCAGGCAATGCTCCCTGCCACACGGTTGAGTTTCCCTGGTTGGACTTGGATGCAGCATTAACCCCCCACATTTCAATTTTGTTTTTTTTAAATTTCTCTACCCCCATTCCATCTTTTGTAAAGTAGTAGTATTCGTTGTTTGGCCATGGGCTATATAATCCATTCTTTTACACTTTTAACATTGGTGATTCTGAAAGAGTATGTACTGTACCAGCTTGTATGCATTACCTTGACATAAAATATACCACACAGCCCACTTGAGCCAATTCCTGGACTCTCGAGCAAACTGTTGAATAGGTCCCTGTTCTGACTTCTGAACGCAGACATTTCACTCAGAGATCATGTTGAAGTTCCTGGCTAACTGTATTCTGAATGAGCCTGAGCCCTGTGGTTGTAGAATGGAATAGCAGTGCATTATTTTGCGAGAGCTCAGTTGGTGCGCAGCGACGTGATTCAAATCACGGGGCCAGGGGATGTGCCGCGCTGTGCATTGCTGGGTGCGCAGAACTTGCAAATATACCGGTTGGTAGGAGGGCGTTGGGCACGCGTCCCTTCCGGCTGGTCCCAGGCTGCGCACCGACACCGCGTCGGTAGCGAGGTGGCATACTGGCATGTGAGGACCGATCGAGGAGACAGAGCTTGGAACAGTGTGGCTAGTGACACCACTACAGCTTGGGACTTGGGTTAGGACGTGGGCAGAGGTGGTTTGGACGACCAGGGCAGACGGTCGTCGTCGTCGCTAGTAGCACGGGACGGGATGGCATCCATCCAGCGGTAGAAGTAGTAGAAGGAGGCCGTTTCCTGCCTGCCCCTTTTCCGATTCGCGCTCCCAAATAAGCCCATCCGTCGGCGGCGCGCCATCGCGGCGCGCGCGGTGGCGGGCGCGTCCTTCGGTGACCGCGCGAAGCAGGGCGCAAAAGGAAATGAATACGCCGAGGCGGCGGAAACAATCCGCCGCGCGGGTCGCGCTGCGCTTGTGTCAGTAATCCAAAATTTCGGAACTCCCAGCACCAGCAGACCCCGCTCGGGGAAACAGGCGGCATTGGAAAAGAAGAAAAACGGAATTCCTTGGAATCTGCTCCTGCTGTGCGTACACGAGAGTTTGCCACAAATAACAAATAGTAACCTACTCCCTCCATTCCAAAATATTGTTCATTTTGATTTTTCCTAGATGCATAGCTTAGATATATATTATGTCTATACGTGGCAAAAGTTATGTACCTAAAAAAGTTAAAATGAATAGTAATTTAGGACGGATGGAGTATATCGACATTTTACTATGCTCCCACTGGTACTTGAACTTCACATTCTTATCCTGAAAACTTGGACCGAAGGTGCAATCCTTCTAATGTTTAGAGGTGTGGTGCTATTAATTATGATCATATTGTTGCGTATGATTCTGTGACTATTTGAGATACTGCTAGACAAGCCATTATGCTGATCTAGCATGTTCATTGCTTTTCTAGTAGTAACCTACTCATTGTTTTTTATTATATTAAAAGTTGTAAATTGCTGTTACTTTTATTACTTTTTGTTACATTGCTTGTACGCAAATATCTAATACAATTTAATATTATTTTACGACGCCATCTTCAGCACCACATGCGGATGGCGAAGTCGGACATATATAGTTATTGATGATGACTAATCACAATCCGACTTGGAGATGTTGTGGATATTGTAAACACATTATTGCATGTTGATCTTGTCTCTTTTGTCATTTTTTATCCCATCACTCATGCACAAACATCTATTGCGAACTAAATAGCTTTCATATCACTTTGTCGTTTACGATAAAATCCTGACGTAGCGACAAAATTGGATGTACCATTCAATGTTAATGTAGCGACTAAATCCTGATGTATGTTGGTGATTAATCAAAAGTCCTACTTGATGATGACGTGGAATATGGACTGCATTAAAAAAATTACTATTGTCATTTTATGACTTTTGTATCCCTTCCATTGATCAACGTCCTTCTAGAATCATATCTTCTCTAGCTAACATCATCTCTAGTGCCTTTCAACACCTCCCGTTCGTAATAACAAATTTCCAACCATTGCCAGTAGTGAAGAAAAGTGCACTCATCTTTCCCTTTTATGTTCCAATATTCCTTGACAAACAGCACTAATTGATAGAAGTTTGTGTGACGTTTTATTTATTGCTACTCTCATGTCTTCATGATGAACTGCCATTGTTTCTCATGTGACGGATAAACAGGAGGAGCCTAGCTTGCAAACCTTTCGGTGTAGCTTCTGGCGTTCTCGGAGCAAATGGCAGCCCATCACGCCGTCGCTTCTCATCACGACCTCCGTGTTTCCGCACACGGACTGATGCGGTGATGCCAGACGATGATACAAGCGGTCGCGCAGCGCACACAACAGTGGCAAATCCTTTCTCATAACGAACTCACTCCCCCTCTCGCGTCTCCAGCAGCCGGTGTTACATCAGCAGCAGCACCACCGCCCGCCCCCGCCCCCGCCTCCACCCCCATTCCCCATCCCCATCACATCACATCTGCCCCACACCAACCCGAACCCTAGCCAGCGTCCCGGTCGCGGTGCCAGCCACCGCGCGCCGCAGCGTCGGTTTCCCCCTTCTCAGCTTCGGAGCTTCTCCCCGAGATCGGCGGCGGAATCTCAGGAGGAGGTGGTGGGGGAGGCGGAGGCGGGGCCATGGGGCTCCATGGCTGAGGATGCCTGTGCTGCGTAGCGCGGCGCGAAGGGCCCGAGAGGCGCAGGGGAGTCCACCGGAGGCGGCGGCGGAAGCTCCGGAGGCGGCAGCACCGGCACCGGCGCCACCGCCGGCAGAGACGAGGCGGAGGGCGACGAGGGCCGCCGCGAGGGCGGAGGAGAGGGAGCGGGAGGAGATCAGGCCCGCGGAGGTCGTCGCGGGGGAAGGCGGCGGCGACGGAGACGAGGGGGAGCGTGGGATGGACGACCCGGACAGCGCGGCGCGTAGCGCCGACAAGCTGATAGCAGATGACGAGGGCAGCCCTCCGGTCCCCGACATGGTGAGTTGTTTGTACGATGTCTAATTATGCCTGCTGCGCGTGGATTCTGTTGAGCTCTGAGATGGTTCACCGAATCACCGTAGATGATTTTCCGAGAAATGAATTTTTGTTTCAGCTGGTAAAGCATCCGTTGGAGTGGGCAATCTGTTTTATGCTTTTCCTGGGCGTCACCTTGTAGTTTGCTTCCAATTGTTCGACTTCCTAATGATTTTGGTTTAATCTTTGCCTGTCTGTTCTATAAATACAGGTCCAGGTGGGCAATTCACCAAAGTATAGAGTCGACAGAAAGCTTGGGAAAGGAGGTTTTGGCCAAGTCTATGTTGGCCATCGCATGTCACCTACTGGTCCAGGTGCAGTTGAGGTAATAGAGGATTTTTTTTCCTTTTCTACCTATTGATTTGGGAAGCTTGCATCATGGGTAATGGGTTGTATTAGCACTGTGATTAAACTGACTTCTTTTCTGTCCTAGGTGGCGTTGAAGTTTGAGCATAGGACCAGTAAAGGATGTAACCATGCCCCTCCTTACGAGTGGGCGGTCTACAAGTAAGTGAATCTATGATCTTATGTTTTGGGTGCAAGAAGGTGTAAGGCTTTCTTGGATTCACTTAAGGCACAGGTAGCTGATCAGCTTTCATGGCTATTGCATGTTTAGTGCCGTTGGTGGCATTCATGGGGTTCCTCGAGTCCACTACAAAGGACGCCAAGGGGACTACTATGTTATGGTATGACACTTTGTCTGGATCCTTAGAGTATCAACTTCTTTCTTTCTGATCATTTCTAGATGCTAGTTAACTTGGTCTTAAAAAGTGCAGGTCATGGATATGCTTGGACCCAGTCTGTGGGATGTCTGGAATAATAACTCTCACACGTGAGTTGTAGTTTTGAGTCAACCATTGTTGTTGACTTTTAGGTTACCTATAACACCATTCATTTGTTACGCAGAATGTCAGTCGAGATGGTTGCTTGTATCGCTATTGAAGCTATCTCCATACTTGAGAAAATGCATTCAAAAGGGTTGGCACCACTAATTATTCTTTCCTTGTAGCTCCTTATTCTCCAGGAATTAGTTTCCTCGTCTGGCAAAGTTTTACTAAAAAATGTTTGCGATTTCAGGTATGTTCATGGGGATGTCAAACCAGAAAATTTCTTGCTAGGGACTCCTGGGACACCTGAAGAAAAGAAGCTCTTCCTTGTCGATCTTGGATTAGGTAAAGTCAATTTCTTGTTTATTGATCAGCCAACAGCTTGACAATGTTGTGAATTGAGCTGTTATAATGTAGACAACAGATAGGAGTGTGAATAATTTAGTATTCTTTTATCTTCTGATGGCAGCTACTAAGTGGAAGGACAGTTCGACAGGACTCCATGTTGATTACGATCAGCGACCTGATGTTTTCAGGTGACAATTAAACCTTTATGATAACATCACTTACGTTGACCCTAGCACTTAAATGATGACGTCAATTATACTGTCGCATTTCCTGTCCGGTTATGGTTTGCCGTTTCCCGAAAATCCTGGATCTAGCGCCATTACACCAGAAAATGACCACCCTTGTATTGGTTTTCAGTCAACCATTATTGTATTCCCATTTTGTATTCTCTCCGCGCATGCATCCGTGCATGTTTGTTTAACCTTATAGAATCACTACAGTTTTTACTCTTATTCAACAGCACCACCAGAACGAATTCATCTATCCCAGTCGCTACTGACCAAAAGGTCCTGATTGGCATGCCTGTTAATAACCGTGTAGTCACCAGACATGGAATCATTCATTTTAGTCTATTTTGAAATACCAAATAAAACATCCTGTCACAATAACCAGTAAACTCTGTGGTGCTTACGTCTCTCGTTGTTACGTATATCTGGATCAACTGAAGGGATATGCCAGTCTTATTGTTATGTTACTGCTGCTATTTCAGGGGAACAGTTCGCTATGCTAGTGTTCATGCACATCTTGGAAGAATAGGTAGCAGGAGGGATGATTTAGAATCTCTAGCATATACACTAGTCTTTCTTCTACGAGGACGTCTACCTTGGCAAGGTTATCAGGTAAACTGTTGGACCCCTTCAGTCCAATTGTATATATTTTCAGTGATGTACATGTGTACCTGATGTTTCTTTTGCATCTCCAGGGTGAAAACAAAGGCTTCCTTGTCTGCAAGAAGAAAATGGCCACCTCTCCAGAATCTCTCTGTTGCTTCTGCCCGCAACCCTTCAGGGAGTTTGTAGAGTATGTGGTCAACTTAAAGTTTGACGAGGAACCAAACTATGCAAAGTGTGTGTCACTTTTTGATAGTGTAGTGGGTCCAAATCCAGATATCAGACCAATTAACACTGATGGTGCTCAGAAGGTAAGCTCATGTTTTGCATCTGTCATTTCAAAAAACATTACTTCGATTGCATCTAATCTTGTTTGGAACTTCTCTAAAGCTTATACATCAAGTTGGCCAGAAGCGAGGCCGCTTATTGATAGAGGAAGAGGCAGATGAACAACCAAAGAAGAAGATCAGGATGGGAATGCCCGCAACACAGTGGATAAGTGTTTATAATGCCAGGCGGCCTATGAAACAAAGGTACACTCTCTTACAAGGCCCAAAATTTATTTAATGGTTAACATTAATCATGTGTCGTAATGGATGAGCAAAAGTAATGGAAAATATCCACTCTGAGTATTGCAGGTACCATTACAACGTTGCAGATTCAAGGCTTGTACAGCATATTGAAAAAGGGAATGAAGATGGCCTCTATATCAGTTGCATAACATCTTGCTCCAATCTCTGGGCTCTAATCATGGATGCTGGTACTGGTTTCACTTCTCAAGTTTATGAGCTTACGCCACATTTCCTTCACAAAGTGAGTGACCTGCACCTTGTTTCATTCTAGCTTGAAAGTTTTACAAAAGAGTAAAGTCCATTTTTAACCATTGAATTATTGCTTACGTTTGGTTTTGGTCATGAAACTCAAAAACTAGGAATCTTCGACCACCCAACTAACAAAACCATTCATATTTGACCATCAGACTGTTTTAGTTGGTGGTTTCGATAACGTGGATGACATGTGGCAGTGGGACCCACATGTCAGCTCCATCTTCTTCCTCCTTCCTCCCCCTCTCTCCCTCACCCAAATCCACCACCCGGACCACCCAATTCTTCGGCAGCCGGCCATCTCTTTGCATTGCCCTTTCCTCTCTCAGTCTGCCTCCTGCGCAGTTTGCCCGCCCTTTCTCAATTTGCCTGCACTCACGAGCCGCTGCCGCCCGGCCTCTGCACAGCCATGGCTGGCAGCGCAAAAGCAGATGGCCCCCCGCTGTTGGCCCAGCCGCACCTCCACAGCCCCTCGCAGGGCCTCTGCGACCGTACTGCCGCCGCCGCAAAGGAGAGCATGTGTGCGTGAAGCAAGTGGTGGTGGTGGGGATTAAGCTGCAGCTTGAATCAATGGGGAGAGAGAGAGAGAGAGTGGCTGGTGCTTAGTTTGGCTTGGAACCCCATCTGCAGTTGGCCAGTTGCTTTGCTCAGATCAATGGGAGAAGAGAGAGACAGGGGGGAGGGAGGGAGGGGGAGAGAGAGGGAGAGAGTTTGTGGATTTGGTGCTCGCTCGCTGCTGCTAGCTTGCTTGTTTGACGAGAGGAGCAGGAACAGGCAGTAGGCAGGAGGTGGCGCCGAGATATGGTGGGTGGGCAGTTGGGGACGGCAGCGGAGGCCGCCGGCCGTGGCATAAAGGTGCACGCTCTCGTGTCCCACGCTAGGTGGATCGGAAGCAGGGACTTGGAGCTGACGAGGACGTTGGCGCTCCTCTTGCTCAGTCACTCCTCGCTCCAAAGGGATGGCCAACTGCCGGTGAATTGGGTGGCCCGGGTGGTGGATTTGGGTGAGGGAGAGAGGGGAAGGGAGGAAGAAGATGAAACTGACATGTAGGTCCCACTGCCACATGTAGTCCACATCATCAAAACCACCAACTAAAACAGCTCGATGGTTAAATATGAATGGTTTTGTTAGATGGGTGGTCGAAGATTCCTGGTTTTTGAGTTTAATGGCCAAAACCAAATGCCAGTGATAATTCAATGGTCAAAAATGGACTTTACTCTTTACAAAATAACCACTTATTTGTCAGATAAGGTACTAAGTAAACTGTTCTCTCCATTGCAAAATCTGATGGTTGATTTATTTTGATATGAAGGAATGGATAATGGACCAATGGGAGAGGAACTACTATATAACTGCACTTGCTGGAGCAAACAATGGCAGCTCCCTAGTAGTGATGTCTAAAGGTAAAGTAGCTAAAGCCTGCAGTAGTAATGCCCCTTTCTGTCTTACTGCGGAAACATTCTTTTGACTATGTGGTAAATCTATCCAGGCACAGCGTATACACAGCAGTCCTACAAAGTTAGTGATACTTTCCCCTACAAATGGATAAACAAGAAGTGGCGAGATGGTTTCTATGTTACTTCCATGGCAACTGCTGGAAGTAGGTGGGCAGTTGTCATGTCTCGTAATGCAGGATTTTCTGATCAGGTAGCAGTTTTTTTCCCACTCCAACTGTCCCTCTTCCTTTGCATTTCTTTTTACACTTGTAATATATTTGTTTGTGTGCATTTAATTTTTAGGTTGTTGAACTGGACTTCTTGTATCCCAGTGAGGGAATTCATAAGAGGTGGGACAATGGTTACCGGATAACCGCGACTGCTGCAACTTGGGATCAGGCTGCATTTGTTTTAAGTGTGCCAAGGAGGCGGCCTACTGATGAAACCCAAGAGACATTGAGGACATCTGCATTCCCTAGTCAACATGTTAAGGTTAATGAGCATCCTGTATCTCATTCAGTAATTGCAACTCTCCATTGGTTCTGACAAACTGTACTCTTGTTTTGTTGCAGGAGAAATGGTCCAAGAATCTCTACCTAGCATCAGTATGCTATGGGCGTACTGTATCCTAGCAATCTTTCATGTGGTTTGGAGCCACTTTGTGCGGAGTCCTGTCAGCGTCATCTTCTGGTCTAGGTAGCTCAGTGTAGCAGCTCCTACGTGCTAATTCTGAAGGCGACTCAATGCTACCCTGGCTGTTGTGTTGAGAAGGCGTCTGCTCATCGTTCCTGATTATAGAATAGCGTGTACAGTAGTCAATTGTTTTTTAGTTCGTGTTAATCGTTAATTTAGTGGACTATTAGGCTTTGCCAGATATGTACACCTGACCAGTATGATTGAATCCCCGGTGTAGTTGTGTCAGGTCCTCAAAAGGTTCCTGCCATACTCTTATCATGAGGTATAGTTACCATGTTTGCCTTTTGCCATTTTGGCCGGTGATATCTTTCTAATTTCTCATGCTTTGCTACATGATTACTGCCGGGTAACTGAAAAATCTGGTGCGACAAGAAAGGACCCTGGTAACTTGGTAAGAGTCTGCCACTTGAGCTCTCAATTATGTCTGTTGTGTACCTGTGCTCTCCGATAGAAGTTCTTTGAAGCTGAGCCTTTGGAACTATTTAAAAGAAAATTGGGCTTCATATTTTGTTACTGAAAACTTGAAAAGGGCAATTTTAGAACCCTGGATGCAGCTCCCTGTATTACTTTCTATTTTTGTCTAATGTTGGATAGCACTCGTTACCCTGCATATATGGATGATTGGATGAGACGTCTGATTAAAGCACTAGCATATGTGGTCAGGGCTGTTGATTTTAGGTTATTGGATATTTGGAGTCAGTGCATGGAAACTTGCTGTAGCAGAGTGCCGATTGCAACGCCTGTGGTGATTTAGAGATCTTTGGTATATGATTAACACTTTCCTTTCGATAACTGAAACTGAATTTGGTTGGTACTTTTCTCCTGACATTTTAGGCGACTAACAGTGGCAAACAAGCTGTGCTGTTTGCCTGTTACTGTTACCAGATCGCGTACAAGCATGAGGAGAAGAAATGGTAAATCAGCACAAGGCAAGCTGCTACCATGATCTGCATATTCAGCGCGAAGACCTTGCCGGCGTCCACGTTCAGGGCGTCCTTTGCCGCGCTGACTGAAGAGCAGGAAAGGAAGAACTCTGCCGTGACGGCGCCGTCGCTGCCGTCTCCTTGGAGATCGTCGTTGCTGTAAGCCGGTTTCCCAGACACGCTCCTGTAGAGCCCTCCGCTCCATGTCTGCGTACATGGAAACGAAACAGGTGAGTAACGCAGCCTGAATCATGATGAATATTGATACCGGTGACGGCAATGTGCCTGTGAATAATGAAGTCAACACAGTTTGGTGGCCGTCCTTTTGCCCGACTGCTTTCGCAATTTCTACTTTCCAGTTTTCATTTGAAACTGCCCTTGACAAAGATGCATTTGTCACCTGGAGTTGGTCCCCGATGGTGACCACGACGGCGCCGTCGACGGGCCGGAACCTCGACCAGCCTCGCCGGGAGAAGACGTGGAACCCCGAGGCGCCGGAGCAGAGGTGGAGGGCGAGGGCGCGCGAGCATCGCGAGCTCCGTACCAGCATCCGCAGGACGTCGTCTTGGCTGACCGGGCCGGACGCGCTGCTGCCATCGCGTTGGTGTTTGCGGATGCAGAGAAGCGAGCCGTTTGCGTCAGCTTTCGCCATTGGCTCGGCGGCATCGGCAGCTTCGTTACCTTGTCGCAAGGCGTGCAGGAGCTTGGTTGAGGCTTGCTCGAGCTGAGCGAACAAGTCATCTGCTGTGTTCCTGCGCAGAGTCAGAATCAAGGATTGGATGCATGCCATCCAAAATTTTCAAATCGACAAAGAATTTGCGCAAGTTTGTTCAAATCATCCTAGCCTTTTTGGGTCACTTGCACGGTGCGGTCAGTCTCGCGACAGTTCTCAGTTTGCCAGAGGCCCAGAGTTCATACCTGGTTTGCCTAGCACCATTTCGCGACGGCCGATTTCCCGCCATTTCTCGGTCTCCTTCGCCGGGCGGCCACCACAGCTCCTCGCTATCCTCGTCTCCACCACCACCCTCCGATGGTGGCGATCCTTCCCTCGCCGTAGCAGCACGTAACGCTGCCAAGGCCAAACCTGCGTCGACCCCGTGGCCGACCACCTGGAAGCAGCCAAACGCGACGGCCGCCGACCTCAGCGCCTCCAACGCCGGCGCGCCTCCATCCACCGGCGGCGGTGAGTCCAGCACGCGCATGTCGATGACGGGCGGCGCCCACGCCGCCTGCTTCTTCTTGTTCCTCCGAGGGCCGGGCCTCTCCGGCAGCCGCAGCACCGGGACCCTGGCGGAGCAGCGCAGGAACCTACCGATCTCGTCGTCATCCCCGTACCCGGACGACCCCGAGCTGCTGCCCGTGAGGACGCCAGTGACCGGGGACGGCGGCGGCGCCCGGAACTCCGGCACCGGCAGCTCCCGGGGCCTCTGGAGGTAGGTGACGAAGGACGCGGTATCCATCTGTGGCAGTGGCAGTATGTTCTGCCTGGGCTAGTTCATGGTGCTCAAGCAGGTTATATATATATATACTAACATATGGCTGAGCTCGAACGCAAGAGGTGCCAAAATTCTACCAGTTTCTAGTGCGTTTGGTTCCTCAGGGTTTGTTTGGATGGAAGGGTATTAGAGTGGAATGAAGGGGATTGAGTCTAAAATGAACTAATTTCCCCTCCAATCCCTCCCATATCTCTCCCATTCCACTCTAATTCACTGTTATCCAAACAAACCCTCAGTGTTATCGTAGGGACACGAGGGTGTGGGTTTTGCTAAGGATGGATCAAAATGGGCATGGAGAAGTGGGGCTCCCTGAGCTTCTTTGGTGAGCTTTCTTTGTGTGGTAAAGAGGGACAAGGCCACAAGGGGGAAGGCCGTCGGCAGATGACAGCTCGAAAGAGGAGGGGGTGGGCTTGATGCCGCATCATTGTGCCAGGGGGTCGATCGAACTGTATCTGTGTACCATCTGAATATCGTTACGTTTGTGCGTTCCGTTGAAGATGTTCTGGAACACTAAAGTGCTTTTGTTCTCGTTGGGCTGCATGCTTGATGATCTAGCGTCCTTCTGTACGTGCATTTTACTTTGTTTATTCGTTCTCGCTTTGGCAGTGGGATTAAGAGGAACCATCTTCTCGTTTTCCTCGATCTAACATCGGTGTCTCTCCAATCCTCTTTGCCTCTTTGCAACGTCAGGGTGGTGTCCTCTTTAATTTACTCTCGAAAGGTATTCAAAACCTATAAGAGGTGTAATTGCAATCATAGTGTCAGAGCTGTCAGATGGCCGAACCAATCCTTAGCTACATATTGTAGGTTTACGGCTTAGGAGTCGTTGTATCTTAAAATTTTCTTTTCCTTCTTAATTGAAAGACATAGCTCCTACCATTTATGTTAAAAAACAGCAACAAGAGGGCGCACATAAGTTTCTATGCACGAGGCGACGGTAACAGCGGCACGTATGGACGACGCGTGCCGCTAGATTCGCATAAATACTTAAACCTTGATATTTTTTCAGCTAAAGAAGTTACTAATTAATTTAACTTTCCTGCCAAGTTCACACGAGAGCGGGGATAGCTCAGTTGGGAGAGCGTCAGACTGAAGATCTGAAGGTCGCGTGTTCGATCCACGCTCACCGCACTGTTATTGTTGGTTAACAGCTCATTAGGTTGCACATTTTTTTATAAGGTTCATCCTTTTATGAATGGCACTGCTATTGTTAATTACTCATTTAGTCTTTTTTAATCTTTGGAAATTGGAATGGGTTGCACATTAAGGTTCATCCTTTTATGAATGAATGAATATCACGAATTCCGTGCTCCTATCTTTGTCGTCGGCAAAGGGTTTCACCTAAAGCGAAGCAGAATGAGAGATTGGGTGTCTGGCGAAGCGCCTGAAGTCTTGAACCCACACAATCCTTTTTCCTTTTTTTTAGGGCACCTGAACCCACACAATTCACAACATCGCAAATTCACAACCCAGCGCCCCGCCCCAGCGCCTGCTAGCCGCTGCACGCGCAGGGCAACACCATTTCAGCATTTCCCATCAAATGGCCAGCCTATAATCGGCTGAATGCCCATTATCATTACTCAGTAGAATGTCGACAGGCGAACCCGGTACAGCGACACACATACCCTACAACAAAACCACACGAGTTCAGCACAATCTGTCTGCGTCATATTACAGACGCATGACACTGGCTTCCCAGCACAATGCTGGGATCTTATCTCTCTACCGCCTTTTGGGGGGTTTTACTGAAGATCCTCCTCCAGTCACCTGGCTTCCCGTAGATTTAGTGCGACCTGGTTAACGAACACGAGTTTGCATCAGTATCATGGGAACGTATCATGTGTTGGGATGCCATTTCTAGATACTTGCAGAGTGGATCAGCTAATGGAGGATTTGATTGATACCAGGTAAAGCATGCAAGCGATTTGCGTTTGTATTGTACCTGGAGGTTTTAGAGCAGACTCCCTTGGTTTTGGTTTGGAGTTTCCTGGCTGCCCATTCTTTGTCAGGAACAGCCTGGCTATCCTTGATGGGGCCTTCTGCCTGTAATTGTAGGACATAGTTTAAGTATCTGGATTTGTTATTGAAAGAATAGTGGTAAGGATGAGAGATGTCGAAATTAGAAGGCCACAGTTACAACATACATCTGTTCTGCTGCTGCCTCTGAAGCACCGCCAACAGAATACTCCGTTCCTGCTACTGAGCAGCCGTCATCAGACACATTATCTTCACATTCGGCTTCACCTGACCCCGCAGCCCCTGTACCAGTGGGTGAAGTGTGTCCATTACTGATTCCATTGACTACTGCATAGTTTTGAGGGCATGAAGAAATTCTGTAACAAGACCTGAGCGATCCATTACCTGATAATCGCCGGATCTGTTGGCTACTGTCATTTCTATCCGTTGATGAACTTGGAGATTTGGATTTGTCCTTCAGGAGTTGCTCGATTTCCATATCTTTCCGTGATATTGTGTCTTTCAGATATGAAACCTGGACACAAGAATGATGGACAATTCTGAAATCGAGATAACCAAGGGCAGATGCAGAAGCTATTATAACTATAGCAACAACTATTATCAACAGGAATACACTTTTTTGGGAAATTTAATACTATTATACTGTAACAATACATTTACTAATAATTACTATAAGGCTCAACAAATAGACTTTCTTTTTCTCCAATTTAAAATTTATTTTTTGGTGATATCAGGAGAAAGCATACCCCTTGAAACTGATCACTGTAGGTTAATATGAAGCTTACTAGTGTTTAAAGCTCAAGTAATGTTTGTATAAAGCTTGCTTATTAGTGTTAAACTAGTGAAACACAAATTATCCGGATCTATGAGAGTCAGATAGAGTTGTAAAAACCTGTTCTAGCAGCTCTTTTATATCTTTGCCCTCTTTGTTACTTCTTGCAGCACCTAACTCTACTCCAGAAACCCTTTCAGCAAACTTTAAAGTGCTCATTGTTTCTGAATATGATTCGGTATCTGGATTTATTTGAACAAACATCAGTGTCTTTGCTTGTCCACCTGCACGAAAATAGAAAAGAATTATGATAAGTAATTTCCCACATACAAAAAGTAACAAGAACTACATGTTAGCCCACATATATATTACCTAAAGAGCTCTGTAGAACTTGAGTCAGCTTGCTGTTTCTGTATGGAACATGGGCATTTTTCTGTGCCAAAGCAAAAATCACATCACCAAGAGCAGACAGAGATTTGTTTATATATTGTGCTTCTTTTAATCTGTCTCCAATTGCTTCAGATCGCTCAACTCTTTCACTCCCAGCAAGATCGATCAAATGTAGACATCCTCGGGAAGTAGATCCATTCTTCAAATCCAGCCCTCTAACATGCACTGTTAGAATGCTGCATGCAACAATAGTTTTCAGAACATTATGTTGCAAGAATTTTAGGGGTTTGAGTTTATTAACAAGTAAATGGTATAAACCTGTGAGACCGACTGCTCCTTTCATTTAGAGCTGTTGATCCGACTGCTCTATTGGTTTGTCCAATTTCCATTAAGTCTAGCACATCTGATGTTGATTTGACTGGATGTAAGCTCGCATCAGGGACGACAAGTCCATTCGGCTGAGAAGTATTCCAAATTCCGAGCGTTTCTTTATGTCAAGAATAACAATTTTTTTCCTATGCATGTCTGCCAGTATGAATACTAAAAATGTAGCCATGAGATTTAAAAACAAATGGGGTAGAAAGTAAACATATTTTTAATGGGGAAAGGATATCTTTTTTGTGCAATATCATTTGATAGAAGATCCCGCACTTGTTCATTGTAAATCTCAACCATTTGGACTCCAACTTCATATGAGAAAGCGTTCCTTCTACTTAGAGAGATTTCGAACAAGTCATTTAAAGCTCGATAGTTAACACCCCAATCTTCTTTCGATGTGCCTGGTCCACTCTAAGAAAAATGATGCCAAGCACCAATTAGTAATATCCCCAAGAATAGTATCAATTCAACTTTCTTATCTTGAATCTTGATTTCCTACCATTGTGTAAGTCTTTCCTGAACCGGTTTGACCATAGGCAAAAATGCACACATTAAACCCATCAAGAACTGATCTGATCAATGGCTGGATGTCAGAGAATACTTCAGCTGCAAGTTACGTAAGAAAAAATGGTGAGCAATAATGAGTGATACACCTTTTAACTTCAGATTGCACCACTAGCATACTTAAGATATACCTTGAGAAGCACGTGTATTAAACACCTTGTTAAACTTGAACATTCGACACCCATCCTTCCCTTGCTTGAAGGGGTTTGTGATGAAAATCTCACCATTTTCACCAATATAATCAACTGTAGTTGTTTTCCCATCTTGACCAGGAAGAAATGGTCTGACACGGCAATAAACTCGGATATTACCTGACAATAAATATTAGAGTGGAAAGGAACATGTTAAACAGAAATAAAATGTGCCCTAGTGCAAACATATTGTTGTGCAGGAAAATACCTTTTAATTCCTGTACTTCGTTAAATAGCTTCTGATTTTCAGCAAGAACCTTATGGTAATTGTCGGCAGCATCTACTAAGCCTTTTAGATCATTTCCTAAACAAGTTTGGCAAGTTAAGATCAGGCAAAATAAAGTATCAGTAAAACAGCAAACATATGTGTACAACAATGCCACTATACAAATCATGAATACCCACATACCAATGTTACATATTTCGTCCCTCCATTTCATTTGAAGGGCAAACATTTCCTGCTTAATTGACTGAGATGATAGCCTTATGTCCTAACATAGTTGAATAGTGTAAGTGAGTAACATAAATAAACTAAAGACAACGGAAAATTGATATAGAAAGATAACACAACCTTAATGGAGATTTTTTGATTATCCATAAAAGTCTGAAAAATGTTTGCCTTCCTGCTCCAAAGTTGAGATTTCAGTTGGGAAGCAGACTCGATCTCTTCAACTTTCCTTTTTGATTGCATTAGAAGAAACTCAGCCTCCTTAATTCTCGTAGTCAAGTGTTCCTCCATCTGTCTTGCTTCTGTTTCCATTCGCTCACGGTACTGTTCATGCATCCTACTCAAGATCTGTATTTCTTGCTGAAGGGAAGCTATTGCATTCTCTGCATTCTCCTTTTCTCGCATCAACCGAACCATGTCTTGTTCGCCTAGTTTTCTTTTCTCATCAATTTTTGATTTCTCTACCTATAAGACCAAAACAAACAAATTTATGATCTGTCCACCCTAACTACGGGCACTAAATGTAGTAAAATAACTCATAAGTGATCCAAACATCTATACAACCAACAGTTGTTTCATTTTCTTAAGTAGTGATCGAAGCTAGTAACATGATTAGAAACATAAAGAAACAGATTAGGATATTTTGAATACCTCAATTAGCTCAAGCCGATTTACTGTCATCTGAAGAAAGAATCACATGTGTCAATATCTAAATGCAGTAGTGATTCCTGTGATAATTTTCAGACCATGAAATCGGATAGCTACCTCATTTTCTTCATTTGTTCCATTTACTAATGTCTCAAGTGCTTTAATTTTTGAACGGTACTTGTCTTCCCGAGTCTTTATGATGCTATTTTGCTGCAAAAATAAGTGATGCATTTCAGGAGTTGAATTTGTATGACAGGAAATGGTGAATTCAAAACAAATGCCACACTTACATTTCTTATGTGATCTGCTTGAATAGCAATGCGATGCTCAATCTCTTGAACTACATTCCTTAGCAAGTAAACAACACGCTGAGACAAGAAGAATAGATTGACATTAGTCATCAATAACTGACTATAAATAAACACTGGCATTCCAGGCGATATGGTTATTGGAAGCCCTGAACACAGACTTACATGTGGTATTTCTCCTCTTTTCCTCTCAACGCTCTCATCTAAAATGCCATTAACAACTCTAAGCAGTGATTGAGTAGGTGCATTCTGAGAAAAGATGGTTATAGGAATTAATAGAAGGGCAGAGATAAGAATAAAAGAAATGATGATATGATGTGATGCTAAAGATTCTTACATCTAGACTACTTGAATGCATCATCTCTGAAATTTTGGCAGCAGGAAGATCAGTGTAGGAGCCCCGCTTAATTTGGAAAGCATCATGGACCTTTTGTCCTGCAAAGTAAGTTGTGCATGTACTGTTAAGGCTTGTTTTGTTCTCTTTTTCATGCTGATTTAGTGTAATAAGGACCGGACTGCATGCACCGTCATGATGTAGCAACTGGAATTAACATCCATTTTTTTTTAAAAAAAAAAGGTGAGCATGACCGTGGATAAACATGGAAAGGCACTTAAGTAAGAATTGAAGGGAAGAAACAGGACTTGAACTTGTAAATATAACTTATGTATAAAGATACACAAACTAAGGAGAATATGAAACAATAACATCATATAAAGTCATTCGTGGTGAAGCTGTTTCAATATGTTAAGTCCAAGGATAGTGGCAGTTTTGCTGTTTAAGCTCTAAGCTTTAGAACCAAATAAACTGTTCATTGCCACAAATGATGATGCCTAAAGAAACGACACATGAGCATACGGCATACCTGAATGAAGAACGCTTCTTTGTTGAGACTTCAGATCCCTGGGAGATCTTTTCCCTGGCGTCACAACCGAAATTATAGGCCCATCGGATTCTCGAAGCTCTAGTCTCCTTCTGAGGGGTGTCTTAACATTGTTTGAAATGTTTTGACCCATTCCTGTAGTCACATTGTCCTTTAGAGCCAGGAGACACTCCACTACAGAAGACACTGATCCCTGTAATCATCAAATGGATCAGGGTTAACAAAAACTGACATGAACAAAACCACAGATTTTCAATTGTCAATCGTTAAACAAGTCTGAATCAAAACGTAGGAGGTAGAGATACCTCAGTAGTCAGTAGTCAATACCACCCAGCGCCAAAAAAATCTCAAACTATGAACTCTATTAAGCAGCTGGGAAATGACACAAATTACAAGGGGTTTTTGAGTCTAGTGTAAGGGTGAATCTCATATGGATTTTGGTAAAGGTTTGATAGAATTCTACAGCAGAGTTGGAAGATCTAAGACCACTCTGAGTTCACATATTCCTTACAGTGCACCACTTTTCAACCTTTCCAACAGCAACTAAGGTTTTTGGCTTATTGCTGCTTTCCATTCAATCATAATCGAGCTCAGTGCGACAACTCATATGTAGGCGTAACTATGAATGGATCATTTTCATACTGAAATAGACCCATCATTACTATGCGAGGCCTAAATAGTAGGCCTTATTGCCAACATGGTATGAAGGACTAACACCAACTATGGTAACAACCATTATCAGCAAACACCTTGAAAAGGAGATGATAGCACCATTTAATTGGAATGGAAGGCATACTAGCAATCACTGTGTATACCGGAAAACTACTTCACATTATAGGAGTAACATCACCTCCTCCAGATCCTTAACACTGAATCCTGGTAGCCCCATCTCCGCGACAACAGAGAGGAATTTCTTCACATTTGACCTTTGGTCTGATGCATTACCACCCCACATTCCCTGCAAACAAAGCCCTCAAGTTTAGATCAGCAAGAGTAACATGCACGAGAAGTTCAGCATCTCCGAGCTGGGTGAACTCACCTCCTGAATACCGGGCATGAGTTTCTCGGCGAGGTAGCATAGCGCCGCACCGTCGACGAGGTACTCCCGCAGTTCCTCATCTGAAGAATCCAACGGCAAGTCGAACTCTGGCAGCAATCCACCGAGCCAATCTATCACCTCAGCACGCCGATTGGCTAGAAATAGTTTATAACCACAAGGAGCAATCGTGAGAAATACGTACAAAATCATAAGACTGAGTTCGCAAATTCAAATTTAAAGCCTCAAAACAACATGACTGGTAACAAAGATTGCATTTTTTGACCTCGTATACCAATGCTCAAGGAAAATTACTGCATCGCACTGTACAGCCAAAATACTCATCAAAAGCAGCAGATTGCCCAAATTCTAGCTTCCAAACTTATCGTTTCAAAAAACAAATCACATGATGGCCACATACTAAACACAAGAAACATTCAAAGATCCGAACTTTGAGCTCGGAACTTGAATGAAGGCATTAGACCATTCACCATTCCCCACAGATGAAAAGAAAGAAAGAAAAGCTCAGATCGACGAGCATCTCACCTGCATGGAACTCGTCATACTCGCCGTCCACGTTCCCCATCCCTCACTGCCGGAACCGGAGCCTGCACGGGACCGAAATGCAGGCCGATCTGGGCCCAGATCGAGCCCTCCGGCGGGGCAGCTCGGGTCCGGCCGAATCGAGAGGCCTGGAAGCAATGCGGGAGGCGGATCGGCGTGAGCTCGGGGGATTTCGGTCTGGGTTTTCTTGGCCTCTCCCTGTCCCTCCCCTCGTCGTCGTCGTCCTCGCGCTGGACGGAGTGCTGCGCAGCGCTCAGGCTCAACAGCTTCCCTGTCGTCCTGTGACCTCTCCGCTTCGGACGGCTTCACTGGGTCTTCCGGTTAGTTGGGTTTTGATTTTTGTTTTTGCTTGTGCGTTAAGGCCGGTGGTCAGTGCAACAGTGCCAGTACTGTGCTGTCCCTCCGCCCTTCCATAAAATTCGCGTGAATTTACCGTTAGCGCGAGTAAACTGTAGGCTTGCACGGTCGAAATCAGATCTTCGGATGTTGAGGTCACATCTACCGTTCGATATGCGCCTCATGACCTCATCTGTACACAGTTGTGCCAATCAGCCAATGACACGTATTATGTGCCTAAAGATCCAAATAGAAAATGTACGCCAGGGCCGTATGGATAAAGGTTGCGATTGGTTTCCTTCTCTGCCGAGCCTGGCTCGCACCACCCATCCAGGCTCCCGTCGGCCAGGCTCGCCAAATGCAACCCCCTTTGATTGGTTGATGTTTGCATGCAGCCTGGCTTGCGTGGGAAGTTGATTGGTTATCTGCTCCGCTGCGTTTTTTTGCCTGCACGCTGCATCCATGCATCCGCCGCTGCATCCTGGGAGCCTGGCTCTGGAGATACGAAGGATTTGGTCGCATCGCGGGAGCTAGGCTCCAGACGTCCTTTTGCATCCCGCGAGCCAGGCCCAGCAAGCAGCGCAGGCAACCAATTGTATGGAGGTCGCACGCGGAGAACTCGCATCCGGCCTGATGCAGGGAACCAATCGCACCCAAAATTACCCGAAGTAGATAGGTGGAAATAACTTCAAATCTCTAGTACCTCCTAAAGCTTAGGAAATTCAATTTAAAAAAAAGCTTAGGAAACGGAAACGGTTGGAAAGAAAAAAACAAATTTTAATTTAAAAAAGGAAAATGAAGGCTAAGAATTAGAATGAACATGAGATTCGTGGGAAGGGATAAGAAAATTAATACAAACGGAACACGTCAGTAAATCTAGAACAAAAAGAATGAAACCGAACATCGATGCATATACCACATAATTATATTTTTGAAACGAAATATACCACATAATTATAATGAAAACCACAATTCACAACTCGGAAGCAAGCATTAAGCTAGTCTTAAATAGTTAAAGTACACACAAAAACAGCTACTCCCATCGACACGGTTTTGGTAGTTCGCGATCTTAAACTCACTCTTGTATAAAAAGAGAAATTAAGGGAGCTACTAAGGTAGAGGCGGAGCTTTAACAAAAATGTAGTACGTGGCTAGTTAATGTAAAGTCAATCTCAGTGTATGATTTCATCGCACTATTATCAAGAGTACCATGTTAAGTTTTCGATGAAACGAAACTGTCACTCTCAGTGCATAATTTCATTGCGCAGTTTCATAAATAGTCTAAACCATCTAATTTTTGCGTTGACCTAAATGTGCTATGCCATGAAACCATAACATACTCGATGAAAGTTTCATTGGATTTCATGGGACTTGATAACTGTGCCAAGTGGGTTTCAGGGGAAGAAACTCCCCTCTCATCTTTTCTCATAAATAGCCTGCCAAATCGTGACATGGGATTAAATGTTCACGAAACTCCTATAACACTTCCATTAAGACTAAACTAAATGACCATGAGAATTAGTGTTCAACCAATAAAAAAATGTATTGGGCAGGGAGACCACGGGCCATTTTGATCTGGCCTAAAGTCAAGTCCATTTCCCAAGGTAGTAAAAAGCAAGGTATCCCGACAAAAAACAGGAGATGCGAAAAATGGTTAGAATAGATTGTTTTCACCACATTTTAGATTTCCTAAAAATATAAAAACAAAGGGACAAATGTAAAAAAAATAGAATGGGTCGGCGCTAAGCTACAACAACATAGCTTCATGTAGCAATATGATTGAGTTACGAGCGATTTAGAAGTAACAAATTGAATCTCTTAAAATTAGGCATACCTAGGCTGAAAATGCAACTTATGTACAGATGGTACTCTTTATATTTTTGTGGGTACAAGTCTAGGTATAGATTGTAGTGAAAAATGAACTAGTTCTCTCATGGATCTATTCCAAACAATGTTTTATTAGTTTTTACAGAAGAATGAATAGCTACTGCAGATGTATACGACTCAGATTTTTTTTTCCTTTTCAACTGATTTTATAATCACGCCCGTGTATGTATTACAACTGATTTTATTAAAAATATACGTTACCTAATGCTCTGTAATAAAATCGAATCAGTACTTAACCGAAACAATATGGCATCGCACATCGGCACATGTCGCCGCGACGATTATTCCAAGATCTAAGATCCAACACTGCAACGTGCACAAAGGTGAGAACCCAAAGCAAAGAGAAGGGAGAGAAATCGGAAGAGCGGGTGCGAGAGCGAAGAGAGCGCCCGCGAAGCAGCGAGCGCCGGTGTCAGCTCGCCACCGGCGCGGCCGGGGGTCCTTTTCGTTTGGAGCTTTCCGGGGGCTCCGTGCCCAGGAGCACGCACGAGCCGGGGACGAGGCCGCACCCGGGAGCACAGGCGCAGCGCAGCTGGCCCGAGGAAACACACTGTGCGGCGTGCCGGACTGCCGGCCGATCGCAGAGATATTTGCGGTTCTTTTTAAAAAGGAACAGAGATATTTGTGGCCCGCACGTCTGGCCGAGGGCACCCGGACAAGCCAGTGGTTCCCTTTGTCCTGCCTCCGCCTGCATCGTTCCCAGATCTGGAGATTAGCGAGCGAGATTGCGTACCGTATGTTTTCCTTTGGGATTTCCAGCTTTTCTTGTTGCTGCGACTTGTAACTCGTGATAGCATTTGCAGGAATAAAGTGAGCATCGAGTACCCTTCGGCCAATGCTATTGTGCTAATTCGCTTCTTTTTCTTTGCTTCCCTGCCCTAATAATGCGACGTGACACTCACGCTAAGCGGCTTAGTGGCAGATCAGCTGTGCCCGTCTGGGCTGGCCGGCAAGGCGATCGTTTTGGGCATCACGTGATTCACGTAGCTCTGCGGCAAATGGAACGCAGGGTGTATGCGGCGTCTGCTGTCACACGCGATTGTGAAAAATACAGTGCAATTACAGGCTTTGGTTGGTTTGGTGCCCACCTCCCGCATCAACCCTTCCCAAGTTCCCACGGACCACGGTGCCTGGGGCACGCTAGCAGCGTAGCGCTGGTGCCTGGGGCTGTGGGGCACGCTAGCATATAGGCATCCGTCCAACACAAGCATTGTGCCGTGTCTTGAGGCCACAGGCATTCCTCCACACGTGTCCTGTCCTCGCGAGCCATGAGCCCATGACAGTATGACACACCTGAAACGCTTGGGATGACAAACGAGGGCAAACAAAAGTTTGCAGGAATTACAGAGGGGGAAAAAACACAGCGCACTGCTCTTTGTGATCTTTTTTTTTCGAGAATGTGCCTGAGCAGTATTTCGTTGAGATTTAGTACTCTTTGTAGTCTTATACTCTTATTCCATCGTTATATTTTACATGGAGACAATTGTATCATCTTTCATGTATCTACTTACACAGATTTCTCATCTCTTTCTCCCCTTCCCTCTGTTTTTTCCCCTTTTCTTTTTGACATGCCATCTCTTCTTATTACGGTTATACTACATGCGTAGCATCTCTTCTTGTTTGGTTTCATTTCATATACGCTGGCCCCTAGTCGCTGAGCAGCAGGGCCAGCTAGTTGTGGCTGCTGGAAACCTATGCATGCCCAGGCAATCTTCTTGCGCCATGCTCCATTTTACTGCAACTTGCAGCATGCCAGGGCCACGCTCTTACATAGCAGGCCTGGTGGCAGCTCCAGAAGGACCAACTTGTCGTAGCAGCTGCGCAGTATACAAACACAAACTGAGATACTAGCAAATAATGTTCAACTGCCATTAGTGATGGCACATGTTGCAGAAGCAGAATAGTGGATGAGATTGGTGGGAAACGGTTACCTGGAAATAAGCTTCTAGTTTCTGCCTCAGGACACCATGCTCCCTCTTCACTTTCTGGAACGATTTCATACAACTGCAAACCAAAACATGGAAAACAACAGCTGTTCTTATTACATGGACCAAATGTGTGGGCAGTTCATCGTTTTGGATTTTGGCAAGAAGGACGTATGAGAATATCTCCATGGATACAAACAGAAAAGTGGTAGAATTCAGGGAAATTTTTATCAAACACAAGTCAAAAGAAATGTTTCTTCAAATGCGAAACAAAAGTCTGAAAGAACTAAGCATCAAACATGATGAGGAGGGGGAGAGAGAGATACCCTTCAGCATTTCCTTGAGCACAGTAATCCCTGAATGACATGCACTCACTCTTCATCCTTGAAGCACCAATGCTGCATCAAGTTTTGCAGTGTCAAACACATGTGCAATATATAAAAACCATGATGATGCATTTAGACAACAGTGTCATGCTTTCTTACATCTGGATTTAGAATCATGCTAAACAAAAAAAAGTTCACTGGCTACACATATTAAGTTTGGTTGGCATTGTAACATTAATCTCGCAGTAAATTATAACCAACAAAAACACGAGTTTTTCTGGAATACCAGACCACCGTAAAGCCTTCAAGAACTTTGCTTCACATGCATACATCATACTTGAGATTTCATTTGTTAGGCATTCATTTGAGATGTTTCAGATTTTTCTCCTTTTTTAAAAGAAGCAGCAGCAGCTGAAGCATGATGCAGGCAATGAGAATAAATTAAGAGCACGTGTTTAAAATGGATGGTGTCAGCTTTGCAGGATATTCAGTTAAACTCTATTTCTTGTTCATTCTCATTAATCATGAAACAATAAGGAAAAGCTACGGGCGGTACTGAATCAGTAGTACAGCATGCAGCATATGCAACTGAACAAATATATCCAGGTGCAACTCTGGATCTACCTGGAGCAGCTGCCTTTTAGTTGCTGCATGTATGCATCCCACTTGTTGAAATCTTTGGGGTATTTTTCCCTGCAGCGCCACCGAGTTTAATCAGTCAAGTACAACACTACTGCCTGCATCATTTATCATCTTCTTTCTTTTTCAACAGGAAAGCACTTCTCCCTTATTAAGTAAGTTCACTGCATAGTGCTTACAGAGCTTGCTCGATGTTGGATATTAGCCTGGCAGAGTCCTTGAAAAACAAAGTAACGACCTCTTCTGCAAAATTCGGACTAGTTTCATCCTGCAAGTCTTCCACCTGACAAAATTGCTCATCTAGGTACCCCTGTCAATGAACTGAATCAGCAAATGATGTATCAAAGAAAAACACGAAAAAACATGTACAACAGTGCCTGCCATGGATGGGATTGAAAGCGGGTGTGTTACGTAGGAAGCATTAAGATCAAATTTCTAGTGTCCTTGAGAAAGCATTAAGATATACCGATGATTAAAAATTTCCAGAGTATAATACATGCCTGATCAAAGAGACTCTTTTTCATGGATGCAGCTTGACGTCGCAAACTAGAATAATCCATTTGTATGAATGAACTAGGGAAAAGGTGGCAAGGCGAAGGTGAATAGGTGATACAGATAGGAACACACTTCACAAGTTACAATACAATAACTGGTGGGAGCTACGGATATAGAAAGTTGAGCGCACTGTATGCTTTATATAGTTGAGGAAGCTGTTACTATTCATCCACCAAACATAAGTGAAGCTCTAGATATTCCAATTTCTGGATAGCAAATGTTGGCATCTTGCATGCGCAGGCGATTTGATTGCCACGGTGTGCACAAGCTATCCACATTTTGGAGAGTGACTTGAATAGATGCGGATTCTTGTAGCATGTATCTCTTTTGATAAGATACATGCTGGTGTACAACAATCGTGAAGAAAACATTTAAGAGATCTTAGGCTTTATCAAGAGTCAAGATTAGTTTATTACTCCCCAAACAGAAAGAGTTAATCTGTTTCATGACATCAGGACTATTTTCTAAACAAACATGATCCAAGAAGATCACAAAATTAGCTGACAGCATTGGTTATTGAACAGCAACATGACTTTCTGCAGCTGTACATCAAAACATGATACTAGACTGCATTGTTACTACACTTTAGTACATTAGACTGCAAAGTGTAAGTTCAGACCTAATACAGCCTCTACTGCCAAATTTTCTCATGATGGATTACTAAAAGAAAATATAGGTATAAACTACTACAAGTGAAGTAGTCCCAGGCATGGCAATCAGATCAGAAAAGAAGCAACAGTTGTAAATTAATCAAGCATCGGCAAACCTATGGTTTGTAAAATGCCCATTGTTAATATAAAATCACAACAAACCAACAGTTTAAACTTTTTCTGCTACCAGTCTACCAAAGAGTCATAGATTGCAGCTTCTTCTTAATTAAACATGGGTTAATCATGAGGTCAGTTAAGCTAAAGTACACTGAATTACTACAAAATCACAACAGAACAGCAGTTTAAGATTTCATTGCGACCAGCCTGCAGACTTAGATAATCATGAAGATGGAGGCTTTTCCTAACTCCTTACAGGTATTGAAAAGATTTAGCACACTCAATTTCTGAACTTACATATGAAAATCACATACCGGAGACATTCAGTTGAGAGTAAAACAACGCTCTCTCATTCTGTGCTAATCATCACCAAACTGTCATTTACTGGGTACTACCTTCGTTCTTAAAAATATGACACCATAGACTAGATAAATCTACAAGTTAAATCTAAAGTACTTTTCATGATAGACATAGTGGTACTTATTTTACTTCATTTAACTAGTTCATTAATTAGATATTGTTGGTCAAAGTTTGAGGAAAAAATCAACGCTGTCATATATTTAAGAACGGAGGTAGTAATCCTTCTAAGAAAGATTACTTCACATCAGTATATTTACCCTATACTGCTACCTCTTAGCTAAGTCACATTACTTCACATCAGTATATTTACCTTATACTGTTACCTCTTAGCTGTTTTGTGGACAAGAGAATACTACTGTGTGCTTTTAAAGAAAGCAGCCTAAGATTACACAAGAAATTCTTTAGTGACAAATCGCCGCATAGTGTGTAATCAGACAACTGGGAAAGATGGAAAAAGATATCTTTTTGTGCCCCTCAAAGTTCAAACATAATGCGGTGATAAAATCTGGGAGAACGATGGCGAATTAGAATAGGCTCAAGATGCTTACTTTGGGCCTCAGCTAAAGAAAAGCAGGACAAAGAAACAGACCTCAACAGCTTGATCCAATTGTCACAAGCCAATGTTCTCTCGGAGCATTGGACCACGTGGCAGAACCAACAGCCTTTTGCAAAAGGAGTAAAAGAGATTCATTCAATGATTGATCCGATGATTGCTCTTCATCCCCAGTCAACATCACAACTTGATAAGAGGAATATGGCATGGATCAGAAATTCGAAACAAACAGAAAGCCCATACAGGAAATGGATATCGGTGAAAGGAAAATTCTGGACGGGTCATTGCCATCGCCACAGATGAATAAACTGCAAACATTGTCACCATGCAAGCTATTCAGTCACTACCTTCCCCGAATGGTGCTTCATTTTTCACAAAGATCCCAGGGTGCAATCGTACTTTTCATCCTTATGCTGGTGTCTCTTTCCACGGTGATCATTCTTAAGGCAACATTTTTCCTTCTGCTGCAAATCAATTTTTCATTCATTGTTCTTCTGTATGGAAAAAGGATAGTAGACATGGTTCCTCCAGTAAATACCAAAAAAAAATTTAGTTTTGTATGTTATCATGTAAATCAAGATGATATACACCAAATTCAGTTGAACAAAACAAAGATTGCTAATTTGAACCCTTTTTTTAAGCTCATCTTTCCTAGTAAACACTTCTCAAGCTATAACGTCCAATTTCCACATATCAAGGTATCTGTGTTCTACGGCGTGTGCATGCCCACGTTGTCGGTACTCAGCAATTCCTTTATAGCATGGCGAACTCACTTTCCACAATCCAAAAGTAGCATATGCATAGCACGACATGAACTGGATGTGCACAGTACCTTCAAAAGCGTCCTTATGGATTTATCATCCACAGTGCTCCAAAAAGGAGCCTAGATGCTTTCTAAGTTCTGTATGATGTGTATGCTTGATTGCTTTTTGGCACGTTAGTAAGCCTTCTGTTCTCACCTAGAAGGCACCAACTTAGCCAATTGTCTCCTTTCAAAATTTACTCACAAATCAGAAAATGTCCTCTTCTGTTGGCTCAAGTGCATTCAGAGGTAAGTTTTGGGGTGAGGGTTATAACCACAAAAACGATAACCAAACATTCAGTGAGCTTTTGAGATGCACGTTAGATAGTAAGCAAACACAGTATGATCTTTTGCAGCTCAGTAGCCCACTCTTACTGGAAGTCACACCTCCAGATTTCGAAGCTGTACACGCAAGCTACTCCTATCCAGATCATCCATGCATGATGCGTAGACGATAGAACCGACCACTAGAAGCTTAACTAGCACCTAAAGTTGGAGCGATCTTTTTCACCCGAGTATTAGAAAATAAAGATCACACGGTGTTAGCTGTCATGCTCCCCCTAGATTGGTTTCGTGTCACCCTCAGTCAAGAACCGATTCCCTCCTAGCGGCATCGTAGGGAGCGGGAAAAAGGAAAGGTGCGGGTACCGACCAATCGAGAGAGAGCAGAGAACGACACGTTGATTCCCGGACAGCAACCTCCCCGTCCGGATGAGTGCACCAGCCCCGATCTCCCCGCGCGGCGCGACGTGAGCCGGAGGTCAGCCGCAGGTTTCGCATCGGGGGGATGCCGAGCGGTTAAGTGGGGAAAAAAGACAGCGAAAGGGCGCGCGGGGGAAAAGGGCGGCGGGAGCACAAAGCGGAGGTAATGCCGGCAGAGGGTGAAGTGGTTATTGAGTTACCTAGTGGGGCGCAGCCGCGCAGGATGATGGGGACGGCGGCGGCGGGGCCGGCCGCGGCGGATTTGGTGGGTTGCGCTGGCGGTGCGTCGCCGCGGAGAGGAGAGGGTGACGAGGCGCGGGCGGCGATGGATCGTTGGAAGGGCGGGCGGGCCGTTTGTAGTTTTGCACCGGGCCTTGTATTCCTGTGTGGGCTAAGGCGGCCCGTTAGGTCAGATCTTTTACTGATTATTAGATCTTGGGCCTAGCGGGCTAGCACTCACAGTCACACAGCTCCCCAGGCCTGTGTGTGAATTTTTTTTTTCGATTTTGCAGATATACAGTCGGATGGAAAAATTGCAGATCTGGTCTATTGCCGCCGGCCCAGTCGGTGGAAGGGTCTTGCTGCCGCCTCAGCCGACGGTAAGGCCCCGACCCCGCCGGTCCATGTAGTTACCGCCGGCTGGGCCGGCGCTAACTCCCTACCGCCGCTTGGGCCGAAGGTAAGGACCCGGCCCCCTGCACTGCCACGGTACGGCCAGCTCGCGGGCGGTAAGGGTCCTTATCGCCATCTGGACCGGCGGTAAGGACCCGGGTCGGTGGGGGTTCCCCCTACTTAAATCCCGTCCCCCCGCATTCAGGTCTCCAGGCCACCCAGCTCTCCTGATTCATACCTGTTATTTTTTAGAGGAGAACCAGAGAGGGAGAGGAGGGAGAGAAGGAAGGGAAGGAAGAAAGAAAGAGAGGAAAGAAGGGGAAGAAACCTTCTAGTTATCAGGTAAGTTTTTCAATGTCGTAGTATAGTAAATATACAAATATCTTGTGCTTTTAGATGTTAAAAATCTAGCTTAGTTTGTACAGTAGATTTCTTCCCCCTCATTAGCCTCTCCATTTGGTTCCCGAGGTGCTACATCATGTTCTGCACCTCTACCTTCTTGTTCTTCGTAATCAAATTCTTCGTTTCCACCCGCAGTACTCTGCACATCTTCTTCCGCTTCAACTTCATCTCCTCCGACTTGATCTTCAATATGAGTGGTAGGTCCATCCTTCATGAAAAATTGGACATACCATATGATTGGTAAACCTCTTCTCGTGAAACCATCTATGTAAGCTCGATAGCTCGGAGTTCCTTGAAGCGGAACCAACTCCCAAAAGTTTATGTCCCGCCATCTTTGCACTACAACCCTCACAAACACATCCGCTTGATCTCTGTCAACACCGAAGTCCCTACAGAGCCACTTGCATATGCCCCCCCCCCAAGTTCTCTCTTGCTCTTGGAACACACTTGGTGAAATAGGGGAATCCACTCAAATCTACCCCTTCTGGACCATATCTAACCTCCCCGACCCATAGTACACTTGAATATTGACACTATCCGACATGCCTGGCAACATACATGAAACGGGCAGTCCAAATTATTCTCAGCACTATATATAACTTAACTACAATAATGACCTTAATTGAATAAACAAACAACTATGTAACACTAAACCAAACTTACTAACTAACTTTATCATAGCCATGCACCACAACAAATAAATCTAATAATGCTATCGAAAAAATATATTGTAATACCTAACCAAAAAATCATAATTTACTAACTACATTTATCGCAGTGATTTACCAGAACAAACAAATCTAATATTGTTACCGAAATACTATATTCTAATACCTAACCAAAAAATCAGAATTTACTAACTCATTTATTCTAGCCATTTTACCATAAAAAATAAATCTAATAATGTTGACTCTATTTTACTGTATAAACTAAATCAGTTATACTAACTAAGCTACATTTTCCTATCTAAAAACAGCTAAAAGTTTCTAAGTCTATATCTAGATCCACTATTACTTCTAAATCTAGATCTACTAATATTTCTAAATCTCAGATCCATTAATATTTCTAAATCTAAATCTAAACTAAACTATACTATAGTATACTATACTAAACTATGAGATTAAAAAAATAATTTACCTGGGAAAGATGGAAGAAATTCCTTCCCTCTTTCCCCTCCTCCTCTTTTCTTTCTTTTCTTTCCTTCCGTCCTCCTCCTCTCCTCTCTTTCTTTTTTTCCTTCCCTCTTTTCCTCTTTCCCTTCCCTCTTCCTTCTCTTGGCTCGCTGCTGGCGTGGGCGCGTACTGGTGCGGGAGGAGGGGAGGGGTGCGGGCGGGTTATAAAGGGGGCGACTGTCGCCGGCCCAGACAGCGGAAGGGACTTACCGCCGGCTCCTTATCGCCGCCTAGGCCGACGGTAACGCCTCGACTCACATGCTGCAGTTAAGACGGCTGCTGACCGTTGGCGGGAGAGCCTTACCGTCGGCTGAGGCGGCGGTAAGGCCCTTTCGCCGCCTGGGCCGGCGGCAATAGTCCAGGTCTGCAATTTTTCTATCCGACTATATATTTCTGCAAAATCAAAAAAATATAAAAATAAAAAAAATTCCTTGTGTGTCGTCGGAGTCCTTTTCGCACACAATTCTGGTCACTGTTCGTGTTTATGTTAGGGGGTAGCGGATC
This sequence comes from Setaria italica, assembly GCF_000263155.2. Classification (NCBI taxonomy): domain Eukaryota; kingdom Viridiplantae; phylum Streptophyta; class Magnoliopsida; order Poales; family Poaceae; genus Setaria; species Setaria italica. The sequence continues at coordinate 36,574,548 of NC_028454.1, read as the reverse complement.
GGAAACATCTTTGCTTCCACCCCTGATAAAAAAACTCATGCATCTATACACCGCCTGCGCGATCATCAGAATTGATTTGTCACAGGAACGACAGTTTCCAATACACAAGCCAAATTCAGTACGCGATATCGCTCGGGAGGAAAAGATCATCGGTAAATCATCACTGGAGGATGGTGTCGAAGGCCAACAACTCAGCTTTTGCCTCGTGAACTTGAAGATCGGATCAAACGCTAAAAAAACGATTAGTAGTGCGCCCGTTTTCTAAGGGGCGGATACCTACAAAATGGGGATCGTTACTGTAGCATACGGTTCACCCCTATGGGCGGGCCACGGGACGACCCGCCCCTATAAATGGGGG
>NC_028454.1:36540820-36574090 GCF_000263155.2 Setaria italica | reverse complement strand
ACGCGCCCTGAAATGGATAGTGTAGTAGTGCTATTGTCAATGAATCTTGGTTCTGTTTTTGGTGTGTGGAATTTATCATTTGGTTATGTTCAGCTGTGATCTATGAACTTCATATGTAATGTGGTATGTCTTATCTGTTGTGTGGGATCTATCGTTTTGGTTGTGGGTTACGTTGAGTTGTGAACATGATTTATTTGTTGGTTTATATATGACACTTATTTTTTTTGAGCTACGCTTTATATTTTTGTGAGCTTGTTTCCTGCCATAGTCACATTCAGGAGGCAGTGAGGCACTATGCCAATTCATCTGCTGAGGACATGGCGCATTGCATCAAGGATTGTACCCATTTCTAGGGTGAGCCATGTCATCACCCACCCCTGGAAATAATTTTTGCCGCCCCTGGAAATAGGGGCTATTTCCAGGGGTCCCAAAAATTATTTCCAGGGGTGGGTGATGACATGGCTCACCCTAGAAATGGGTACAATCCTTGATGCAATGCGCCATGTCCTCAGCAGATGAATTGGCATAGTGCCTCACTGCCTCCTGAATGTGACTATGGCAGGAAACAAGCTCACAAAAATATAAAGCGTAGCTCAAAAAAATAAGTGTCATATATAAACCAACAAATAAATCATGTCACAACTCAACGTAACCACAACCAAAACGATAGATCCCACACAACAGATAAGACATACCACATTACATATGAAGTTCATAGATCACAGCTGAACATAACCAAATGATAAATTCCACACAACAAAAACAGAACCAAGATTCATTGACAAATAGCACTACTACACTATCCATTTCTTCACTTAGCCTTAGCTACTCTTGAGGCAAAGATACCAAGTATGACACCTACAATCAAGGTCACAACAACAGTAATGGCAGCCATGTTGCATCCACCCCCAACAACCTTGTTTTTCTTGGCCACAGTAGTCTTGTTTTTCTTCCTCGGAAGATGCTTCAACTCTCCCACTTCCAACTTCAGTTCATTAACATGCCCATTCGTTTGTCCACACCGGATCTTCAATTCACACATCTTCATCTTCGAATCACAATTTGCTAGCTTTATCTGACTTATCTCATTCAACAAACCAGTGCTTGCTGATGGCTGAGGAGACTGAAATCCAACACTTTACTGAGCTACTGATGTTCCTTGAGCAGTACCCGCCAATTGATAGTTTGGAGGTACCAAATGGGGAAAATTTTCCTTCAAATGGTTCAAGTATTGAGGCTCAAACCAATATTGGCCCATATATAGGGTGGCATTAGTAGGGGCAGGTGAGGCCATCATCCGCACTTGGAAATCCTTTCTCCATTTTCATTTTTCTTCTAAAATATATTTTGGAGCTATTAAATGATCTCAAATGCAAAAGTTGTCAACTGCAAAGTTTAATATCTCGTTGAGCTCTACAATTTTGATATAAAGTTTGTATTCATCCAAGATAAAATGAAAAAATTTGTATTAAAAAAAATACATCCACTAAACACATTCACATGTACTCACACATATACTCATACATTCACATATACTTATACATTAACATTTAGTCACGCATATGCTCATTTATTTATATGTAATTATATACATATAAACCTCGTTGAGTGTTACAACATTCCTAAGTCCTTTGAAAAATTTAAAAATTATATATTTTGAAACTAGCTCGAGTATTAAACAATCTCAAATGAAAAACATGCCAACTTCAAAAGTGTTAGGTCTCATCAAGCTCTACAATTTTGATGTAGAGCATATCTATAGTCGGAGTTATTTGAAAAACTCAAAATTTTTATATTTCAAAACTAGAGAACTTATAATGACAGTTTTGAAATATCAAATAATTTCAAATTGTAAAGTTGTCAACTTTACAATTTGAAATATAAAAATACTTCAAAATGTCCCCTCCCGTAGTTGCGTGTCCCCTTCCGCGGGCCGCCGCTGTGGCGCCCTCCCCGCGGCGCCTCCACCGTCGGGGTTGGGCCCTCCTCTTTGGGCCGCCGCCGTGGCGCCCTAGCTTCTCGCGGCACCTCCCCTCCCCACACCGCTCCACCGCCGGCCAGGCCCTCGTCTCTACACGCGGTGCCTCCATCCAGTACACCATCAGTTTTATTTAATTTTCTTTTCTTTTCATTTTTTCATCTTGTACTTAGTGGACATGCGAATTGTGAAATTATGAAATTGGTAGATTTTGAAATTGCAATTAGTGAATTGTGAAATTGTACTTAGTGAATCATGGAAATGTGACTTTGTGAAATTGTACCTAGTGCATTGTGAAATTGATAAATTGTAAAATAGTGAATTTTGCCTTTGAATTTATTTTTTTTCATTGTGAATTGTGAAATTGTGAATGTCAATTCAATTTCATATTAGGAAATGTGAATTCTCAATAGGGATGCATGCATATGAATTGTGTGGCAAATTGTGAAATGGTAAATTGTATATTGCATGAGAAATAGTAAATACAAACTCCATATAGAATTCTTTATATATTTATCGCCTTTTTAATTTATATGTAGAACTTGTAAATGGATTCCTCACCATTTATACACCAAAGGTGATGTGTCCCAAAATGAAATGGACCAGATTGCATCCCAAATGCCGTCATGGGAGGATGAAGCAAACATTGGTTTAGGATCTGGGAACGAAGATAATGACGGACCGGAGATAGGAGATGGGGCGTGTGGCAAGATCCTCTAGATCCACACCCTTTGCCTATGAGAGAAGGCCGTTTAACGGTGGATTTTGATCCGGATTACAATCTGAATCCAAGTGAGGTGATGCCGAATATAATTGCCGCCCAATATTTAGTGCACATTTTTATGTACTAAGGGCAGCGACTTTGATTTGCTTAACCTTATGATTCGTGTAGATGGCTCCCACCTGAAGGAGTAAACACTGCCGCTGACCCCCTACCCCCTCCCCCCGAAGAACTTGAAGACAGTGGCAGCTCAGCTCCCGAAGCTGAAATTACAACCTCTGGCAGTCAAAGTAAAAAAAGATGGGGTGGGTGAGGAAGAAACCAATACCCTGAAGGCAAATGAAGAGTTGATGTTGTTAGCCCAGCAGGAGATCCCATAGAGCCTTTGATGGTGCGTTCAAAGTTTCGGAATGCAATAGGAGCAATAATTAGAACAAATGAGATTTTTCATCCCTCGATCTTTGATTGGCTATTGGTTCCTGAGGGAAGGAAAGAAGCAATGTGGAAGCTTTTGAAACAAACATTTATTTTCCTATATCAGAAGAACTCAGGAAGCAGGTAAAGTATTATGCCAGGAAGCAGCTCGGTGAAGTTTTCCACCGGTGGAGGGGTGAGCTGAATGACAAGTATGTGAAAAAGGGCCTAACCCCCTTTAATGAATACGAAAGCATCACACCAGCCTAATGGGATGAGTTTGTAGGGCCTAACCCCCTTTATGTTTCCTATGTCCATTGCGCCGTGGAGGCGGATTGTTGTTGGGACTTCTGGCTTTTGCCCCTTTGTCTGCCGCGTTATGAAGAGTAGCCGAGTAGGATCAGGCGTCTAGCCCCCGAGCAAATACAGGCACCCAGCCCCCAAGGGGATGACTGGCAGAGGCTACAGAGGCGCGCCAGATATATATAGGCGCCCAGCCCTCGAGGAGAGGAATGGCGTGGGCCGCAGAGGCACGCCGAGGAGGCATAGGTGCCCAGCTCCCGAGGAGGGGACTCGTTGGTAGTCCGTCTTCCACCAGGTTCGCGCGAGCGAACCCGGTGGGTCTAGCCCCCGAGCCTACGGCTGACTGGGGAGTCAGTCAGAGGCTGAGCATTTGGTACTTTTTCCTAGGGCCGCGGATTCTTGTGTCCCCACTGGTTGATATGAGGTGGTCCCTATTGCAAGTTAGGGTGCTTGCCTGTGTGTGTTCCGACCGTGACCTGTGTCGTCGATCGTATTCCCTAGTCAGGATCTAGCAGCCTGAGCACACGAGCCCCGTTGGGCTTGGTCGGGATTGGTCTAGTTTCATATGTCACCCTGTCCGCGGTTTCAACAACTGGAGGGGTTGAGCTGACGTCAATTGCCTCAATGGCTTGAGTGATGAGCTCGGTGAGCTCGTAACGGGCCTGTTTGAGTGGAATCCGGGTACGTTGTTCATAACGGGGTCAGCATAGCCCTCATGTGGCATTCCACTGCTCCTTAACCCGCCTCCCGGCAGATACCTGAGCTGTTTCAAGGACCGACTCGGGTGGCCTGCTGGCCTCCCCTCGATGGAGATTCTGTGGGCATGGCTCGATGTCAGGATTGAACGAGAAGTCGTGATGACCCTTTCCGCTTTTGAGCGCGTCGGGCGAGGGCCGCTAGGGCTCATCTGATTTCCCCCTGGCTCCATTTGACACCAGGTGGCCTCGAGCCCTATGTGGGCCGGCCTTCGAACCCCGATTGGTCGCAGCTCATTTTGAATGAACCGCTATTGCTTTGTCACGCGATGCAAAGCAATTGTAATGCAATGATTGTATGTATGGGATGGATGCATGTATGAATGAATGTATGCATGCATGAGATGGATGATTGAATGAATGCTCATGCATTAAGGGGGAAAATAGGGGGTTGGTAAAATTACCTCAGTCGGACTTTTAGGCCTCACGTCATCCGTGATTTCGACAACTGGAGGGGCTAAGCAGATGCCGCTTACCTTGACGGCTCGAGTGACAGGCTCGGGAACCCTTAGCAGGCCTGCTCGAGTGGAATCCGGATCCGTCGTTCGTGACAGGGTCGGCATTGCCTGCATGTGGCGTACCACTATTTCTTACCTATCTCCCATCAGATGCTCGAGTCGTCTGATCGACCCGAGTGGCCTGCTGGCCTTTCCTCAATGGAAGCTCTGACAGTGGGCCCTTCTGAACCCTTGCGTCGGAAGGCGGAGGGTCGCTTGCTCGCGGTCATGCCCCGTTTTTCATGCCCTTACTGCGGTAGTGGGTGAGCCCCACCCAGGCCATGTTCTATCACCCAGGACACATTCTGTCGCCCAAGCCACGTCCCATCAGCTACGTCCCATCCGCTAGGACTCCGCGCCACCTTCGCATTAAATAGGGAGGAGGCGAAGGGTTTTTTGCCCATCCTTTCGCCTCCCTTCAACTATTGCTGCATCTTTTTCCTTTTTTCTTCAAGCTTCCTCGCACGCTGCGGCAAATCTTAGGAGAGAGGAGAGTAGAGGGAGGAAGAAGGAAACCTTACAGCTCCATTTGTCGCTCCCACTGTACAATGTCGAATTGGAGGCCATCCATTGTGAGGAAGGACCTTCTGGAGGATTTGTGGCGAAGGGGCTGCTTCGACTGAAGGAGGTGGCGGGCTAGAGAGCTCCTGAACCGGGGGTCGTCGTCCCGCGACCCAAGCCTGATGAGGTTGTCTCCTTTCTCGCCTTCCATGAGCATGGGCTCGGGTACCCCGTGCATTGGTTCCTGCGCGGGCTTCTCAACGACTAGGGGTTGGAGCTGCAACACCTCAATCCGAACGGGGTGCTGCATATCGCCGGCTTTGTCACCGTTTGCGAGGTCTTCCTCGAGATAAAGCTGCACATGGATCTTTTCCGGAAGGTCTTCAGTGAGCAAGCTCTGTCCGAGGGAAAGGCGATCGGAGCGGCTCCGATCGGCGGATTCGACCTGCAGAATAGGTCCAAGGTTGCCTACCTGCTGTACACCCCCAATGACTCTAATCGGGGATGGCATGGTGAGTGGTTCTACATCAGGAACCCGACGGAGGCGCCGTTCCCGAAGATCACCAGGGGGAGGCTGGTGAAGAAGGACAGCTGGACGTGGGGTCTCGCCTCCAAACAGGTGAAGCGGCTGGGGATCATCGAGGAGGCACTGATGAAGCTCATGTTGGAGGGCCTCAACGGGCTGTGGGTCTTCGACACCTTCGTCCATGGATGAATCGCCCCGTTGGGGGAACGGGGGCGGCTGATGTGGAAGTACTCCGGCCCGTCAAACCCCGATCGCGTGTTGCCGGTGGACTTGCCGGGGAGCGAGGTTGCGGCGCGCATCCATTGGGTGCTGCAGTTGGGGCGGAATCTAACCCTCATCGGGACACCCGGACCCCTTCACATCGAGAGGCAGTCTGACCTAGTATACTTCTTCTCGTGACCCTTTTCTTCTTTATCCAGATCTTCTAACGAGTTCTAAATCGTCTGTCTCGCAGAAGCTTGAGCGCTACAAGTCCCGACCGTACCTCCCGCAGGGGCCAGAAGGCGCGGTTAGGCACGCTGCCCAGAAGGTGGCCGCGGACGATATGAGGAAGAAGAGGGCCGCGGAGGTCTGAAAAAGGCACGAGAGGGAGAAGGAGGTCAACCTGAGGTGGCGCGGGCTGCAACACCTGAGCACTCCTCATCCGATCTTCCAATCTCCTTCGGTTGCGTACGTGATCGCATCCTTGTTTGCCCATATAATTGAGTCTATATGTGTGTTTACCCTGTTTTTTGTGTCTTCTTTTGCAGCGACCGGCCGGTGGCCCCGACGAGGATCGTCCCACCTCCCCCACTCACAGAGTGGAGTCCCACCCTATAGTAGGTTGCGACAAGCGAAAGGGGGAGCAGGCTGGCATCGGCAAGGCCCACCTTAATGGAGCTTGTCCCTCCTCTGTCGGTCGCGAGAGCGGAGGCGGCCATAATTACGGCGATCCCTGTGGTGGCGACGGACCTTGTGGTGGTGGTGACCCTGGCGGTCCCTCCCCTACCGGTCATGGAAGAGGTGAGGGGGGACGTCGTGCTCCCTGTCTCGCCAGGCGGAGGGGCGCACGACTCGCCCTCCTGGTTGGGGTTGGAGGGGACTGTGGGAGTCACGCTCAGTCCTACCAATGAAGCGGTGGACGTTGATCTGTCCCCTGAGCTGGCCCAGGCCCGGGCTTGGGCGGACATCCCTAGCCCGCCTAGGGATGGCGCGTCAGAGGCTGCCGGGACAGAGGGAGAGGAGCTGCTGGTAGGCCACAACATCCCAGTGGTGGTCATTTCTTCTGACAGCGAGGAAGGCACCGAGGTGGTGTCGCCGGTAGTCCTGCCATCCCAGGAGCAGATGGTGATTCTGGCGTCGCTCGGCGTCGTAGGGGCCAGGTCCTCCGGCGGATCGGCGGTGGCCCACGAGCTCGTGTGGCCCCATCTGGACGAGCCAGGGAAGGTTCGGTTCGTGCTTCGCGACAGGAAGGAGCGGGAGCTTTGGGACCTGCTCGGGAGGAGCGATTTGTCAGTGCAGTCGGACCTCGCCTTCACCATGACGAGGCTGAAGGAGGCCCTGGAGAGGGTTGAACTCGCCCACCAGGCCATGTCCGTCGACCTTCCTCACGTCGCAGAGGTAGGCTTCCTATGATCCTGATCTTGTCCTTGATTTTTTGGCGTTCAATCGGTTGTCTTAGCGTGCCTACTCTTACCTTGCAGGGCCTGGAGACGATGTCGGCCAGCAAGTCTAGGTTCCTTCAGGAGGAACACGGTCGGCAGGATTGGGATGTGGCGGCATTGCAATAGGTCGATGAGCTTGCTCGTGAGCTGGAGGCTGCCCATCATGAGTCCCAAGACTAGGCGGCGCTGGTGGTCGGAGTGCAGGAGCGGGCGGCCATGGCCAAGCAGGGGCTTGTCGCGACACAAGCCTGCCTGGCAGAGGCTGAGGTGGTGGTCGGGGAGCACCAAGAGGCAGAACGTCACGCGCTCGAGCAGGCAACTGCTGCTGAGTAGAGGCTTGCCGCTTCGTAGGAGGCTCTGGGGGCAGAGCAGTCGACCCAAGTGCATGCCGAGCAGAAGGCGTTGTTGTCGGAGCTGGAGGTCGCTCGGTTACAGGAGAGGGTGGCCCAACAGGAGGAGGGGCTTACTATCGGGGAGAGCGCCCATTTTGGTAAGTATATTTTTGCTTTTGGTCATCGTTTTTGGCTCTTCTCTTTCTGCCTCTTGACTCGGCCTTCCGTACCTAGAGCCGGGTGAGAAGCCTGCCCTTCTATTTTTGCCTTTCACTGACTTGGCTTCTTGTGCAGTTCTGGAGGTGGAGTTGAAGACAACCCAAACAACGGTCGGCCAGAATGCGGAGGCATTAGCCCAGTCCCTTGAAGAGTGGGCCACCATCGAGGGTAAGCTTGACCAACTCTGCAACATGGCGTAGGTGGTGATCGGTGAGGTGCTTGGGTCAGGCCCGAGCACTAGCGCACCCGCCATCCAGCTTACGGAGATCCCGGATGAAGTTTGGGCGCTCATCTCTAATAATGTTTTCCACGGGGCATCGGGGGTGCTATGTTGGTGGCGACTCATCACCCCACCCTTGACTTCAAGGCTATTTGCGGAGGGAATGCCGACGGGTGGAGTGCGGAGGAGATCCAAGCACTGGGTGAGAGCTTGACCCAGTACGCGCAGGCGATCGCCAAGCATGTCACCATGCAGTGCGTGATGGAGGCTCACCGTTCGTAGGCGGCCGTAGGCACAGGTCAAGAGGGCGTCGCAAATCCCGACGAGGCGGTGGAGACCGTGCCGGAGCCGAGTGTTGTCCCGACTACAACTGAGGCGAGCATTGTCCTGACTGCGACTGAGGTGTTTTCGTCTCTGCCAGTCACGTCGCCAACCGACCCGACCGAGGGGCAATAGTAGTGTTGCATAGGAGTAGTTAGTTCTTTGTATATAAATGAATTTTGTGGGGGATTGAGAGCCCCCGAGTGAACAATTTTAAGTCTTTTTGTAATCATCATGGGAAGCTGGTCCCGCCCGTTCTCTTTTTTCCCTTAAGTAGTTTTTGCTTTTTGCTCTTTTCCTTTCGAACCTGCCCATTGACCGCAGGCTGCAACCTTAAGAACCTAGGCATGGTCCGCGAGGCTCAGCTGCTCGTAACCAAAGTTGTGGAGGGGTCTGATCGGTCGGGAGGCTGAAGCATACGTTACTCAGGGTAGTCAGAGGAACAAGACACCCTTTTGTTTGGGCGAAGTTCGTGATTGCATGAAAGTAAGGAGGGGGTGGTACCACACCCCCGTGGAGCTCCCGAGCGACCTAGGCTAAGAGTGCTCGGGTTGGGGTGTTGTAGGAGCAAGTGTTAAATGGAAACGATCGGTAAAATTGAGTTAGGGAAAGAAATGACGTAACTGCTCGATGTTCCAAGTGTTGGTGTTGCCGGCTCTGCTGCCGCTGTTGCGGCTCATCGCCGCGCTCCTGTGCGCGCGCCTGAGCCTCCACATGATGGTCCAGGGGGGTGTGACTCTGCTGGGCCCCCGCCACCTCCGATGACTATCCTGGGGCGTCCACCATGACGCACTCCCGGGACAGGGGCTGGCTAGGTGCCATAAAGTGGCCGATGCTGGAGCCGTCGCTCTCGACTCTTCGTCGCAGCGGTCGTGGAAGGAGGTGGGGGCGTAGCTCGCCTGTGACGACCGACCCCTAACCTTCCAAGTTAATCTTAATCGGAGCCCTTGATCATAGTCATCTGCCTTGTTTTACCGCGCCTGAGTGCTCAGCCTTCAGCCCGGTTCCGACCCCGGAGACCCGACCCCTCCCCGTTTCGCTCCTCTCCCGACCCCGGCAAGCTCAGCCCACCGTTGGATCCTTCTAAATCTTCCTCAAACATCCGTTCTATCCGCCCGGTGGACCCGCGAGATCTTTTCCCCTGATCCTCCGCGACAGGCGCACTCGAGTTGCATGCCCGCTTCAGAGTCTTCCTGCCGCGTGGCTCGTCTTCTCCGACGCCCGCTGCGCAGTTTTGTCTTTGGCTCGCGACCAAGTGGGTTCTCGCGCCCCCTTCCCCAATGGCAGCGGAAGCCCCTCTGCAACCTTTCTGCAGAACCTCGCCTCCCGCGCCCATCATCACGCCGCCAGATCCCGGCCCCAGAGCCCGATGTCGCCCGTCTTTTCCGTCACTTCGACCACAGTCGCGCCGCCTAGTCTCCGCTACACGACGATTCCTCCATCGCCAACCCCGACCGCGGCAGCGACAGCTCCTTTCCCAGCCCTGTCAGAAGCTGCCCGACAATCTGTTGCTCCGCGCTCGCCCGCGCGCCCGCGGCTGCCTGTCTTTTCACCTGTGCGCCCTTGATTCTAGCGCTGTTAAACCGGTCGCTTCTATCAAATCTTCCGCACGGCGACGCCCGCCTCCGCCAAATCTCAACCACCGGTCTACCCGCTCCTACGCCGCCCTGACGGCAGAACCCAATGACTGCTGGCGTCACCCCTGGAGCCCTGCACCACCACCCTCTTCGCTCAATCGCCGCCCTGGCAGAGTACTCCATTGTTTCTCCCCGGCCTTCGCGCCGCTTCCCTTCTCTCTCTCCCGCGCCGCTTCCTTTCCTCTGTTCCCGCGGCTATAAAAGGAATGCACCAGCCGCCGAAGTTCCCTCCGCCATTGTTGCCTTCAGCCATTCTCTCGCTCCCTGCTCAAGCTCCTAGCGCCACACACCAAGTTCCTGAGGAACTCTGCTCTCAGATTCTTTCTCAGTTTTCTCCAAGTCACCCAGCAGCTTGCTCCTCCGTGCTGCGTAAATGCTCTCTTGTAATCAGCAAGAAGCGCCGCCGCCGCCGTAGCTTTCCCGATCTTAGTCGTTGTTCAAGCTTTAGTCCCTCCGCCCAAGTCTACTTCTTCCCGACCCCAAGCTTTCCTTTCAGGAAGAAGGTAAGTTGCCGACCCTAGTCCGCTTCGCCCGACCCCTCCTATTCGCCCGATCCCGGTTCCGTCCCGCTCGACCCTATGTGTTCCGCCGACCCTTATCCGCCTCGCCTGAGGGTTCGGCTGTGATCTTTTTCTTCAACCCGAGGGTGTATGTGTAAAACTTAGGAACCCTTCAACGCTTGCGTCTGAGGACCCCTAGTATACCACATCCTCTAGTTCAAGGATCAGAGCATAAGTTCCTTTCCGACCCTTGCCTTTTGATCTTCACCAGCTCTCTTAAACCTCCCTACCCTCCTGCTCTTTGTCGCGAGTTTCTGGGCTCAGGCGAGCCAGTGTTGTTGTTGAAATAACCGTCTATGCTAACCCTTGCATTGCATTCGTGTAGAGCTGCACCTCGCCGACGGCTTTTACGAGCTACACCCGGCGCCAGAAGAAGAAGCTGTAGCTGAGCTCCTGCCCGCTGAAGCCGAAGTCGCCCCCGACGTCGAGCAGTTTCCTTCCTCTTTGCTTGAAGGCAAGCCCCGGTTGCATGAAAACCCTGTGTGTTTTACCAGACTTGCGCATGCCTTCTGTAACATGCTTGTGCATTTACGTATAGGAGTTGTTTGAAACCCTAGATGCATGACTTAGTTATCCCCATGATCTGAGCACTAGCTGTTGGACCGCGTAGTTGCCTTGCTTAACTAGGAGACGGTAAAAGTCGAGTGATCTCCTGTCACTCGCGAGTTGTAGGAGTTGGATGTCTACCTTCTGTTACAACTATAAGGACGATGGACGGGGCAGGGTTTTGGTAACTCTTTGGTGGATGGGTGGTTGCCCCGTCTGTCTATGAAATCTTGCTAAGGCCCGACAGTGGTGATGTTCGTGATCAAGTGTTTGAAAGTACTAGCCTCATACTTAGTATGGGATGAGGAAGCCTAGTACCGGATTGAACCTAGACGTGAGCGGTCGCCCCATTGTTCTTGGAACGGAGTTTCCCCTGCTGGTTGTCGCACGTGGTGGTAAGCGTGGTCACAGGACGGCAGAGGCCGGGTCTGTGGAGCCTTACACCAAAGGAAATGGGCCCGACATGGGTTAGGGGATTGATGGGGAAGGCCGACACAGGAAGCGACCTCCGGGTGCGCGGATGTCGTGAGGCTAGGTTCACCATGCATGGTTAAAGAACTCGAATCGATTCGTCTGCCTCTCACAGTTTGAGATTGCTTGATCGCTATGTCACCCTGAGTAAATGAGGAATCTGATGATGACATGTTTGTTGATATATCTATACACCTTGTTTGGTTCTATGATTGCTTAGAATAGGTTGAAAAACCTAGACTGGTAAATGAACCTAGAACCGGAGCTAAAACTTGAAAATAGGGTTACTAGTGCTTTTGGCAAACAAACCCCTCAGCCAAAAAGCCCTGCATGTCTAGAAGGAGTAGTAGTTTACTCCTATCGGATAAGTCTTGTTGAGCTTAGTAGCTCAGCCTTGTTGTGGCTCCTGTTTTTTAGGTGAAGTTGCTGCTCCCGACCCCTCTTTTGCTGGCGCTTGGCCGCCCCAGCTCCCGCCGGGCTGGACGGTCGAGTGGGATCCTTCCTCGAACGGCGAGGAGAGGAACCAGTGATGTCCCGGTTGGCCTCACCAGGGACGTTCGACCCCGACGATTGCTTCCACTAGTGGTTTTACCTTTTGTTGTTTTCCTTTGAACCTTGTAAAACTCTGATGATGATTTTATGGCCGAACTAAAAGATTAAATTGTTTAAATCAGTGGACTCGTTGTATTCTCTGGAACCACTCACCTTCGTGTGAGTTAGCTAAACTCGATCCTGTTCAAGTGGTAAATCGGATGAGATCCGACGGCACTCCGTGTTAACTTGGCTTAGGCATGGGTGTCGCATGTTAGGCGGCTTAACCCTGCCTAATCAAGCTAATCCGAAGTGGATCCGCTACATCGCCATCCCCACGAACTCGGACGTGAGAGGGGGCGGCGTCATAGCCCTCCGAAGCCCCTGCGCGTACGCGTCCGAGGGAGACGCGAGGCTGTAGGGAAACCGGCCGTGTGGCGAGCGCGGCGGAGATAGCGGGGTCCCTTCGGAGAGCTAGTGAAAAGTGTTGAACAGTGAGTGCAGGATGATGTCTACGTCACCCACCGTGGGGTTCGAGCCCAACGCGGACTCGAGGCAGAGTGCGAGCGCCTTGACGTCGAGGTCATCTAGTGGCCCAAGGTTCGCAGAGGGCGCTCCTCCTCTTGGGGATGCTAGGGCGGGCACCTCCTTGCGGAGGAGAAGTACGCTGAGCTAGTCGGCGATGAAGTCCAGACTCCCGAAGCGGAAGGTCTGGGACGGTGTGAAGACGGGGGACCCACATCCCTCTGAGTGGGGGCGCGGGAAACTCTAGCGAGCCAAAACAAATTGTATTGCTCAAGCTCACCATGACGAGAGTGGCGGGAAGGTGGGCCATCCGATGACCGAACATACGAACGCACAGCGTGCTCCCCACGGACGGCGCCAACAGTCGGTGCGAAATCTGGCCGACTAGTAAATATTGTAGTTTTGCCGTGCGTTAGATCAGATATGGCCTAACACACAATGATACAGGATGTATACTAGTTCGGGCAACGAGCCCTACGTCCAGTTGGGGTCGGTCAGTCGACTATATTCCTAAGTCTAGGTGCTCAACGTTTGCAGTGGGGGTACAAATGAGAGAGGAATGAGAGGGGGTGTCCGAGACCTGGTCGTGCTCTGGTCTGAGTAGGAGAGAGTGACCAGGGGCTCAGATGTCGCTATGTGTTCGAGAGTGTGTACACGTATGTAATGAGTAGAAGTGTCTGCCTGCAACGTGTGGAGGGCCCGTCCCCTTTTATAGTATAAGGGGATAGTCTTACAAGTCAGAGAGAGGGAGAGTGCATGCATCGTCTAGTCTTATCGAGGCCCACGTCGTTGAGTACGGTATGGTCGCCATCCTCAGTCCCTGTTCATCTCGTCAGACCACTCCGTTGTGGCAGCACTATGCAGGGCGTGGTGCGGTACGGTTCTTCATATAGCGGTTGACATGGGTGCTTTCTCTTATCCGTTCCATCTGCTCCCTGAGCCCACACTGAGCGGGCGTCCCCGGTCAGTCATCCCAGTCGGTCCCGACCGTGTCGATCGGGGGGGGGGGGAGTGTGCGTGGTACGGTGCATCCTGATCAGGGAAACTCAGTTAGAGCCGAACTGTGATCCCGGCCCCAACCAAGGTCGCCTGGTCGGGGCCCCGACCAGGCCTCCCGGTCGGAGGCTTCGGTTAGTGGCTGGATCTTGGTCTCGGCCTGGCGCTACGTTGCTGGGCCGGCTCAGGTGCGTGTTGTCACCGCGCCTCTTGTTAGACCAAGCGTTGCGGGAATGTGGTCCTATTGGGGACCCCGGTTTATGGACCCGTCATTGCTCGTTGCATGTTACGGTTGGCAGAGCTGGCAAGACAAATGAGGTTGCCATGGGGCCTTGCGATTCCAGTTGGCGGTTTCTTTGAGGGAAAACCTATCCTACACTATTATGCATGCGTAACAATGCTTGAAATTAATTCAAACTATGGTGATCACGAGATAGACATTCCCACTACGGAAGGTGTCAATTGCCTTGGACAAAGCGTCGGCAATACCATATTGTGGCATAAACAAGATATCATACTATCTTCGGTTCCTTCTGAGCATGCACTAGTAGACTCGACACCGCCGGGTCTAGTATCACCAGCTGCAGCATCAGAAAAATAATGGGTGGCCACACCAATGGTTGCAGCATCAGAAGAACAACGGGTGGCCACACCAACGGCTACAACATCAGAGCCGGTGAACTGGTCGGAACACCACCCAGAACCTACTCAAGCATCACCACAACAACAACAGGTGGACCTACCAGAGGAGCCACAACAACAACATGTGGACCTGCCAGAGGAGTCACAACAAAAACAGGTGGACCTGCCAGAGGAGCCACAACAACAACAGGTGGACCCGCAATTAGTGCCTCAAGTCATACGGGCTTATGAGAAGGAAGGATCAGGCATTGCAGCAAGATGGCACACGAGCAACAAAACAGCCATGATGGCGGACAAGACGACAACCAAGATGACAGCCAAGACGGCAAACAAGACGCAAGACATCCAACGACCGGTGTATTTGAAGCCTGCACTGACACAGAGTACAACTTGGTCGTTGGAGTCGATGACATATGAGATTTACTGGATTGTCCTTGAAAATTTGAGTATGAAAAACCGTTACTACCCGATAGGGCTATCGCAAGGATTCTAGGTGAAATGCAAAGGATGCACAATTGGCACACAAGGGCATGTAGACTTGGGCTCAGAACCATATGGGCACGGTACTCACTAGATGTGTTCGGACCTCCATTCAATGAGGATTCCAGCAAAATCTTCTTCGATTTTTGAGACATCCATGATCTTTCCGCTTCTCAGAGCTAAAGTTACATCTCGTCAGATTGTGGTGTATGTAAGTGCTTCATCGATGCTAATATCTTGTATATATACTATGTCCTACACATGTACTATGCATAACTAATTAATTATGATACATTGTACAGAATGCAAGAAAATGACGTGCATGTTGTAAAGGAGAAGGCCGGATATCTTGATTCTTATGCTATTTGCGAAGTTAGGCACAACTTCCCAAGTTAGTAGGGAGACAACCATGACAAGCTAGCTAAGTACAAGACAAAGAAGGA
Source organism: Setaria italica (assembly GCF_000263155.2). Taxonomy (NCBI): domain Eukaryota; kingdom Viridiplantae; phylum Streptophyta; class Magnoliopsida; order Poales; family Poaceae; genus Setaria; species Setaria italica. The sequence goes on along the minus strand of NC_028454.1, from coordinate 36,558,829 downwards.
TAAAAGGGAGAAACGAGTACGACAACATCAAAAAAGCTACGAGGAGAGTTTCAGTCTACATAGCGTATATGATGCTTAAGTGGCAAAATAGGCATTACATATAGACACCCTACAACTTCTAGTGTCTAAATTTCTACCATTTGTTATAATATATATACTTGCTTCTTCATGCCTGAAAAATCTTATATAATATTTTTGCAGGGATACTGGATTGCTTTTATGATACAGCCAAAGAACGGAGTTGTGACCGTATTTGACTCATTGGATTATGACCAATTCATCCTACAAAAGTTAGTGAATTTCTTGTTGTGTACACTTACATTATGCAAATTGTTTCTCCCAAAGATTACATATGAACTAACTTCTCATTTTTTCAAAACATGGCCTACCAGCACTACATTACCAATGGAGGGATTCATAACCCTGAGAGACTGAAAGAAATAGTTGTACGCACAAACTTTTCATGCCACAAGCAACCATCTGGTTCTGTACACTGCGGGTATTACGTGTGCGAGCGCATCAGGATGCTCGGGAGATACACAAATGATCCTGAACGTGTAAACGGCTACTATAGGGATGTGTGTGTGTGTGTGTATCTGTGTGTGTGTATTGCATTCTTTTTCACCTATGTAACACTTGCTTAATTTTTCCGTGGATTTTAATTGCAGATTAGGCCTTGACTACACTGTTCGCGTCTTCATGAGCAACAACTTCTAAATATAGGCGCTGATTTATGTCGTTTCATTTTGCGTAAAGTGGTAAACCTGGTGGATACCTATTACCACCCAGAACACGAATTAGCACAAGAAGATAAATATGTTAGCCTCTGTGAGTGGAAGAATCAAGAGTACCGCCAAGGCTAGCCTTCATGAATGGTTGAAAAACATGTTGCCAATGTGCACTACAATGATGTATATATATGTTGCCAATGTGCACTCTAATGATGTATATATATGGTTCTATTTCTTATTATTATTTCTTATGCTTAAATTGAATTTATGCAACATATATTCTATGTCTTCAATTCGATTGCACACTAGACTGTTAGAGTGAAATTAGCGGGAACCAAAAGTTTTAAAAACTGGTGGGAAACAGTTTTAACAAATTCAAATTTCAATCGCTGAATTTTTTGACGGGAACGATATTTCTAGAGGCGGTTGATGGCATCACCCATCCCTGAAGACACCATTATCAAGGACGGGTGACCATTATCAAGGACGGGTGATGGCGTCACCCATCCCTGAAGATTGCTTTACAGGGGCGGACCTTTTACCCACTCCTGCAAACAGCTATTTATAGCTACGAAAGCTAGAAGCGGGTGGCGCGACTGCCCCTGCAAATGCTATTTCAACCGCCCCGGAAACCGTTTGTGCAGTAGTGGACCCTTTTGACGGCGGCTTCCGTGAAGCAACCCTGGAGCTAGAGGCGTTTCAGGGCAAGCAGTGCCTGGCCTGCTTCCAAGGAGAATGGCTGCTCATGTTTGACGGCGGCACCAACGAGTGCTGCTTGGTAAGCTTGGCCTCTCTATCTAGGATCTCGCTGCCACCGTTGTTGACCCCCTTGGAGAACCTCTACATGTGCGCCCTCTCTTCTCCGACTCTCCCCGACTGCACCATCATGTTCACCACCGAGAGAACAAAAGATGGTGGCGATGACGACGACGATGATGATGAGGAGAGATATCTGGTATATTACCGGCCCGGCGATGAGGAGTGGTGGGAGTTGTTGGATGAAACCGATGGTACATACGATGCCATCTCTAACGAGATCGTCGGCTGCCAGGGCACAATGTATGTGCGCACGAACATGTATACATTCATCACGGTCAATGCGCTCTTATCTTCGTTCATCGGTGCCAGCATTGAGAGGAGGGGAATACCACATCCTAGCACAATGCGTTGGGGGCATAACGAACATCTGGTGGAGTCTGACGGCGATGTTTTCCTCCTGCAATTTTACACCCATGGTACAACTCAGAGGTCGTCGACATGGACATTCATCGATTGGACACCACGGGATACGTACGTTTGGGAGAAGGTTGAAAGCATTGGCGATAGGACAATTTTCGTTATTAGCAGTGATTGTGTTGTGCTGTCCTCTGCAAGTAGAGCTGGGATCCAGCCTGGTCGCATCCATTTACTGCACGGAGATTGTTACGATGGTATTCGACTGTATACAATCCGGTTGGATGATCGGACAATGAGTTGCAGTCTGCTGCCAAGATCTTTCAATAGCATGTCCTGGGTGGTTCCATCAAGGTAAGCAATAGTTTCCTTTCTTCCCTTTTTGGTTGGTTCATATTTTGGATAATAACGATCATACCTAACTTGTTGTCTCCGATATGTTATGCAGCTTCAAGAAGGGACTAAGTGAAAGTCTAACCATACTCTCAAGCTAAGTAAGTCCACATCGATTATCTTTCATCTTAGCAATGATCATGTATATTAAGCTAAAGCAAGTATATAGCTGAACTAACATTTTTCTTTGGCAGTTGAATAACAAAATCAAGCTTACCTCTGATGAAGACATGAAACCAGCACTACCACCATGGTCTAGTCTTCCCGTTGAGTTAGTTGAGGAACTTGTCCCACGAATATCCTTTATTGACTACTTGAATGTTCGGCAAGTCTGTCAGGGATGGAGTTTGATCAGCAGGCCAACTCAGTATGGAAGGAGGTACCAAATATACCCAACGCTGTTGAGTATTTGCTCAAGTTCTGTAGGCGTGTTCAAACTGTTTGATCCCATTGTTGAGAAGGAATACACCATGAAGAGCAGCAGCCTGGTACCATGTAATAAAGATTACTTCAAATGCCACTCTTCACGAAAGATGGATGGGTTTTGGTGATAAGAGGTGAGAATTACATGTATGCAGCAAATCCATTTACTGGAGAGGTGCTTGAACTTCCAGAGATACCATGGCTAGGCCGGAGTTTGCTGGCATATCATTCTCATCTCCACCAAATTCTCCAAACTGCATAGTGTGCTCCATCCATAAAGAACGGGCTTCGAATCCGGCTTATAGCAACACTATTTATGTGGTGGTGTGGCGCACGGGGGACAAGGAATTGACAGAGAAGGAAATAGGTGTTTGGATACGAGGTGTTAAACTTTAGTAGGATCACATCGGATACTCAGATGCTAATTAGAAATACTAAACATGAGTTAATTACAAAACTAATTGCACAGATGGAGTCTAATTCGCGAGACGAATCTATTAAGGCTAATTAATCCATCATTAGCAAATGGTTACTGTAGCACCACATTGTCAAATCATGGACTAATTAGGCTCGCGCATTAGACTCCATCTGTGCAATTAGTTTTATAATTAGACTATATTTAATACTTCTAATTAGTATCAAACATTCAATGTGACAGGTGCTAAAGTTTAGTAGGAGGTATCCAAACACCCCTCAGTTCCGCACTGCATATAGCAACCCTATTTTCTACATGGTGAATTCTACTGTCCTGGGACCCGTGGGAGTTTAGGCATCTTCAACCCAAATAACATGACATGGAGAGTTCTAGATAAACCAGATCCTATTCTTGTCGGCGATCCAATGCCAGGTGAGCATTACTGCCATCTATTGGAGTTTAGAGATGATTTGATTGTCATCTTCAGACCACACGACAAAGGACCGATCGACTTGTACAAGTTTGACAAATCTCAGATGGTTTAGATTAAGATTGAGAATTTCGATGATGAAGTGGTTTACGTTGACCACTGGAATGCGATCATGATGCCCCACACCACCGGATGCATGTTGCAACAGGATCTACCTGCCAAAATTAGGAGCATACGATGAACTTGGGGAATCACACAATAGTGCATTCTATGATTTAAGGTCTCGCAGTTATTATCCCAACTACTATGGTTTGACAGAACGAATGAACTCCATATGGATTTTCATATCACATTGAATATTCGAAGGCTAATTAGAAGGACTAAACATGAGCTGATTATAAAACTAATTACACAGATGGAGGCTAATTCGCGAAACGAATCTATTAAACCTAATTAGTCTATGATTTGACAATGTGATGCTACAGTAAACATGTGTTAATGATGGATTAATTAGGCTTAATAGATTCGTCTCGCAAATTAGCCTGCAATTGATTTTGTAATTAGTCTATATTTAATACTTCTAATTTGGGGGTGTTTGGATACGAGGTGTTAAACTTTAATAGTGTCACGTCGGATATTCGGATACTAATTAGGAGAACTAAACATGAGCTAATTATAAAACTAATTGCAGAACCCTGTGCTAATTCGCGAGACAAATCTATTAAGCCTAATTAATCCATCATTAGCAAATGGTTACTGTAGCACCATATTATCAAATCATGGACTAATTAAGCTTAATAGTTTCGTCTCGCGAATTACACTCCATCTGTGCAATTAGTTTTGTAATTAGCCTATATTTAATATTTCTAATTAGCATCCAAATATTTGATACGACGGGTGTTAAATTTTAACTACTTGTTGCCAAATAGGCCCAGTATCTAAACATTCAATGCGACTTATTAATGAAAAATCACCCACGGCCCTGAACTCTGGCGGCGGGCAGCCGGGCAAGACAGGACAGACAGAGACAGGTGACATCACCGCCGCCACCTCCACAACCCGCTCCGCAAACCTGCGGCGGCGGCGACGAAATGGCGGAACCGGACTGGATCCTGGAGAGGGAGCGGAGGCAGATGGAGCAGATCCTGGAGCTGGACATGGAGGAGCTCCAGGTCGAGGAGGTCGACGACGCCGGCTCATCCTCCTCCGACGTCGACACCTTCCTCAGGTCCGAACACGCCCCTGGCCCCGCGCCCCTTTCTTACGATTCCTTGCCAGAGCGTTTCGCGATGATATAGTTGACTGTTGATTTTAGTTATTCTGAAAATACACTACACTCCGGATTTGGAGGAGGTGGAGATTAGGATCGGGGAAATTTTGCAAACCTAAGAACATAGCAAACAGTAAAGATAGCCTCCGTGTAGAATAATATATGTTTCATGGTTTAAACCGGAGATAATTAGTAAGCATCGACAGTCATAGCCATTGTCTAGTATTGGGTGTTCGATTGCTCCAAATATTTTCCGCTCCAAGTGCTAGGGCAATCACAAATTTGCTGATATCCTCGACTTATGATTGGTGGATGGTGGTTCCCTATGGGATGGTGGGAGGAGTGACGAGGTAGTATACATGGTGCCCACAAGTTTGCTATATACTCAAATCAGTAGCTACTAATGTTTTGTATATGCCTATTAAAGTATTAAGGCCTCGGGGTCATGGCAATGAGAGGAATGATACGGTCCATGAAATTTTCTCACTCTATATTCAGTTCATTGGTAAAATGAATTGGATTAGTTTGCTGCCACTCAATGTCAGGAATCTTGTTTTATTCTTTTCGTCTTCACATTCTTTTATTGCAGAAATACTCATGGAGATGGAGGGATTAGCACTTCTGAGGACCTCACAGTTGATACATCTATAGTTTCCTTGCAAGCTCACACCTATCTTGGTAAATATCCGTGCTAATCTTATTTATATACTTTATCATCCTGGATTCAACGCATAAAAGGTCTGGTTACTTTGCCAGGGGCGAAGGTTGATGGTGGCCGAAGCAAATTTGCTTTCTTGGATGGTGACAAAGTCCTGAATTTGCCGATGTTTTATCTTCAAGGTAGCTTTCCTGTTTCCTGTAGACCATGCAGTGTATGGCAAAGGTTACTTCAATAATTAATCTGACAATTGGACACTACATTTTGAATGGGCCATCCTGTTGTCCTTCCAAAATGAACCTAATATTGACTATGTCACTCATGGTCATCATCTCATCTTAGCAAACTATATCTCCAGAAATGGCCACCTGCATTGTCCCTTTTTACCTGAGCAAGGACTATCATGCGTTGTATTAAAGGTTATGTCATGAAACCTTTGCAGGTGTTGTTTTGTTTCCTGAAGCTTCCCTACCTCTTAGAGTAATTCAACCTAGATTAGTAGAAGCTATTGACAAGGCTGTTAATCATGTTGAAGCTCCATGCATGATAGGTGTGGTGAGTGCCACCCCTCCTTGCTTTGACGCCTCTTGTTACATTTTTATTTTATAATTGGCAGTGATCCCATGCCAGGTTCATGCTTATCGACGCGCAAATGATGGACATCATACTATTGCTTCTGTTGGAACAACGGCGGAGGTGTGGTTTCTTTTTTATACAAGCTATTTTATTGTAGACTCCGTAGTCATGTTTGGCGATCCATTTGGCATAAACACCAATTTAAGCTGTTTAATTTCTAGTCATATCATGTCCACAGTCTACCTCTACCTGTGGTCTACTGGTCTTCCTCTTTGTTGAGTTGTTTCTACTAGTAACTGACCATCTGCTTATATGATACTGATAAATCAATTCAGATGAATATATCAGTATGCATGAACTATCTAGGAACCTAAAAACAGAATAAATATCCTTTAAGTTTTCTATAATAATACTAAAACCTAGACTAGGGGTAACACTACATAGGTTTAGGGTGGTGCACATGCACCACGGTAAAATGAACTTTAGGTTGCAGCTGGCTCATTTTGACACTACGTGCACCCAAAGTTGCTCGTGCTAATTATGTATGTTGCTGCAAGTATGTTAAAGTAGGGAATCGGTGTCATTTTGGTTCCAGTTTTGTACCTGACCTATACTTGACTTGTAAATAAATATTGATACAATCTAAAAGACGTGTCAAGCCATTAAAAAGAAATGATGGATCCCCATGGGACTTTTAACATTTTTTACTAGATAATATTCTTATGGAATTTGCAGCTATAGTTGACTATATTGTTTCTTTTCTAACTTCTGAGGAGCTATGCTTGAATATAGTCTGGAATAACCTGCAAATTGATTTCTGTACTCTGTACACAACCTCTTGGAACACAAGTGCACACTGCAAGTGTCGTTTTCACACTGCCAATGCCTCTGAAACTGAATCTTTTTTGTTAAATCCTTTTAAGCATTTTTCAATTTTTAAAATCAACAGGATCAGTATAAGTTGTGAACTACACATCGGTGCAAGTTCCAAACCATTCTATTCTCCTGTATCACTTTTTCTTTCTCATTAGTCAGTTTAACTTAGGTATTTATTTTCCTTCACAGATACAGGAAATTTGTCAGTTGGATGATGGTTCATCATGTGTTTTCTCTCGTGGTCAGCAGCGATTTCGTCTTATACGCCATTGGTTGGACAATGATAGAGTAGTAAGTCTCTACAATTAAATAAAAGAAGTCTGTTGTTCCCAGAAACAGAGTGAATAGAACATAATTTATGACATTTTTCATGTCAACACTTTAACAGCCATGGGGTGAAGTCCGAATTATTGAAGAAGATACACCTCAAAGAACTCCAAGAGATGCTTTCGGACAGTTAGCTGCAAGTAACAGTTTCAGGCAATGTGCTTCATCAATGTCCAGTGTGTACGTGTCATGTTCTAAACAACTTGATCATGTGGATTCTGAAATAGATGGGGGTTCTCTATCACCCACTAGCACTTCAAGTGATCACTCAGTAACAGATAAAAGAGTATATCTTTCAGGTTTTCAGTCCAGTGGCTTGGTAAGTTGCGGTAGTTTGGATGAATCCTCAAATGAAGATGAAGACCCCATACATGAACAGTCTTGTTGCTGCCATGATTCTGTTAAAGAAATTGATGGGTGCGGTCAGCCAGATAAGCATACAATCACGAGAGATGAGGATGATCTTTGCTTCAGATCCTTTTTGGGAGTAAGAAAGAAGGATACTGAACAACAGAGATACTTGTGTGGTGCTTATAATACAAAGATGGCATCACAGGCTCCATTGTCATTTTGGCCTCGCTGGGCTTATGAGATGTATGATTCATATTCACTTGCTCGGAGAGCTGCAGGTACTGAGTTATATTCTCCATTTCCGTTTTAACATGATTGTAGCAAACTGAATCTATGTTATTCCACATCCATTGATACTGCATAGTATCCCTTTCCATAATGTCCAACACTCAAGTGTGAATCCATTAAGCTGTGATTTAAGTGTGCTGTATCTGTATGTGTAACCTTGGATTTCCTTGTGGCAGATTTGTGGAGACAGGTAATTGTAAACCCAAGCATGGATGATCATGTGAGAAAGCCAAATCATTTGTCATTTTACATTGGAAGCAATCTTCCGATCTCAGGATCTCTGAGGCAAGAACTGCTTGAAATTGATGGAGTCTCGTACCGATTACAGCGGGAGATTCAGCTACTCAAAGCCTTCAATATCATACGATGTAGAAGCTGTCTGGTAATGGTTTACATTTTTTGAATTAGTTACTCTGCTGAAGTTTTTTTTTTTTTTTTTTTTTGCGAAACATAGTCTGCTGGAGTATTGATCATACTACTTTATTTTCCCATTCTAGATGGTGTCCTATTTTTCATTTCCATGATTCTGGCCAAATGGTTAAGACTTGTGAGTTTACCTTTCTCTGATCTGCAGTTGCAGCCAGATTTAAGAGTTCTTGTTGGCTTGCTGCAACATGAATAGCGGTGGCATAAAAATGAAATTGGATCCAGGTTTTCATAAATTTATTCAGATTTAGGGGTCATAAAGAGTTTCAACTTTTGCTTTTACATAGATTCAGTGTTATGAATCCCTAAGGAAAAAGGAAGGAAACTTACCTCAATGGCTAAAACCCACTGGGGAGTTGACTTTTGGAATGAGCATAAGAACCATGCATGGTTGTCATCTCATGTAATTGTTGTATCTGCAATGTTTCTGGTGATACCAGCTGTAAAATTGATGAAATAATTTCAGCATAATTTTTTGCTAATGTGAGACGTGACAAGTTCATTTCTTGTTGCAGACTTCTATTGCAAGACGAAGTGACATGGTGATGTTGTCCAGTGCCAACGCTATTGGTTCTCTCAGTTTTAAAGAGATGATTACAGTTCACAATGCCACTGGTCTTGGATTGCGTGGTGAACCGTCCAAAATTTACAGCTGGTTTCCAGGGTATAACACTTTTTCCTCAGCCGGTTTTCCAAAATTTACGTACACTGGCTAAGTTCATTTTTTGGGTTCCAGATATGCATGGACGATCGCCCTGTGTGCTGCCTGTGAGTCCAACATAGGCTGGCTGTTCAGAGCCGACAAGAAGAACCTGCATCCAAAATCTTTCTGGGCGATACGCACCACCCAAGTTTCGGATGATACGCAGGCAGGACAGGTCTGATCAGATCATCCATGAATGACCTTCATGACAGTGGATTGCAGCAACCTCTTCATTGCAAGATGCAAGTTGCCTGCTTTAACTTCCTGTAAATACAAAAGGGTTTTCAGCAAAAAGGTTGGATCCCGAAAGGGAAGAGTTATAAAGAACATGTTACTTGTGAGAGTGCACTGTAAAGAACATGTTACTTGTGAGAGTGCACATTTCACAGTGCTGTACATATTTTGCGGTTTGCGGCAGCGTTCAGAGTTTGCCGTTTGTGGCAGCAGCTGCTACTAATTTCGTTATACTTGTTGCTGGTGTCATTGTCATCCATGTAGCTATCAATTTATCAAAGAGTTGAAAGAGGAAAAAAATGTGTTCCGAACAGTGTTCAGCAGATCGTGTACGAAAGAACTTCGACTTGCATGAGAGGACGGTGACGCAACGGTTCCTTACGTGAGACTGCAGGCTTACCAATTCATGTCGCATAGCTCAAAAAAATCATGTCACATACACTCACATATGCTTCGTAGGAATACGTTCTACAGCCCCGTGAACTCTATTACACGACTACATACATTTACAAACGAACAAGCAGAATCGACTCGTCAATAGCGAGCTTTACCACACATTTTACACGACGATCACAGGGAAGCATAGCGGCTCAGCAGTAGATGCCACAGCAATAGGCATATGCGATTCCTCAGGTGGAGTTGTACAGAATTCGTCCAGTGTCAACAACTCAGTATTGTCGCCCTTCATCTGTAAGATCGGTAGACAGGGGTGTACATGCAGCTCTCGGCGTACTTCACCAGGTTCTTTGGGCGAGGGAGCTGGCTAGCCAACCCTGCACATACAAAAGCAGAAGAACGGGATGGCTCATAACTGTCATCTCATGTTTCTAAAGTTCCAGCGAAAATGTAGCGAGAACAGCCAAATATACCGAGATCGTAGGCTTTTGCCGCCACGCGGGCGGCGATGTTGGCTGATATCTTCCTGATGATGGAAAAGGGTGGGTAGATGAGGCCTTTGTCGATATGCTCCGGGGTTACCTGGTCAGCTAGTCCTTCAGCTGTATTATACGGCAAAAAAAAAAATGATGCAGAATTAGTGACAACAATTCAGTACGAGTGCATGTCGGAAAACGAACGATCCCCCCAGAGCTATAGAAGATTGTGTTTACCAGCAGCAAGGACCATATCGTCTGTCACCCGGACCGCCCCTGAGATCACCACACCTAGACCAAACCCTGGGAAAATGTATGCATTGTTTGCCTGGTACAGTTCAATGTAAAGGTCACAGGTAAGTTCGAGCTGTCGAAAACATAAGAACTCTATGTATGCACAAGGCCATGTTTCAGACCTGGGCAGGCACGAATAGCTTGTCATTATACTTCACCGGGTCAAATGGGCTTCCACTTCCAAATATCGCGCGGCCCTGATTATACATGTACCATCTGATTATGATATACTCACGAGAAATTTGGCACGTGGAAAGATTAAAGCTATGCATGAAACACTACCCGACTCCATGTATAAGCTTGCTCAGCAGTACATTCAGACTGTGACGTTGGGTTTGATAGAGCGAGGATGATAGGTCTCTGCATTTCATTGGAGACAATTATAAGTACTGAATTGAATAATACAGAGCAACAATCTAGACAGTGCACTGATGTTAATCTTCACCTCATTAATCGAAGACATAGCCTCAATCACCTCTTTTGTGAAACTTTGTCCCACACCAGCTGATCCTATTAGTGCAGTTGGTCTGATGGCCTGAAAAAAGGGAAAAGGATTTATGAACCATGACAACTCCACAATGAACATTATTTGTATCCCTTTCAGTTTAGCCTTGCACCTTGACAGCGCCTAGGAGATCTTTAACAGGTTCGTGCTCATGTGCATATCGTTTCTTAAACGGCTGAAGAGTCTCATTACGTGAGGTCACAATCAATCCCTGCAACAAACAACAAACCTCTTTATATGTGTTCATCCAAAAGATAAATGAAGTGAGAAAGGCAGCACTGTAAGTTGACCTTTGAATCAACAAGCCAGATCTTTTTGCGTGCCTCTTCTACTGAAACCTTCGCCTGAAAGAAAACATCAATATGGTCATCAGCGAATTCTTCCAGTTAAGGTGAACTTAACAAGTTACTACCTGTCCGGATATCTCCAGAGCAACTAGCTCAGCAATGCCTGTGCCAGCCTGCAAGAATAGACAAATGAGTCTTTAAATTACAGTTTTTTTAACAGAAAGTCAACGTTATGGACATTAGTACTTGTGAATTGTGACAGAGTAAATTCACTACCACTTTGTTAGTTATGTATTGATGTTCTTCAAAGTATTGACAGTACCGCAACAAGAAAAAAAACATTATTTTGGAATGCAAAAACCATCAAGTACAGGAGGATTTCTGATACAATCCCATTCCCAAGATACAGGAGATTGTTAGGACATGACTAATATTGAAAAGACGAACCAAATGGAACTGATAGTGCATCAGCTCCTTGATCATTCCTGTCCTTTTAATCACCAACAATATTCATTTGATTATCAAGTTTCATGGGAATGTAAAGACAAGTAAGCAATATTTGATGTGGTTCCACTCGGCATGTTTAAGCAGTATGAAGAAATAATGATCGGTAGAATTCACCCTCTAAAATTACAAACAAAGGTCAATTTACCTCGCCTGCACCAAAGAACAGGAATGTGTGATCGGCTAGAGTGCCGCCGACAGACTTCAGAGCAGCAATAAGCCCTCCAAGTACTACCGCAGCAGTTCCCTGTGAAAATAATAGTTTCAGAGATACTACTGTTGCCTAGAACAAATACAATGGCCTCTTATGAGGAGCAGTAAGATAAAGAATCAACTATCTAATCTGATTACCTGGATATCGTCATTAAATACAAGATGGTTTTCCCTGTACTTCTCAAGAAGCGTAAATGCATTGTGGTTCGCAAAGTCCTCAAACTGTAAACCCAAACCAACTTTTAGAAGGAAAAAAAGTAGGTATCATGCAGTTTAATAAGAGGCAAATAATTTATCTTCGACATCTTTTCTGACCTGGACAAGAACCTTCTGTCCATAGTTCTGCCTAACTGCTGTCATGAACTCATCCAGAAGTTCAGAGTATTCCTAATAATGAAGATGACGAATTAAGACCCACAATTATACAGGTGAACATCTTTCATAAAAATTGAACCACCATAGCCAGTGCTACAAGAATGGAACCTGGCCAGTTGCTCTTCTTTGCTTTAACCCAATGTAGAACTCATCCTTTAGTAGATTTTCATTATTTGTTCCTACATCAATGGTAATAGGCAAGCACTAGAACAAAAAATGGGGGAACATTACATCAGAGATCAGACTGATAATTATTGAGAATGGTCAAGGAACTGAGCCTAGATCAGTTGAGGGTGTGGTCATACACCTATACCACCCAAGTTCATGGCCTCGTCGAGGCGAATTTGGGGGCATATTTTCTTCTTAATATAAAGCTGCATAGTTCCTCCTAAGTTGATTTACAGTATTAAGAACAGTTGTTCACACGCAATTACTCACAGCAGATGGCCGGACACCTCCAAGAGCAGTATACAGTGCAAGCTTTCCCACAGGAATTCCCATGCCCTAAATGTATTTCACAAAACAAAGATTATCAGAGCAACAAACTACGTGCTTAGCCAAAATGGAGAAGCATAGATGATCCCTGACAAAGCAAGAATGCCTTAACTAATGAACTAACCTGGCAGCCGAGATCTCCCAGGCCTAAAATTCTCTCACCATCGGTAACGACAATAACTTGAATACTCTTTTCTGGCCAATTCCTTAGTACCTCCAATATTCTCCCCCTAGCATGGAGAACACCTCATAAGCGTCCTTAATCCTTTAAAACTCCCTATTTACAAGCAGCTACTGTGTGAAGAGATGGAGGAAAAAACACACTTCTCTTTGAGGCTGATGTATAAACCCTGGGGTCTTCTGAAGATTGACCCATACTTCTGGCAAGCCTCCCCCACTGTTGGTGTATACACAACAGGAAGCAGTTCCTCCACATTGTCGATCAGGAGCTTGTAAAATAGTCTCTCATTCCTCTCCTGAAAAACACATGCATCATGGACAGAAAGAAAAACTAACGATTGAAACAATTATTTGGCTACAACTGATACTGTGAATCTAAAATTTATTTTGGAGAAGCCGATGAGCTTACCTGGAGGTCCATTAAGGCCATGTAACGCTGCAACGGGACCTCGAACTGCCGAACATTCTGCAGCAGCCTCTTCTCCTGCGGGAGATGCACACGCTTCAGCGAAATCGTCAACTGCAAAAAGTGCAAAACAATACAAGGTGGAGAAAAAGCAATAGACCTGGAGATCTTGTGATAGCACTACAGGAGGCAACAATCCTCTTAGGTAGTGAGCATCCCGCTCTTTCTCCGTGAAGGAGAGCCCCTTGTTGTGCCTTGGATCCCTCAGTATAGAGTGACCACTGAAACCCGGTAACAACCAAACATCATAATCTTGAAGTGATAAGAAGCGTCATGAAAGCAAAAAATCAGAATAGAAGTTGAATTTCGTCCAAGTTCGAGGTCAGATTATTACTCCACTTCTTTTTAGATAAATGGTCAGATGACTCAATGATTTTCGTATGACATGTTGAAATGGATAGATACATCGAAAGGAATGCCTCAATTCAGCTGAGACGTGGTATTCTTAACATTAACAGTGGAATCAGATGATACCTGAATACCACCTGATCAAAACATAACAGGATGTCAGGATGAACAGAAGAAAAGGCCGCATATACCTTGCGATGCAGACGGCCCACGGCGTGACCGGCTGGTCCTCGGTGGCGCGGTCCTCGCCGTAGGCGTCCTCCACGCCGCCGGTCACGCCGCCGTTCTTCAGCTCCCCTGATCCCGCCATACCGTGCGCCGCTCTCGCGCCAAACCTCCCGCCGCCGCTGCTCCACCACCAATAGTGCAGCCTCTCCAAATGCAGCGCAACTGTGCCTCCAGCGGCGCGCTGGAGATGTAAATATTCTCGAGCCCGCGAGGAGGCGCGCTGCAGCAGCACGGCGGACACCGAGGCCATGGGGGTGGCGCCGTGACGGCGATGCCTCTTGCCCGCGCCGGACACGTCGCAGAGAGGTGGCGCCACGTAACCCCCGCGGTAGGCCGGCTCTAGAATGTATGCTGGGTTGGGCTGGGCTGGATGCGCACCAGCCGGCTGGCCGAAGAATTTCTGCGTCCTGCCGGCCCGTTTTACGCGGCCCAGCCGCCCCGGCTCGCAAATCGCCGCCATCGCGAGGCACACGTCGACACACGCCGTCTGTTTGCGGCTTCTCCACCCAGAGCCGCGCAGCCAAATCCGGAGGGGAGCGGAGCACGGGGACGACGCCATGAGCCGCGCGCTGCTCGCCCATGTCCTCCACCGCCCGCCGCTCCTCTCGTACGCTCGCGACGCGCTCTGCCCTATCCCCAATCTATTCGCTTTTTGTCGCTGATACTTCTGTTGTTTTTGCCGCTTGGCTTCGCAGCTCGAGGAGTGGCGCTGGCGCCCGAGGACTGCTGGCTTCTCGCATCCACCCTCTCCGTCGTCTCAATTGCAGCGCGGTCGAAGCGGCTGCCGACCCCACCGAGGAGGCGCCTGCTCCTCCTGCGAGGAAGTACGTCCCGCGCCTCCCTGCACGTGTGGTGTTCGGCGTAATGCTCTAGGATGGCTTTGCGATTGCTTTCTGTTTTCGTGGTAGTTGGATTGTAGCGCGCCGTCTTTGGGTGTTACCACTGGAGACTGGACCAGCACTGACTTAAGACTGAGAGATTTGCTCAGATTGTGCAATGCCAGTTTATGTTGGTGTCCTTAGGATGCAATGCCTGCATTTGGTATAGAGTTGCCGGAATTGAATTGTTGTTGCATGTTGCATCTTAATTTTTGCTGGAATCGAATTGTTTCTTTGGTTAGTCAGCTGTCCGTACAATGTGGCCACTCCAGCTCCTTTGTTCATATTGATTGTATTAAATCATCACTTGGCCTTCTTGTTCATGTTTAATTTGACCATAAGTTCCACAGAAATATCAGACATGTTCAATGAGCCAAAGTCAACTGTGATCATATAGGGTGTAATCCTGATGTGACACTTTTTGGAAGAGGATTGCTCTAGGATTTCGGTCACTCATAGGGATGGCATCTATTTCTGTGCGGTTACTCCTCATAGTTATTGAATGAATTCTTACTAAGGTTATGATGTAGTCATGATAATACATGAATCCTCTTTTCTCTACATTGAACAGCTCTCAATGTATTCACCTGTTGCAGGAAAAGAGTAGTTTCTGGTGTACAGCCAACAGGAATGGTTCACCTTGGAAATTATCTTGGTGCTATTAAGAATTGGGTTGCACTTCAGGTACTCCATGGTGCTACTTTAACATTACATTTTCTTTTGAATTTCAATGGATATGCTTTGCTGTAACTGGTAGTGAGCTAAGAAAACTAAAAGGAATATTGAGGAACAATTCGTTCAATTGCAAGGCTATTTCAATTATGATGTTATTCTCTTGTCTAATTGAGATTCAAGATCTATTTAGTATTGAACATATGCCAATTCATCCCTTGTTGTGTGCTACTTGCCTGCAGGATTTATACGAGACATTCTTTTTCATTGTGGACCTGCATGCAGTAAGCTCTTTCTTATCTTATATCCATCTTGCAACAGAAAACACTCTAATTTCGTATAGTTTGTATAGCATGGTAAATTGGCATTTGCATAATTGTTATCAATCTTAATCTAACACAGTCCTCGGCCGAATTAAGATGCTTCCTTTACCTTTCCTTTACCTTGACTTCTTAAATACTTCTTTCACATAGGCTGCGAGATCTGTGCAATACATGAGATTCTTTCATCAAAACTTTGGTTTTAACAAAAGCCCCCTTTGGCAGGGCTTCTTGAGCAGCTTCTCCATCAGCTTTTGGTGAAGCCTTGCCCAACGATAAAAACCAAACCGGCTTCACAAGCACCCTGCTGTTCCGTTTCATTTTGTGCTAGACCCCATGAGCCAAACACAAAGTGGCTTCTCATGGCTCCTCCCCTCCCCGCACTTTCCCATTAACTAGACCTTCCTCCCCTCTACGCACTTCCCCATTAACTAGACCATATGAGTGAACAGGAGAGATTGTTCTGCCAAATGTCTTTCCAAAGGCTTCAGCTCCAGAGTCCATGCTAAACACTAAACAGTGTTCCTGTTATATGCTCAGACTATGTTGTGACCTAAGCAGCTGATTGATGTTCATGTTCTATTTATCCCGTAATTGATTTTGTATCAATATTTCTCTCTGTTGTTCACTTTTCTAGTTTTAAAATTTTTTAGTTTATGTTAATCACTTTGTTTAAAACGCTTGCAGATTACTTTACCATATGATGCACCAGAGCTATCTAAAGCAACAAGAAGCACTGCTGCAATATATCTTGCATGTGGCATTGACAGCTCCAAGGTCTGCCTTGCGTACTTACACCATGCTATGTTTCGACAATTTTTGTTCGTGTATGTTTCGGTTGCTTATTGTTTTCTGATGTCTTGTATGTTTTCAGGCATCAATTTTTGTACAGTCTCATGTCCGTGCTCATGTTGAGTTGATGTGGCTATTGAGTTCTTCTACTCCTATTGGCTGGCTCAACAGAATGATCCAGTTCAAAGAGAAGTCACGCAAGGCGGTGCGTCATTCGCTGTATGACAGCTTTCACCATCATCTTTTGGCTGGGCAGAATTGTTTTGTCATATCACGGAAGGGACTAAAAAAAACATCTTAATCTGGGAATATAAACGTCCCTGCATTTTCAATTTCTGATAATTTATGGTCAAATAACTTCACCTGCTCAAAAATAATGAACAATATGGAATTATACGCGCAGTTCAAAATGCTCTGAACCAATAAGATATACATATATCTGAATCCTATTGACAACTGGGATAAAGTAAAAACATCACATAAAAATATTCTTTTTCTTACTGAGTTAATTCCTTGTGCTTGTGGACCACTACTGCATGAACAAACACATTATCTTATAACAGCATTTTGGGGAGTAGTCATGTTTGATGAAGATGCATCAATTACATCGTAGGTTGTCTTTCACATTTTTCTGCATTAATTCGTAGGCAGGGGCGTAGCCAGGATTTAACCTTAGGGGGGCCGAGACGCTGAGTTGAAAGCGATCTCATAAGAAAATTTTTCGTAGAGTTCCAATATAATACGGACACCAATGGTGTGTTACTATTATAGGTGTTACTATTATAGTAACAAACGTATTGGACCATATATTTGATAGCATGCATAGAACGGGTCCTCCTACATTTTCTATGCACTAGTAGTTATGTTGTATAACCCAAATATATAAAGACCACTTCTAATTTTTACCATTGATCAAACACTAGTAAAAAATAAAGATATATTGGATAACAGAGCATAGATATGGGTTCGGTGGCACAAAGAAAATTGTATTTGGGTCAAGTTTGCTTCAAAATAGAATGAAATTCAAAACATGAAAAAATAGAAGAAAACTACATGTCAATTATATGATTTCTCTCAATTAGACTTAAATGAATTGTTTTCTTGGCTCAGTGTCCAAAAGAATTGAGAAGATGGGACATCAGTATCATCTAAGGGTTGGAAAATAAAGAACTCGAAAGGGGTCATTTAATGCCCTACTGCGCTAGTAGCATGTGTTATGGCCTCATGACCCAGTGGGCTGATATTGTTTGGGGTAATTTGTGTCTTACTTGACCCTAATACTACTTGGCGAATGCTGATCGTAAAG
>NC_028454.1:36539287-36540720 GCF_000263155.2 Setaria italica | reverse complement strand
TACCAAGTCGAACGGCTATTAATTCAAGGAGTCATTGTGAGATCAATGCAAAGAAAGAAGCAGAATATACACAGCAGGATTGAAATGTTGCTATCAATATGAGCTGTCAATGAGAGTAACACAATTCACCTGGTACAAAAGGATGTCAGAAGCCATTAGAACAGGATAAGTCAAAAGTGCCACCCCGACATTTTCATCACCCTGATAATTTTTTTTTTAAAAAGCATCAATAATACAATCAACCTCTATTGAAATCTAAAAGTTTAAAACCATGGTAAAAGAGTTGGATCGATTTGCATGGATGAATTATGCCTCATAACCTACGAACAGGGGCGGAGCCTCAGGGGGCGCGGGCAGGACCCCTGCCCGCGCCCCCTGTGGCTCCGCCCCTGTTCGTAGGTTATGAGGCATAATTCATCCATGCAAATCGATCCAACTCTTTTACCATGGTTTTAAACTTTTAGATTTCAATAGAGGTTGATTGTATTATTGATGCTTTTTTAAAAAAAAATTATCAGGGTGATGAAAATGTCGGGGTGGCACTTTTGACTTATCCTGTTCTAATGGCTTCTGACATCCTTTTGTACCAGGTGAATTTTGTTACTATCATTGACAGCTCATATTGATAGCAACATTTCAATCCTGCTGTGTTTATTCTGCTTCTTTCTTTGCCTTGATATCACAATGACTCATTGAATAAATGCAGTCCGACTTGGTACCTGTTGGTGAAGATCAGACACAACATTTGGAATTAACTCGTGAAATTGCTGAGCGTGTAAATAATCTCTATGGTGGAAGAAAGTGGAAGAAATTGGGAGGGTGAGACAGATTATTTCTTTTTGCCCCATCTTTTGCAGTTACAGTAGTTTTTCACTTTATATAATGTCAAGTATATTTTTGCTTGCAGGAGAGGTGGTTCTCTGTTTAAGGTGTGCAAAATATCATGCGCGTACATGATTTTTTAGCATCATTTAACTATGCTATGCTTAGAGTACCTCTTGCTTTGACTATTTAGGTTCCTGAAGCCCTTATTCCTCCAGCTGGGGCTCGTGTTATGTCCCTAACTGATGGTCTCTCCAAGGTAATTAACAGTACTGTCAGACTAGATGTGCAATGAGCTATTGGCAGAGCTGAATCCCATATATTTCCTGTCTGACCTGGTCAACGTGTTGTTTGTTGGTGACAGATGTCCAAATCTGCTCCTTCTGATCAGTCTCGTATCAATCTTCTTGACCCAAAAGATGTAAGGAACTAGTAATGTCTGTTTTTGTATAACTTTTCTACTCCCTCCGTTCTTAAATATATGACGCTGTTGACTTTTTTCTCCAACTTTGACCAACAATATCTATTTAATGAATTAGTTAAATAAAGTAAAATGAGTACCATTATGTCTATTATCAAAGGTACTTTAGATTTAACTTGTAGATTGTCTA
>NC_028454.1:36371201-36538401 GCF_000263155.2 Setaria italica | reverse complement strand
CGGGGGGGGGTGTCATTGAGTGCTAGCCACAGTGGTTCTCCTCTGGATTGCTAAAATTCATGGTCACGTAACCCGATAAACAGGCGTAGCTCCGCGCCTCCACCCCATGAAGAAGCACAAAAGTTGATGGTAGGTTTAGGCTGCTTGCGTGCGCACTTAATGTATTACTCAGAAATATATGAATGGTGTAACATATGTATTTTGCCTATGAAATCTTTAATAGTGGGGTTAGCTTTCATTACTGCACGTACAAAGTTATCTTAACTGACCATGGTTACATTTATCTGCAATTGGATTTATGCTTATAGTTGTCTGCTTTCTGGCAGGTGATTGTGAATAAGATCAAACGCTGCAAAACTGACTCATTCCCAGGGTTTTCTCTCTAACTAATCACCTCTACTTTCTCTCTACCTAATTCCTGCATCCATTGAAGACTCATGCTGTTGAGCTCGTATATTTCAGCTTAGAGTTTGACAACCCAGAGAGGCCGGAATGCAGAAATCTTCTCTCGATCTACCAGATTATTACTGGGAAGACTAAAGAGGTATCTAACTTTTGCATGCTCGCATGCTACACAACCACCAGCCTGAACATGAAGAAGGGTCCTGCATATGGATTCACCCATGTCCAGCATAGTGTTTTTTATTTCTCAAGGTATTTAGATTGATCTTTTCTTTCTTTCTTTTTCAGGAAGTTGTTAGCGAGTGCCAAGATATGAACTGGGGGACATTCAAGACTACCCTTACAGATGCTTTGATCGAGCATTTGCAACCTATCCAGGTTTGAGGGCCGCATTACAATCTGATATTGTGCAGCCCTTTTGCTTACAACCTATTCCTCCTGTTAACCACATTTCTTTGCAACTTTGCAGGCCCGTTATGAGGAGATAATGTCTGATCCAGGCTATTTAGATAATGTTCTTTTGAAAGGAGCAGGAAAAGCTTCTGAGATAGCGGACATTACCCTCAACAACGTATACCAAGCCATGGGTTTCTTGCGCAGATAGCATAAGGATCAATTCATTGTCCAGAACCTTTTAGCAAAACTTGAGATTTTTTGGGTCGACATGCTTCACATTAGGCACTACACTTGTTTTTACACCTTGGACTTGCCACTTCACGAGTTAAACCGCTCGTTGATAAATTTTACCACAGTTCCTTCAATTTTTTCTGGAGAAATGTCACTAGCTTTTCATATGAAACTGCTCTAGTTAGCTTATTTTCATTTCTTTCCTGGGGTGGTTTTGGGTTTTGAATTTTTGTATGCGTTTTAGTGTAACCAACGTAGTTATTGCCCTTGGATTCAGGGCAGGTGGAAATATGAATATCTCGCATGTACAAAATCTTACAACTGCACATTTTTGGGAAACACCTGCTTATACATTCACTTTTCTTGTACTCTTAGAAACATTGGTTCCTTGCTTTTTGGTCGGATGGTAAAATTGCCTGAGCAGACGAACTCTACCATCTTGAACAGCTAAGATACGGGTCGCTTATATATTCCTTGTTACAAGATTCACTGTATCATTCATCCAGTATTGCTGCTGCGTTCACTTATATAGCAAGTTCTACAGCAAAAAGGAGGTGGTATCAAGCATAACTTTTCATGTTAGCCCTCCAGTTAGAACTAATGCTGCCTGATTTATGACTCTGGCGACCCTGTGAATCTCATTCTGTACAGCCTGCCAGGATTCTAATGTGCTTGTTCTCTTTGCTGTCTGAATGGCATCATCAATACCTGGATATATTTCAGCTCCATAATCGTTGTGCAGTGAAGGCCCGTAAATCTGTGAGATTTCCTTTCAATGAGTTTAGCTGTAACATGATGATCTGATGACTACTTTTTGAAACCATTAAAGACCTTACCAGGTGTTTGTACCATGGTCTTCCAGACAACCCTTCCCGCTCTGTGAACGCCCTTTCAGTCATCATCAACCGGTCGTTGATGTCTCTGACCTTCAATGGACAGCTTCTCCATTGTGCCCAAATTTTCCATGTCCGTAGAGCCTAATAAAAAACAAACTAGGAAGTTATACAAAGTTTGAAGTATGGAACAGGCACAACATGCTGCAATTGGTGCATACATACCTTCAATTCAGAATCCACTTTCAGAACTGCCCTTCTGAATTCTTTGATTGACTTGTGCAGGGGAGATAAACTGACAGGCATTCCCAGTACTCTCTCATTTATACCCATTACTCCATTCTGCTAACCAGAAGCAACAGTCATGTTCCTCTAAATTTGAACTTCTCATTACAAATAGAAGATGTACACTCCTGAAACAAGTTAATCCCATTATCTGTTTGAAGATCATTACAAAAGTTACCTCAAGCTCTGTGGCATAATAGCTGTAGTTGAAGGGTAGGATCTCCTCATCTGACAGCCGCAGAGCAACAAGCCCCCACATGCTTGCCGCTGTGATGAAACATAAAGTTAACTTGCAATATTGCTGGTGAGACATATGCGTGGTTCATTCTCAGTGATCAATTCACAAGTATGGATGAAGGATCGCAAAGGACACTTTCACCCCTGCACTTTCACATGCACACTTCATTCTATAAAAATGACAGAGCTTTGTAATACACAGTGGAAGTACCACAGAGCTCTAACAAGTAAACAAGATATATATTATAAGTAGTGAACTTAGGTTCAGTTGGTTGAGGGTGTGGATGTACGCCCAGACCACCAAGTTAATTCCTCATCGAGGTGAATTTGGGCATGTACCTTGTTAATATAATATAAAGAAAGATATTTCCTCCTAGGTTGGTCTAAACTTTTTGGAAAAAAAATGTAGTGAAATTATAAAGAAAAGTGCATACAGAAGTGAGTCCCAACAAAGTACAAGATGGTAGGATATGAGTCAAGTTTCCTATCATTCCAGCTGATCAGGAAGCATGTGCATGGAATGGCATAACATGAAACCCTCAGGATCAGACACAATCCATAACAGATATTCAAGTGATACTGCAGTTGGCATAAGGATATGAATACCTGCGACATGCCTCTGGAACAAGGGATCTCCAAACTTCTCCATCCATATGAAGTCATCATACAAGCTATGATAGACTGGATAGTCTGCAAACAGAAGGCACGTTACAAATGAAAACTGATAAAGTTCTTCTTTTCCTTAAAATAAAAAGGGTAACATTTATCCATGCACAAGTTATGTTCAGAATTTTATGCTTTCCCTTTAATACAAAGATACACACATCTCCTGCGTGTTTGAGGAAAAGAAAGGTTCAGAATTTTATGATAAAAGGCAGGGTGTCCTAGTAAAATTTCTTTTATGATACTACCTCCGTTTTGTGATGTGTTTGGTTTTAGGTATGTCCGGTCCACAAACATCAAGGAACAGAGGTAGTAGTAGTAATCAAGGAGGAACCCAATAAACAGTATAGCAGAGTAAGCAGACCATTTCAAGGCTGGGAATTAATGAAAGCAAGTATGCAACAAAAGTAGGACAAACCTGACCCAATAGACATGTCCACTGAGGGAATACCAATGTGTTGAACAAATGCACTATGATCGGACCCTCCACCGCCTAATCTTCCGATCTTAATACATATATGTGTCATTAGCACTCTTAAAAGTCATAAAAAAATCTTTGGTTTGCATATAATGCAGTAAAACCAACACATACCTGAACTTGGAACAAAGAGGAAACAAAACTAGGTCTACACTACCTATAATATTTTTCCTTTACATGCCAACTACTCAAAATACTGAAAGAACAAGCTTGCACAGGGGTTAAAAAGTAACAGCGATATTATTAACTGCTTACCAAGGGAGAGGTGTTAGAGGCCATCCACAAGTCATACAGACTCTCAGTTCTGTTATCCGGATTTTGTACCTTCCTCGATAACAATGAAAACAGAGAATATTTAGAGTCAGGATAATTGATTGGTAAGACAATCACCATCATATCTTTGATCATAGATAGCAAATGTTCATACTAACCACAATTGTATTACCCAAGAAAAACAATTCTATCAAAGATCAAGCTGCTACATGTCAGGAGTGATAACAAAACAATTACAGCACCTGCCAAAATAAAAGATTTTTTCTCTGATTGTACATCAGCTATCAGACTGTAACCCTGGCATAACTACAGGATACAAGCAATAAAGCTAGTCGTGCTTTTCTGGTCTCATGATAAGTTAAATTTTCTCTATTAACTGTAAAGTTTTGCTATATTTCTTTCAAATAGTATACCTGTTTACTAGCTTCTTTAAGCAATTCATCAAGTTGAGGAGTTGCTGATGCATAAAATCCACGACCAAACACCGCAGAATCAACATTCAGGTAAGCAACGGTCCTTGAAGTTAGCATTGCTCTGTTCTCCTCGACCCATTCGGTGGATCCTATCTGCATTTTTCCCAAATAAAATAGTATCAAGAGAACATGTGAAAATTGCTTAGATAGTGAGTGAGCGAGTTTAGAGAGAGACCAATGCATACTCTTCAGCATCCCAGTTGCACAAGATGATGGTTCGTCGAGGTCTCCAGCCCTTCTTTTGCAGCTCGGATAACCGTTGAGCTAGCTACAAGTAATGAAAGTTAATGAGGCAAGAAATCAAGCAAATGGTAATTAGAATATAAAATTGGACAGACAAATATGGCATACCTCAAGCAAGGCTGCTGTCCCACTGTTTGGATCAACTCCCCCAAATGTCCATGCATCACGGTGATTTCCAAGGATTACATACCTGTATGTTTCACGGTGTTTATTTCACTGAATTTGAACTGATATGTTTTTTACTTTCAAAAATTAAATTGATGAGCAGCTAAGTAACTTGAAATATCATATAAGACGTGTGATCCTGTCAGAATCTAATCCAAAGTGGTTTGTTGAGACTGTTTTAGGATTTGGGGTCTGAAATTCTGTAAATGATTAATCATATGAAGAAATGAAATGAAGCTCTGTTTCTACAGTTTGATTCCAAATCTGTGATACACTTAAGTTTCTACAGTCAAGGGATGGTGATTTGGGGGCATTGACCGCACCGTTCAGGTTCTTCTTTCCCTTCAATCACCGAAATAACATTCTGAATGGTAGCCATTGTCTCATTACCCTACAAAGAAAGCAAACAAGCGTCAATCATAAAGCAAAAGAAGACATTCCCTGTCGTTTCCACTCCCCAACTCCTGTAAAGCAACATAGCAACTTACTATGTAGGTCAGGTTGAGCACCGCTGGCCCGGGCCCAAGCCGGTAAGCCGGCGCGCCGGCGCCTCCTTGCCAATCCTCGGGCGCCACATCGCCGCCAATGAGCTGTAGTATGGCCTCCCCATCCATTCCCGACACTGGCAGCGCCGGTATCCCCGGCATGTCGTCGGAGGCCATCGCCTCCGCGATGCTTAGGCGCTGGCACCCTTCCGACGACGCCCACATCGGCGTCGTGGGGTCCCCGACCCCCTTGAACGTGCTACCCACCTGCACGCCGGTCGGCGGCATCCACGGCCCGTCCGGGAAGGCATTCCCTGCCGCGTAGTCCTTGGCGTCGTTGTATATCACCGCCGCGGCCGCGCCGGCGTCGCGCGCGTTCCGGACGATGTCGCCGCGGAACACCTTGCCGTAACGCGCGACGGCGACCTTCCCGGTGATGTTGACGCCGCGTGCGGCGAGGTAGGCGAAGTCCTCCGCGCGGCCGTAGTTGGCGTAGACAACCTCGGCGGTGACCGAGCCGGAGGCCGCGTAGGCAAGGAAGGTGGGGACGGCCTCCGCGGAGACCGCCGCGTAGGGGTCCCCGGGGTAGATCTCCTGCTCCAGAGCGAAGTGAACGGTGTCGCGGCCCGACGCGGTGAGGGAAAGCGAGCGGTGCGCTGGGTAGGAGAGGAGGACGGAGTATGGAGTGAGGCGGGTAGGGAAGGAGTGGGAGGAGAGCGCGTCGTGCACGTAGGCGGCGGTGAGGGAGTTGGCCCTGGTGCCGGCGACGTGCGGGCGCTGGGTGAGGGCGCGGAGGTGCGTCGCGGCGGTGTCGTTGGAGCCGAGCGAGAGGAAGAGGGATTGGTAATAGGAGGGGGCCGGCGCGAGGAAGACGAAGCGGAACGAGGCGACGAAGGCGGCAGCGACGATGAGCGGGAGCGGGTGGAGCCTCGCGGCCGCGCGGCGCGGAGCAGGGGGCGGGAGGAGCGGGGCACGCGCCGAGGGCTCGTCGGCCCCGTCCTGGGGAGGCATGGCGCCGGCGCCGCCTCGGGGGAGCCGGCTAGGCGGCGGGTGGCGGCGTGGAGATGGAGCAGCCCAGAAGCGGGGCGGTGGCGTGCGGCGGACGCTGCAGTTGCGAGTGAAGCGGAGGAGACGCCGCGACGGCCGGCAGGGGAATGAAGACGGGTGTGTCGCTGACAGCGTGGGGGCGCGCGGGCGTTTTCGTGCTTTCGCTGTCGTTCGTGCCTTCGTGGTGGTGGGGCAGCGTGGTTTCACCGAACTGGATGTTGTCGCGTATTTAAGATGGCGTGGGCCTAGCCGAGTGCATGGGGACGTGGAGATTCGGAGTGGGCTTTTTTTTATTTCTTCTTGGGTTGGAGCGACGTTGACTCATTTCTTTTCTTACTAGGCTTTCAGGCCATTCGTCTCGGACGTTATTGGGCCAGGCCTTTTTATTCTTGGGCTCTGTCGGCTCAGATTGATTCATGGGTTGCTGTTGGTTTGCTACTCCAGCCGGAATCGAGTGGAGCAAGGGCCTGTTTGGCAGAACTTCACGCAGCTTCAGATTAAAAAAACAGCAGCTCCACCATAGAGCAGCTCCAGCGTGGATCTATGCTCTCACCGTGGAGTTGAGGAAAAATGTTTGGCTGAGACAACAGCTCCAAATCCAGAAACAAAGTTTTTGGTTGGATTGTCCACTAATGTCCTTGGTGTTTTCTTTTTTTTCTTATTTTTTTCTAATAGCTACGCATGCGTGCCAAGCAAACATTTATTTGTAGTCACATATAATGGTAAAGTAACTAGCGAAAGTGGGGGAGAAAATTACTGCTATGAATCAAAGTGGGGGAGGCATGAATTTTGAGGAAACGCGAAGTGCAAGAACGCAACTCGTTTCATCACATGAATAATAGATAGTAGAACACAGAGATGAATTAACCAGGGATTCATCTTCTTCTGAAATGCCAAGTATGGTATGCTAGATGAGATGCCACCGAGGACTTGTGTGAAATCGAATTACATGGAAGACGCCACGCTCGGAGATTAACAAGAACACTTGGCTGCCTAGTCAAGGAAGCAGCTTCCCTGCCATGAAGCAGGCGAACTTATTGCTGCGAGAGTAGTCGTACGGCACGCCGGCGACTGTGAGCAGGCGCTCCAGCACCTCCTTGACCTGGTCAGGCTCCGGCGTCTCAC
Source organism: Setaria italica (assembly GCF_000263155.2). NCBI lineage: Eukaryota > Viridiplantae > Streptophyta > Magnoliopsida > Poales > Poaceae > Setaria > Setaria italica. The sequence goes on along the minus strand of NC_028454.1, from coordinate 36,531,065 downwards.
ACTCGAGCTCGTAGCTGGTCCGGAAGCCAAATCGCGTCTCGTCGAGCTCCAGCACGAGCCCTTGGTCCTCGAGCTCGTAGATGGCGCGGGTGTTCCGGAAACCTGGTCGACCTCCTCGACGCGGCTGACACCGGCATCGATCCGTGGGTGGCGCTTGAGCGCGAGCACCGCGTGTGATAGGGGGCCGCGGCCGTCGAGGCCGTAGAGGCGGACGCGGAAGAAAACGAAAGGAGGCGGCGTCACGGAAGAAAGGAGGCGGCATCACGGAAGAAAGGAAGGGAGCCGGCGGTGGGAAAAAAAAAGACGTGAACCGGTACGAGGATGTGTAATCGATGGTATTGGTGGGTAATTTCCCCCAACTCCACGAGGGGTTACAAAACTATCGTTTTGAGAGCACCCCCTGAGGTGCTCCGTGGATTTGGTGGATCTGGGAGCTAGATCTAGTTTTTTTGCGGATCTTGATTTCACGGAGCTGCACCGTTTGGCTAGAAAAAATGGGAGTGGAGCTGTTTTTAAGGATCTAGAGCTGCGTGGAGCTCTGCCAAACAGACCCTAAACACCCGAACTCCACAAATTTTTGGAGCAGTCCAAACTCCATATAGTTTTGGGAGCTCTAGTTTATTTCTTTGGAGTACTTTTTTCAACTTCAGATACGAACTAGACGTGAAGTTGGTAGGTAATTACCCACCACCGCCACTCGTTACCTAAAGAAAGTGATTCGTTTCTTTTCTCTACCGACGCCTCCTAGGTCCCGACCCTCGCCTCCCCTCACGTGCCACCTCCTCCCCTCCTGCGCCGCCTCCTCCTTCCACCTCTACCTGCCCCGCCACCCTCCAAGAGTTCGCGCCGCCATCGATGGAACCCCCACGCTGGCCCATCCCGCGCCCCCTGGAACTCCCGATGCCAAGCCCGCTACCCCATCCCCACCCTACGTTGCCGCTGGGGCCAATGCACTGACCCTGTCCCGCACCCTCCCGGAGCTCGCGACGCTGCTTGCCAAGCTCACCACCCCATCCCGCTCCATCGATGGTGATCCCGCGCCCTTGTTGATGGCTGTTAGCACACCAAGTTGTGAACCATAAGTACACGGATCAGTTGTAACTCCTCCCTCAGAGCACTCCCCTAAGGTTTATCAATCTGTAGAACTTATAGCACAAGTTCTAATTTAACTAGCATTGTTAGTATGGACTTGGTGTTGATGAGTGATTCAAATCTAAACTACTAAACATGCATAGACAGATAACAGGTAGAGCAGAGGTAACCAATCTAGAGCAACATAGACTATGCATATGTTGTAATTCTGAGCATAGATAACAAAGCAACATAAATATGATCTTAGTAAAAAGCATCTTTAAACCTACACCTCCAGTCCGGCTCTCAAAATCCCTATCTTACACAAGAAAGATCCCGTCACGATCCCCTCTATCAGCATAGGTAGATCAAAGGCACGATCAAGAGAACATGTTATACCCATTGGTAGATCAAGTATGCAAATCCTGTCACCATGATCACAAGAACAACCTAGGCAATATATCATCGATTAATATATTGTAAAGCAGGCAAACCTAATAGAGCATAAAACCATAAAAGGAGATAACTAGATCACTAAGAACATAAACACATCTATTACTTCACCATGAATGATTGTACATCACAAGATCACCACCGGGATCCTACCTTGATCTTGATGACTCCTAGCTCCAGAACTCTAGCGTGATCTTCCTTGCAGATGATCACGCCGGCAGAGGCTTGCCTACGCTAACTTCTGACAACTGCACGACCCTCAGCTCTTCGAAGTGGTATCCCCCAAGCTCCTGCTACTTCTCTGCCGCTTCACGTCAAGTACATCATCTGCAATCTGCAGACTTGGTGGTTTTGGAGGTATTTATAGTTTAGAGGGCGCGTGGCAAAAATTGAAAGGCGAAAGGGCGAAGGAAAACCCCTTCATGCTCTCGGGGAAGACGACGCCGGGTCGAAACACCATCAAGGTCACCAAACGGATCTTGCAACCTGCCCCACGGTGGGCGCCAACTGTTGGAGTTAGAGGTCTGGCAGTCCACCAGGGGATTACCCAGGTGGTTACCCAGGTGGTTGATTTGTAGGTGAGGATGTCTACGGAACCAAAAACTCGATGGTAATCGCGAGAACACAAAGGGCACACAAGAGATTTTAGACATGTTTCAGGTGTCAAAGAGTAAAACCCTACGTCCTATTTGCGTGGATTGTATTGCTCAGTATGAGATGAGATCTCTTCGGTTGCCCTCAGAAGGTGCCCTTGACCGTCTTATAGGCTGACGACCAAGAGTTACAAGTCGGTTTGGATCTAATAGACTCGGTAGTTACATGGAAAGTAATCTGAGTCGGACTACAATACGGATCCCATAATATGCGGGCAGATTTGAACTGTCTCGTTGCCTTGTCTTGTACTCCAAGTAACTTCATGTCCTCGGCCCGCATGTCCTGGTCAGACAGGCCCACTTGTCAGGTCCGACCAGTATCCTGGTTAGTGGGGACTCATAGGCTACCCATATCCCTCAACGAGGACCTTTCTAAGGCACGCGTTGTGGATTGTGGGGTTGATCACTAGGGGATATCTTCCTGGCTTGGCTACCACACCTAGGTGGTTGGGTGGTTGGCTCTACTGAAGGTGATGGGAACCTCGGACCACCGCAGGTATTCTGGAGTGGCTGGTTTGGTAGTGTAGACGATATGCCTCTGGGTTACCTTCCACTTCCTCTTGGACTCGAATTGCTTAGGATTGTCGTAGATCATGTTGACGGTCGTGTTAGCCGTCTGGAAGTCTTCATCGGCGGGATGGTCCTTGCGCGGCTCTTTGTCCTTGTCATCTTTGCGAGGTGGTTTCCCATAACCTTTTCCCAAGAAGGCCCTCTTGAGGTCGAAGCATTCTCGGGCCGTGTGCTTTTGGTTCTTGTGGTACGGGCATTACATGTCCAGCATTTTTTGGAACTCCTCGGAACTGATGCGTCCTTGCCCTTGCTGCACCGCGGCGATGACTTCAGCTGTCTTCCCCTTCCGGCCACGCTGCTCCCCCCTGCGGGAGGATTTGGGATGCCGACGTGTATATCCACCTCGCGAGTCCTTGGGCAAGAGCGGCTCTCCTTCTCCCATCGGGTCTTAAACTCACTGAGTTGCTCCTTCTCAGTTCTTCTCCGTCCGCCATGCTATTTGCAATGGCGAACATCTCATTGATGTTCTTCGGCGGCTTCCTGGTCCACTTGTTGATCAGCTTACCGTTGGCAAGGCTGTTCTAGAAGGCGCTCATCACGTTGTGGTCCTCAATGAAGGGGACCGAGTTCTTCTTCTAGGAGAACCGATGGATATAGCCTCGTAGAGTCTCGTTTTTCCACTGGCGGATCTGACCTAGGAGCCTTTTGTTTCCAAGCCCCTCCTAGATGCCGATGTAGTTACCGGTGAACAACACATAGAGTTGTTCCCAGTTATCAATGGCCTCTCATGGGAGCCCTGCCAACCAGTTGCGGTAGTCTTTGGTGAGCATGATGGGTAAGTAGTTAGCCATCATACCGGTGCTATCTCCTGCCGCTTTGACAGCAGCGGAGTATATCTGGAGCCATTGGGTGGGATCTGACTTCCCATTGTATTTGTTGAGGTCGTAAAGCTTGAAACCACGCGGCCATGTGACTTGGCGAAGCCTCTTGGTGAGAGAAAGGAATCCATCGTATGACGGAGCTCTTCCCCGACCTTTACAAGAGTGGTCGACTGGTCTTTCTCCAGAGGTATAGACATCGCTTAAGGAGTCTGAGTAGTCCAAGTGATCGGATTCCTCATAGCCGCTCTCTGACTCAAGTTTGGGCGTCTTGCCATGACATCCGCCCTGCCGGGGAGGTCCGTGCTCTCGGTCATACACCTCCTTGTGCCGGATCTCCTCATCTTCTCGGTGGGAGACACGGCAGTTGATCGTGTGCCTCGCGTCATGTCCTCGGTTGATCTGATCGTGGAGGTCTTTGTCTCGTCATGAACCAGAGCGTTGCGTATTGGAAGTTCCGCCACGTTTCTGTCGAACCGGCGGAGATGGGTCCATGTGGTTGATCAGTGTCACGGCGGTCTGGACCATTGCTTGCGCTCGAGCAAATCCTGGAGTGTCGGGAAGAAGTTTGGCGAGCTTTTCATTGGCAGCGACAAGGTTCTCCTTTGGAGTAATGTAAACCTTGTGTCCATCGTACTCCATGGTGAACTCCTGCTCAAGATTATGGGGGCGACATGTGCGTTGCTTGCTACCTCGCGACCTTCTCCTCCTGTCTTAGTGGGACTTAGCATGGTCTCCATCGCCGTTGGCATTCTCAGCAGCGTTGAGGATCTAATGTCGCCTATCGATTCAGTTGGCGTTCTTCGGAACGCGTTGTGCCTTGGCCTTCTCCGTTTCCCCCTTCATGGTCCATTCGTCATCAGAGACTAGTGCCATCGGAGCGATAGCGTAAATGAAACCCGGGGGCAAGTTGCTTTCGGAGTTGTCAATAGCTTCGACGGAAGTTTTCATCTAGTCTTCATCTTCTACCTCCGGCTCCTGACCTATCGTTGATTGTGTCCGGGAGCACCCCTTCGACAGTTGATCTGGGTTGGTAGTGCAGTCTGTTTCCACACCTTCCTCCAGGATTGGAAAAAGGGATTCATCGGCTGGCGGACAGCTGTTGATAACAGCCACAATCTATGGCTCATCCTCATCCGACCGGTCATTGACCGAGTCAAAGAAGTTCGATCTCACCATAGCTTTCCTTATCGCCTCCTGGAAGGTGGCGGCGACGTCCCTTAGTTCGTAAGGGATACGTATCTCAGGGGTCGAACTAGTCGGCACACCTCTGAGAGTAGACTCACAGAGGGTTATGCACTCGGCCAGTTGAGATGCGATCCGATCCATAGCTTGGACAAGATCATCGGTGGAGAGAACCACAGGGGCTCCGTCCGTTCATGCCATAGGGTACAACAAATCACCAACCGGAACTCGTGGGTTCCTCGTCTGCTGCGGCCTGCCAAGGATTACTCAGTTAGCCTGGGCCTGGTTGCCAATCAGATTGGATCTGTTAGCCAAACCCGAGTCACTCGCGACCGGTGCTGTAGCCCGATCAGAGGTTTCGATCTTCTCAATCGAGGGATTGGGGATGATGCAAGGCACCTCCCCGATGAGAAGCTAGCCCCTAAGAGGGACCGAGTGGTTGGCCGTACTATCGCTGGCGGTGGAGGCAGCGTGATATCCCCAGAAGGCAATTGTCATTCCTATCTTGGTGAAGATGATGCAGCTCTTCGAGATCTTGATAGCATCCACCAAGCTCGCCAACTAACACGGCGAACCCCTACCTAGCACGCCAACTGTCAGGGAAATAGTTCAGCAGTCCACCACGGGGTAGACCAAGGTAGTAGATTGTGTGGAGGGGATCACCACACCTAGAGCTAGATGGATGAACACAAGGACACATGGGACTTTACCAGGTTCGGGCCACCAGATTGGTGTAATACCCTACATCCTGTGATCGGGGTCGTATTCTCAGCATGTAGCATATCGAATATGACTTGGGTTTTTGAGGGGGTCCCTACCGCCCTTATATAGTCCGCGGGACAGGGTTACAGATCTGATTCGATCTAATCCTAGTCGGTTACAAGGAAATCTACTACCTTTTGGTACAAGTTATCTCTTTACATATCTAAACATGCATATCTGTAACTATATGTCTTGATGCCTATCCTTCATCTTGATCTGTACGCCTATCCCGAGTCCCCCTCGTATGGGCCATGGCACCCCCTTTGGAGGGCGGCTAGGCCCATCCGAGTGGTACCCGAGGGTTATATCCCCTACACTTCCGTCGTCTGAGATTTGTGCACACAATTTTTATCCGTTGAATTCTTCTTCTCCTCCAATCCTAGCTCCTACAGTCCTGCCCCTATAGACGCCGCCGCCTCCGGCCACGCCATCGCTGCCCCCGCAGCTTGCCGCCGGCCCGAGTACGCCCTCGGCGCCCCCAGACCCGCCGCCCCTGCACTCGTCACCGATCGCTGGCCTCGCGGGCGCGCCGGACCCGCACTGTCGCCGGCCCGCATGCCACCCGTCTGCCGCGGCTCCGTGCTCCACCACGCACCGCCTCTACAGTTGCCGACTTCGAGGAAGAAGAAGAAAAAATAGGATCTCAAAAATGTTGAACTTTATTTTGTAAAATGTTGAATTCGTTCTTTTCATATGTTGAAATAAGCTACGAAAAATGTTGAGCACAATAACTTTCTACAAAATGTTGATACATGCTTCAGAAAATGTTGAATCTATTATTTTTAAATGTTGATCTAATTTTTTTAAAATGTTGAATCTACTATGCTAAAATGTTGACATTAAATTTCAATTTTAGCTTGATGGGCTTTAAAGCCATGAGGCTTACCTGGCTTCCACAAGCCATATAGAAGCCCCCTTGCCGTGATGCTAATGGACATTTTGTTGCATCGAGTGCCCTATGGTTATTTATGGTCACTGATCCTGATTCTGAGAGTTTGTTAGATGCGATGGCAGGTAATGGAGCATTAGGTCTTGCTGAAGATTGCAGCATTCAGAGATTAAAAGTGGCATCAGATTGTCTGATTGTTGTGATTTGTGAAAAAAAAACATCAAAGAGATGACCTGATGATCCTATATGGCGACTTTTGCGAGATACTACCAAGGAGAGGTCCAAGTCTTTTCATGTGTTCGGTTTGTGCACCAAGGTCTAGCATTTCCAAATTTGCTTGTTCACCCATCCGATCATGTGGCCCGGCTGGCAAACGTAAACTATGGAAACGAAAGGGAACAAAAAGATTAAACGCCATTCATCATTCATCGATCAGCATTTGCGTACGGCTCCTTTGCTGGAGACTGGAGCCATCGGTTTCAGCACTCTCCCTGTCACGCAAACGCTATTATAAACCGCAACCGGCTGACGTTACACTGAATTGCTTGCAAACCTCATCGCCAAACGCTAGTATTCAAACAGCAACCGGCCGACGTTGCACTGAATTGCTTGCAAACCTCATCGCCATGATGGCTGCTGCCTTTGCCCCTCGCGTACCACCTCCACCACCAGTCCACCACCCACTCAATGCGCGAACCCAGCGCCGCAAACTGACACAAGAGGTTGGTAGATGACGGGGGGTCCGGCCGGCGGCTTTGATTACACTAATGATCATCTCGATCGGGCTGATCGCTGACGCGAGAGGAAGCACGCGACCGGCCGATCGGCACCCCCACCGAATCCACCGCTGATCGCTCGCTTCTAGACTCTTACCGCAACGGGAGCGATTGCATGCAAGCTGCCAAAGCTGGTGATCTAACATCCCTTTGCTCCTCTGGTGGACCGCAGTGATCCTGATGCTGTACGAGCACCCTGTCGGCTGTCGCCATCACCACCACCACAAACTCGTGGCTGCGATTGGGAAGGTCCACTGCGTCACGAATGGACGGAGACTGTCCTAGTCTTTTCGCAAAGCAATGCAATTACGTAAGGCAAGAAGATGAGACCGATGCTTAGCAAGTGCTTAAGAAAAGAGAGAGCGGAACTTCTCCACTCAGAGATCCAAACCACCGGCCAACTCAAAAAGGTACGGATCACGAAGAAATGCTGGTGGTGGTGGCAAATCAAACCCCACATTATTACATTAAACCTGCTATAACTGAACGATCAGGTACGTTTGGTGGGCGAAGAATTGAAGCAGCAAGGGGGAGCTCAAATTCGAGCTGTAGCACAGCCAGACTGCCATCAATGTGCACGCAAATATCTGATCGTGCATGCTTGACACGACGGAGTGTCGTCTGCCCAGTCCAGAGAACTTTGATCGCGGCTGCATGGTCGAGCACCGTGCCTTGGACGTTGGTAGGCTACTTCCTAGTAGTAAAGAACACACGCGGCGTGTGGGCGCCGACACGCGTCGCCGTTGTCCTCTTGTCCCAGGCCTCGGCCACAACCTGTAAAGCCAGACCGCGCTTGGCCGATACAGCGGCCGTGATCGCAAAAGCAGCCGCCGCGGCATCGCTGCCCAAAGCAGGCCTGGCCGCCTGCCTGCGTTTCCCCGGATGCCGCAACATTCGGTGTTTACCCCGGAGAGGGCTCACGGGGTCGCGGTCACGGGCCGCGGCCGCCGCCGGCGGCGACGAAACGAACAGTGCGACAGATCGGCGCGCTGGACGCATTACAATTTACAAGGGAGCTACAGTTGAAATTCTGCATGTGTGTATCCACCTAAACTTTCAATTCATACAGAGAGGTTCTAGAGAGTGCATGTAGGCATGCGCATCTTGGAAAAGGTGGGAATGTTTACGGAGGTCATGGAAGAAGTATAGCTCTTGAAGAGTGCAGGCAATCAGGCATTCAGGCATTGCAGCGTGTTTGGTTTGCAAGATCATGCATCCGGTCAGGAATCATCCGATCCTGCATCCTAAGCTAATCGAGTCATTTGGTTTGAGTAGCGGATTCAAGTCGTGTGTCATGGATATGTTTCCGCGTAGCACTCTCACAAGCCAACAACAAAGCAAATATAGACGATGAGTCCCTTCCTAGAAAAACACTGGGCGAGCGCATGACGGACCAACCTGTGCCGGACGAAGTCGATCTCCAAACCAAACGTGCTGATGGTTCTCCGGTGGCATCTGCTTGAGTCGCCAGAGTTTCGGCGGTGACGCTCAGGTTCCAAAGGGGATTAATGGGGCAAAATGATGCTCTCAAGGTCCTGTTTGGATCCACCCAACTAAACTTTAGTTAGCTAATAAGTTAAAATTTAATAATTTTTCTTTAGCTAGCTCAAATTTAGTTTGGGGGTGTTTTGGATCCTAGCTAAATGCTAGTTGTTGAAAGTAAATGATCATGCTACCCTTCATTAATTACACATTTATCTCAACCATCTTTGACGCCAACGCGACCTGTTCTGTTTGTGTTTCAGCGCCAAAGGTCTCTTTACCTCTGCTCCGTTTCCTGTTGGCGTTACTCTGTTTATCGCTATTGGCGCTACTCTGTTGATCACTAGAAGTCTTGTTGCTCTGTAGTTTGTCGCACAGAGTACAGGGAAAATAGATAGCGTTCTTTCAAAGGGAAAAAATGCAAACGTTCATAGTTCATGCAAATTCAAACAAATTTTAATATATCCAAAGTGCATACAAATATCCTATCACACTCACTCCCTCATGGCAAACAAAGCATCGGCAAGTTGGTCACAAAAAGTGTTCATGTTTCCATCTTCATCACCTTGATGATTGTAGACCCCTCTTGGTTGAGATGAAGAGGACGATGCCATTGGCACAAAGTTTTCATCTTGATCGCACATGTCAAAGTCCATATCTCCAAGAGCACTTTCTCAAATGAAAGATGTTGGATTCTCAAGGGTTCTCATAACCCATTCATTTGTGAGGCACTAGCATTTGTCAAACAGAAGCAATTGACAATTAACACACTAACAATCTATCAACCACATACACTGCAACTTAAGTTTCGATCCACTTTCTCACCTGATTTCCATGGCCAACAACCTCTTCGACATTGTCTTCTTCTTCCGGTGAGGCACCATAAGACTCTAAAGTTGCAGCATGAATGGCCATGCCCACCAGCGGCACTTGAAGTTTGGCTGATCGGTCAAGGAGCCCAATAAGGTGCACTGCAAGAGGATGGGGCGGCGCCGCACTGTCACCATGACCGGCACTGGAGACATGGCCGGCACTAGCGCCACCACCAGCTGGGGCGCCACGGCCGGCACATGGCCACGGCCGCCGCGACCTCTAATGGGGATGCCTGTCTGGGTACTGTTGACGCCATCTAAGTCCGATCGAAGTGCGCGGCTTCCCAAAATGAGACGTCATCGACAACGACATCCTCTGGGCAAACCATCTTGCGCAGGCAGAGATCTATTGGCAGTGGAGGTGGGATGGGGTGGCGCGATGGCAGGTGAGGGATGGGCAGAGCGGAGAAGAAGAGGGGATCAGGAAGTCTGACGGGTGTGGCGTGGTGGAGGGGGTGGCTTGCAGAAAAACTGGATCGAGAGGAGTGAAAGTTAATGCTTCTGTGATAGTGGGTAATTTCTCCGAACTCATATGGGTATTTTGGTCTTTGAACAGTTTTAGTTGGTTTAGCTAGGTGGAACCAGCTAAAGGATTTTTTAGCCGGGAGGAGTTTTAGCTGACATGTTTGATCCAAATCAACTAAATTTAGCTAGCTAAGCTTTAGTTGATGGATCCAGACAGGACATAAGATATTCATTTTCTAAAAAGGCATATGGTGCACTTATTTTTCTGTTTTTTCCCTCGTCGTAGGGAGGAAGAATAAAGAGGGGGGAAGAGCGAATTGCAGATGGGTATGTCCCATACGATAAGGGAATTATTGAGGGGATAAGGTTATTGTAAAATTATTGTTGCAACACCAACCACCTGTACGCGGAGATGGTCTATAAGATATTAGGAAAGGGATCTGCTAGGGATGCTCTTAACCTATAGATTTTTTTTGGAAAGACTTAGGCTATAAATATTGATAGTGCAAATAATATTTGCCAAAGTAATTATCAAATTGTCATATTGATTTATTTGTTTTCATATTTGAGTCAACCGATTATTATTTCCTTCATTTCAGGCCTCTGATTAATTTTACGTAGATGCAATGTAAGAAAACGTGACTAATTTTTATTGAGAAAGAAACATAATCCACATATTTGAAAAGGCAATCCCAGCAAAATATTGATGGACCGGCATATAAACTTCAAGTAGTTTCCCCCCATAATAAATATTAGCAGTTATGATGAGATAACTTGCTCACAGACACAAATCATTTACATCACACAAAATGTCCTTTTCATTTTTCAGGACAAACTGCATTGTCTCATTTGACATGCGAGATTTCCTGGGACAAATTGAATCCGTTTCTTTATAATTTGTTCAGTTTTTCTACTATCCGTGAAAACGTATCACATGATTATAATTTTAAGAAGTACTGTTACTTCTGGATGAGGTTAGGTTACAATTTGTGTACTTCTTGATACTATATTTCTAAGTATAACAAATGACCTTACATTTGTCTCAAAACAACCAAAATGTGGAGCTGCTGCATTTTGCCATTTGCATATATCCTCCCCCCCACCACGCATGCAGTACGAACCAACGAAATGAGAAGAGATTTTAAAAAGTGTGCTATTCCAACTAAAGCACACACACAAATACCCACAAAATGATTAACAAATCAGAATGAAACGCGAACATGCACCAAATCCCAAAGAGGACCTTATCTGATCTCTCCAAGAAAATTCCTGTCAGAGGACTAGCTAAATTCTCGTGCCCTCGCTCTGCGCGCAGAAGTCGCCATCACCTGGAAGGCCGGGCTCGGCCCTAGACGCCAACGGCACGAGGAACTGAGACCCAACACATGCATGGCGCGTACGCCCTGCGCTTCGGCGGCGCGCGGCGCCACGCGCCACGGGCCACACCGGCGTACCAACCGCTCTTCGCAACCGCAGCTCGTGACTTTGCTCGACTTGCGCCAGTCCTCCATTCCATTTCTGTTCTCTTCTTTCCCGTGATCGATCGTATCTCCCCTCCTTAAATTCTCCCCACAACCCTTTCGGCCTCCCCCCGCCTCACCAGACCTGCCACGCCGCCCCTCCAGCTTCCCCACTCTCCGCGAAGGCCGGGATGGCCGTGGGTAACGGCGCGCGGCGGCGTTGCCATCACGGCACCGCAATGCCCATGCCACGCGCGCGATTCTTGGCCTGCATTGCCGTGGCGGTCGTGGCGCTCCTCGCGCCGCCGTGCGGAGTGGCCGGGCACTCGCGCGGGATGCGGCCGGGGCGCGGCGGCGGCGGCTCGGCGGCGCCGTTCCCGGCGAACGCGACGCGGGCGGAGATGATCGAGCGGCAGTTCATGGAGTGGGTGCGGTACATGGGGGCGCTCCGGCACAGCACGTTCCAGCACGCGCTCGCCCGCGCCTTCCCGTCCTACTCGCTCGTCGTCGACAAGAACCCGGCGTTCGGCGACTTCACGACCATCCAGGCCGCCATCGACTCGCTCCCGGCCATCAATCTCGTCCGCGTCGTCATCAGGGTCAACGCCGGCACCTACACGTACGCGCGCCCGGCCCGCTGGTAGCGTTGTGTGCACACTGACCGACCCTGTGAGCTCTGGTGATGATCGTGCATGCACCGCCTGATCGCAGGGAGAAGGTGACCATCTCGGCGATGCGCGCGTTCATCACGCTGGAGGGCGCCGGCGCAGACAGCACGATCGTGCAGTGGGGCGACACCGCGGACTCGCCGACGGGGCCCAAGGGGCGGCCCCTCGGCACGTTCAACTCGGCGACGTTCGCCGTGAACGCGCAGTACTTCCTCGCCAGGAACATCACTTTCAAGGTAACTACCGCCCCGTTGGCCGTTGCGGCGCCTGCTTGTCCTATGCAACCTGCACACTCTGCCGCACCGTGGCATGCCGGATTTCTCGCTGACACGGAATGGTACGCAGAACACGTCGCCGGTGCCGAAGCCGGGCGCGACGGGGAAGCAGGCGGTGGCGCTGCGGGTGTCGGCGGACAACGCGGCGTTCGTGGGGTGCAAGTTCCTGGGCGCGCAGGACACGCTGTATGACCACTCCGGCCGGCACTACTACAAGGAGTGCTACATCGAAGGGTCCGTGGACTTCATCTTCGGCAACGCGCTCTCGCTGTACGAGGTACGCCGCCGTTCTCTTCCTCAACGGTGGTCTCTGTGCAAAACGTTGCTACATTTACGCAGAGGGCGCGTCCTTTCTCCGCTACTGGTGTGCAAATCAGGATTTCAGGCGGTTTAACCCACAGCCTACGTTGCCAGCCAGAAAAGGTTGGTAGAATTGCGCCAGCTCAACACAGAGCAGAGGCTCCAAATGCTAGTGTAAAGCTTCCACGAAAACGAAAGTAGATTGACGTTTTTCAGAAATAGCTGTGCACATGTGATCCCAAACTTCCACGGCGCACTCAAGGCTGGAAGAAGTACCACTAGAGGCACGGGCCAGTTTAATTAGAGCCTTTTCGTGCGCCTTGACACTCGGGGGGTTTATAGTAGACTGACGCAATCATTCGCACGGGACAAAACAGAACACCCAGACCCAGGGTTTGGTCTGTACTGACCAGACCGTACTAAGTTCTGGCTTAATTACAAGCTCCCGTTTTTAACCCAAACCGTCTAGATACACATTTGCAGCTTCCCTAACGTGCAGCGGCCAATGCATCCATCCACTGCCAACGACTCAACAGTCAACACACCAGACACTAGCAAACTGTGCACGATTGGCCCGGCAAAAACTCCAGCGCACAGGACTAGTCTTTTGTTCCGTGGCGGCAGATGGCGGTCGCCGTCGTCAATCGGTCATCAAGCACCTCTCCTGCCCGCGGCGGCCTCTCGCTGGTGTCCGCTTGCGCTGCGCCCCCGACCTCGCAAGTCGCCACCGCCCACCGCCCGGCGGCCCTACTACACCCACGGGGCGGGCGACGTGAGCGACAGCGACGTGCTGCGGGCTCTGGTGCCTGCATCACCGCACAGAGAAACAGAAACCCCTGCGCCCTACTATACTGAACCTGTCAGCGCAGAACTGCAAGCTGCCCGTTCGGATTAGCACCGACCTGTTTGTTCAATGTGCTAGTAAATTCATTCAAGTGAGGATTAACGGGTGACGATCTGGATGTTGGTGCAGGACTGCCACGTGCACGCGATCGCGCGGGACTACGGGGCGCTGACGGCGCAGAACCGGCAGAGCATGCTGGAGGACACGGGGTTCTCGTTCGTCAACTGCCGGGTGACGGGGTCGGGGGCGCTCTACCTGGGTCGCGCCTGGGGCACCTTCTCCCGCGTCGTCTTCGCCTACACCTATATGGACAACATCATCATCCCGCGCGGGTGGTACAACTGGGGCGACCCCAACCGCGAGCTGTAAGCCCTCCTCCTTCCTTTGCCGCTAACAGTCCCACGCGTGCCGATGCCATTGCCGTCTGGGGCTAGCGGACGGGGGCATGCTCGCCGGGTAGTGCTCAACGGCCACGCCATGTTTCGACGCCTTTGGGCAATCTCATCTTGCGGACGCTATGGCTTTTGGTGCTTTGCGGCATGGGAATGGGAAGCAAACAACTATTTTGCACGTATATAGACGCCCTGCTGTAGCGGTGTAACCTGTAGGTATCGAATAAAGCTGTGTACAGACAAAGGAGGCACTCACCTGCTCCCATTCTGGCCGAATCATCCGATCGCACGGGTGGCCGGCCGGCCCTCCGGATCTCGTCGCGATCGTTGCGGCTTTCTAGATTCGATTCCCACTGCCCGCAGGCGCCACAGCCACACGGGCAAAAAGCAGAGGCCTATGATCGCAAGAACCAAACGGCAATGGCGTTCTCGGATCAGAACTTTTCTTGGCCGATCAAAAACTCGGCTCGTATGTAAATGTTTGGAATTATAACATCTCCGTGTTCGTTGTTGCTGCAGGACGGTGTTCTATGGGCAGTACAAGTGCACGGGCCCGGGCGCGAGCTACGCCGGCCGGGTGGCGTGGTCGCGCGAGCTCACCGACGACGAGGCCAAGCCGTTCATCTCGTTGAGCTTCATCGATGGGACCGAGTGGGTCAGGCTGTAATCCTAGTTTCGCTGTAGCTCACGGCACGCAACACCATGTAAAGAAAGAGAGGAAGAAAGTATACAGATTATTTACCTGCCATTCATCAACTCGACAAGTCCAGAATTCGTCATCTTTTTTTCTTTTTGCGAAACAGAATTCGTCATCTTAAACAATTCTTCAGCTATTTGTTCAGAACTAGCAAGGAAAAACACATAATGGTGACAACATTAAGGAACATATAAGATGCAGATCAGCATAAACTGGTGGAGTAGTGGAACTAGGATAGTGCTGTTGATGCGAATGTCATCTTTACATATTAAAACTCAAAAAATAAAAAAAATTGTGGTCAAATTTAAATTTGATCAATCAGACGAAAATAGGAGCCACGGCAAAATCATCAAGAAAAGGCACGTGGTTCATACACCCATGGTCATCGCGAGAAAAGGGCACATTTCGGCCTCGCGAGCCGCGACAACCCACGTATTTTGAGCCCGTACTCGTGCTTTTCGGCCCATCCTGGCAACTGACATATACCGTAGAAATAGAGCACGTCCTTTTCTCCAAGATCTGGCAAAAAAATTACAGCGATTAAGAACGAAGGGAGAGGATGGGAGAGAGAGCAGGCGGATGGGCACGGTTTTTTCCATGTTTCTTCTGCGCTAATGGACCCGTGACCACTTAGCTCGTGAATGCAATTTAGTCGTTCCTACTTGAAAATTTAGATCTCGATTGGATCTCTGGCCGAAAACAAACAAAACCATAAAAGCGAACTTAATTTGAAGGACCTAATCATCTGGTGCAGTCAGAATTCACGGAGGTCGCATGCAACTCATTCTTAGCAGTTAGCATTGACAGTTTAAAGAGAAGAAATCTTACTGATCTTTCAAAAAAAAGATGATCTTACATCCTTGCTACTCCCTCCGTTCAGCTTTGGAATAAAAAAGCCAAAACAACCTAAAATTTAGAATGGATGGAGTATAAACTATTCGAAGCTCCACAGCTGGGGAAACGCCTCGTGATAATATATTTAGTACTACTTTTTCTCCCTAGCTGTAGAGTGTATACATTTTGTCACACTGCCCTTTTCTCCATAATGTTTTCAAGCTTTGGGCAGTTGGGTTCTTCAGTGGCAGAGAGAGCCCACGCCGTACCCTGTTCGAGCAAGAACAAATCCTTGCTCCAGCATCCACCGCAATGAGCATAGCATCAAGCTTCGGAAATGAAGCAAGCTGCAGAGTTGCACTGACTCCATCGCTATTTCATTATGCGAGTGGCCAATGGTAGATGACTAGATGCTACAACCATCCTTCCAGGTTTAGTACTCGAATGCTACTGCAATTTTACAAAAAGATAGAAAACGATGGCTAGGTAGAAAACCAAGCAAATGCAGAGCAGAGTAGTTAGTGGAACTATAACTGTGGTTTCTGGAGAAAATACAGGCATAGCGGCACACCAGTGATTCAGTGAACTAGCCTCAGCTTGGATGAGCATGAACTTTCACTTTCAGGCTTACAGGCTACAGCATGGATATCAGGATATGTTTCAGTTTTAGTCTTCCACCCTCCAAGTACTACACAGGGCTATGCAGTCCTGCACTCCTGCTCCACCCTCCAAGTATTACACAGGGCTATGTCTCAGTTTCAAGTGTCCTAACATTTGAACCAAAGCACGACCACCCCGTGTCACAGGCCTCTCCGTACGGGTCAACATAAGCAGATGCGCATGCACTGCACCTCAATAACTAGATTGCCGGTACCACTGTCTGACAATGGCCGTTATCTTCATCCTTCACATGGCAACACTTCAACACGCAAAGCAAACAGTAAAACCACTAATTAGCCACAGTAAATTTCCTTTAAAACTCTGGGCGCTGGCAACTAGTTAGCCACTATACAGTTCATGTCTCGTGTTCTCTTTTTCTTCAGGAGATTATGAAAAAAAAAAAAACTTTGCACAAGAAGAAAAACTTCGTTCCTCCTTCCCGATCCGTGTTGGCCTGCTAGATGCTTTATCATCTACTAGAACTATGTACAAATCTGGATAAACTTGACTACAATCTGAACACAAACAGCAGCTTTGCATCACGTCGATCGTGTGATCACCAGAAGCTGTCCAGGTAGTAGTCTCTGGCCACCTCATCGCTGACGCTGATCACGGAGCAGTCGGGCGTCCGGGCCGCGTCCGAGCACTGCGAGCAGAGCCCGCCGCCGCGCGCATGCGAGCACGGCCTCCTCGACGTCCCGGCCCGTGCCGCCACGCTCGCCCCCGGCGCCTCGGCCGGCGGCAGCGTCGTCAGCCGCTGCCTGGGCGCGCTGTGGCACCGCGTCCGCGCAGCGGAGGACGCGGTGCCGGCCATGTACCGCGGGCTGACGAGCGCGTCCCGGTCCCGCTGCGAGGCGCGCAGCGGCGTGCGGCTGCTGGCCAGGCTGTGCTCGACGCTATTGGCGGGCGAGGAGTCGTGGGACGGCGCGAACCGGGTCGTGTTCTGCGCCGTCTTGGAGCCCCGGGGGTCGCGCTCGTGGCCGGCGCTCCGTCCGAATGAGAGCCGCGCCGGCTGCTGCTTGCCGCCGGGCAGCGGCGAGCACGACGGCGTCGGCGCCGCGAGGCGGGAGTACTCGGACGGGTGGTCCGGGTTGTACCGGCTGGTCATCCGGGAGGATCGGGAGCGGAGGTGGCACGTGTCCATCTCCACGATCCGCGGGCTGCGCTCGTAGTTGGATTCCGTGCTGTCGGACAGCCTCCGCCGGTGGGCCGGCGTCGACGGCGGCTTCATCCGGACTTCCTGAGCGAAGATCCTCTCCTGCATGACAAAACGGAGCATACAAACCAATCAAAATTCCAGGTTCCAAGCCATGCAACTTCATTGACACAAAAATCGTCAGTGATGCCGCAAAGCAAAGCGAGACATCTTGATTACTTGTTCCACGGATTTCCGGTACGAAGCATTCTTGACGGCGATGGAGTCAGCCTGCAGCCGCATGAGCGTCTGCAATCTGTGCAGCGTCATGGCCGCCTGCTTCCTCACCAGGTAGCCCCGCACCAGCGCCTGGATCTTGACGAGCGACCGGAGCGCTCGAAGCGCTCTCCTAGCCTGACACGATGGATTCAGACCCAATGTCAGACTTTGCTCCAGAAAAAAACTGCTAGTGTTAAACAATTCCGGTTAGGTAATGGGCGCTTATGTCAGGCTACGTAATACTCAACTGCTCTGCCGCCAAACAGAAACTTCAATACTTGATAGTACACAGAAGTCATCGCCGACGCAGAGTAACAGAGTAAACAATCTCGGGACTGATCAACGTGCAGATTTTGTATAGTACCGACAGTGCAAGTGTTAACAAATGACTGTGCATCGTGGAAAAAGAAAAAGGGTGTAGGAGCAGAAGTGACATCATATGCAACAACAGTCTAGTCCACCTATCCAAGCAGTAACAAACAAGGAGGATGAAGAATTAAGCAAAAAAAAAAACTGCAGGAAAGAATCTCCATCGTTGCAAAGAAAGAAACTTCTAGACTGCATGTTTTTTATTTTTTTCAAAAGAAAACTTCTACAGTTTCTACTGCATGAGTGAACAAGAAACTAGGAGCAGATCAGAATGAGAAGAAAAGATGGGCACTGATAGCGATCATACCAGGTAGCCTCTGAAGGTTTTCTGGATCACGACGGCGGCCTTCTCCTCTGTAGCCCTCACATCCTCCTCTAGCCTCACCAGTCGTGACTCGGCTGTGGCAGCTGCTACGGCAGGCTGACGCGCGCCGCCGTCAGCTCCGCTCTTCCTACGCTTCGCGAAGCTCCACCTCTTCTTCTGCTCCGCCCCGTCGCTCCAATCGCTAGCGGCATGGTTCGCCTCGAGTCCTTTGTGCTCTTCCTTCCTGCCCGTCAGTAGATGCTTGAGCCATCTCATGACGCGCCTCATGCTGCCGCAATCCTCTGCGCAGAAGAACGCGAGCAACAAATCGGTCAACGGAAGGAATGGTGCAAGCGTTACATTACATTGCATAAAATGGAGACCAACAGGCGAGTTCCTCAAACAGAGGAAGATGAGCAATCAAAGAGGAAACCAAGCGTTGCAAATGTGCTTTTGGGTGTTAAAAGATAAACTACACCGGGACGAGAAATCTCAGCAGGCGAAGGAAGCCGCAAACATTGGATGCGAATGACACAACGATCTGTGCCTCCAAACTGAGAGAAAGAGAGCTTTTGAAACAGGCAAACAGCCAAAGGAGAAGCCTGGAGCAAGAAACACTGTACAACCTTTTCGTTCCGTAGGCAAAGCCACGAGGTCAGAAAACGGGCGAATTGGACGGTGGAATCTCCAGGGAGGAAGCAAAAACCAAGCACGGCGTTGAGCATGGGAAGCCCACGAGATTAAAGCACGAAACTTGGCAGTTGCAGGGCAAGCAGCGGCGAAAGAGGCGGCTGGGATGGGAATTACAGCGTCCGGTAGAGGAAGCCGGCGAGGTTTACGCGCGGCCGTCGCGCAGCCCCGAAGAGGAAAGCGGCTAAGCTTTCGCTGAAAACCACGCGCGCGGATCAGCCTCGAACCGTAAAAAAAACCCAGCGATCCCAGCGGCACCGGCGAGAGCGGATTAGTATGAAGCCCGAGGCGCCGGAACTGACGCGTGGGTCTCCACCACTCGGCACCGCACAGTCAGCCGCGCGCACCCGCAGCTCACGAGAGATTCCCTCCGGCCGTGCTCCCCGCCCAAGGCTCCGAGGCCGAGCGCAAGCCAACAATTTCGTAAGCCAAAGCTCCAAACGACCAGCTCAGGCGCCGCGCACTGTTGCGACTCCTTCCTGCCAAGGCACATGCAAACGCCCCGTCCCCGTCACCCCCGGCTCTATCCGCACGAGTAAAAACGACTCAGGAGACGATGAGCCGGTAACTCCTAACTCGCCGTGCCCGGCAAAGGAAAGGCGCGATGGGTTACGGTTCACACGCACCTACAACGGACGGACGGGCGGCCGGCCGGCCGGCGCCTGGGCGCGGCCGGGACCGGGAGATCAGATCGGCTGGCCGGTTCGATGGCGCCAAGATCCGCCGGTCCTGGCTTCGCGGGCGCCCACTGGGATCGTGCCTTTCCTTGGAAGTACACGCGCAGCGGCGAGCAGGATCCGCTCTGCTGGCAAGCCGCCCACTTGCTCCGGGCTCCGGACGTGCTTGCTCCGTGGTCGTGGTTGCTGGCCGCGCCGGCCCCGGCCCCCTTCTATACCGTGCGCGGTGGCCGGCGTGTCCCCATCTCTGATCGCCGCCTGATCACGCGCAGAGCAGAGAAAGTCTCCGCGGGAGGAGACGAGCGGCAGTAAAAAAAAAAAAAAAAAAAGGTTGCAGGTTCGGCCGGTCATGCTGCGGCCAGTACGTCTGATGCGGCCGGCCCAATAAATTTCGCTTCCTTGCGCCACGAGGCAGGCAACTCACGCCTCACGGGCTAGTCCCTCCCGGGCGACTAGCTAGCTGATTAGCTCCAAGCCTGAATGGTCAACCCTTCGAGAGGCGGTACACGTAGTACTGGTACGCGCACTGGAAGAGAATCGATTAGAGTGGCGCACAGTAATCGGTTGGTCCTCCGTGCGCACTGCCGTCGCTTTAGCTGCGCCTGTGCGCCGGTGTACATGGGGTGCACTCTTGTGAGGACTGTGCCAACCCATGGTGTCCATGGGTGGTGTCTAGAGAAGAAAGATGGTAATTAATGTACATCTAGATACTACCTTCCCAACTTATGATGTCCAGAGTAGTTTCTATAGAGAAGAACATTTAATTTCTCGTTGCATGTCGTGCAAATGGAGAAGAAAGATGGTAATTAATGTACATCTAGATACTACCTTCCCAACTTATGATGTCCAGAGTAGTTTCTATAGAGAAGAACATTTAATTTCTCGTTGCATGTCATGCATTCTATACACCCAAAGATCAACACTAGAAAACTATAGATACTAATCTTTGTAGCATGCAGTTGATTCAGCAATCAGCAATGTGCAATCTGTTCATCCATAGCACCACAACAAAATGGCTTGACTGCCAACCAAATCGTCTGCAAGAAAATGGCTAGACGCTCTCATCTTCCTCAATATCAATTGTTTCTTTTTCATTTGATCGCATTTGTGCAGCAGCATCAGCAGAATTCCTAGTTGGTAATGGGATCCCTGTAGAATATGCAGCTGTTGGTGAGATTGCAGAATGGCTCATTGGTCCACCAACGAAATGAAAACTTTCAGGCAGCTCAAGCAGTTGACCTTATAATCCATAGATAGAGAATAAATTAACCATACCACTCAGAGCTATTAGGAGATGGTTGAAACGCCGGTGGCCACCATGGACCTGCAGCATGACCTCAAACGGCAGGAAAAACACCATGGCTGGAGCACGAGGGGTTGGAAGACCACCACCTCCTGGAGCACCAGCAGCTTCAGGAGAACCGCTAGCTCATGGAACACCACCCATGTCAACAGCACGGAGTTTGGAGCACCGCCGGTGACAGGAACAGCGGCGGCCGATTCACCGGCGACTCGATTGGATTTTGATTGGCGCTTCTTTGGTTCAGGCCTATTTATTGTTAGGCACGGCCCGTGACCGATTTCTTCCTCAGGGGTGCATGATTTGGGGATGGATTTGGCTGCTCGTCGATGGTTTGCTGAAACATAACCCTAAGAGATGCAAGATGAAAGGAGGAGGAGGGCAGACTTGGTGCTGGACTTTGCCGCCCAGAGGATTTGGAGCGCGTGGGAATTTTGCGTTGGTTTGGCTCATGAGGGAGAAGAAGCCTCGGGAGACGCAGGCGTGCGGGACGGCCATGGCGGTGGTGAGGCGGGTGCACGGGATTGGCACGAGGAGGCAATTGCGTGGGGAAGAAACGTAGGGCTAGCCCAACCCCAAAACCGCTAGTTTCCAGCGCCTTGGAACGGCCTCCGAAACAATGTTGTGCATGCGCTCCGGTGTTCCTTTTTTTCCTTCTCTCTCTTCTTTAATTGTCCTGCCACACCACCAATTTGCTGATATAGCAGCCTATTAAATGCTATAGACACCATCTGAAGGGTTGGAACTGCCCTGAGGTTGCTCTGTTTCACTGCGCGTGGGAGGTATGCATGGGCTCGTAGAGCCTAGAGGCGACGGAACCACAGTTCCTGTCAGCATCACTGCACACGATCCTAGAAATCATTTTTGGAATGACAAACACTCCAGCCGCGCCGCGCCCAACAGCCCATTCAGCAACGCTGAAAAGCTTCGGCTGGGCTTTTTCCGGCCGGGCTTTTCAGCCCAGCCGCTCGGTGCGCTGCTTGAAGCCATTTGAGCGGCTGAAGGCATCGACGCGAAGAGGCTCATTTGGCCTGCTATCGCCTGGCTTCCTTATCCATTCGCCTCCCTCTCGCCTGGTCGCTACCTCTCGCCCCCGATCCCCTGCCGTCGCTCCCGCCGCTTGCCCGCGCCTGCGCTCTCGCCCGCTCTCCACTACTGTTGGTCCCAGATCTAGCCCGCTCTCCAACGCCGCCACGCTGTCGCCTACCCACTCCCACGCTGTCACCCGATCTTCGCCGCCGGCGCTCCCAGATCTCACCCACTCTCCGCCGCCGTCGTTGCCGCCACTCGCCCGCTCCCGTGCTCTCGCCCACTCTCCACCGCCGGCGCTCCCGCTACTCGCCGGCTCCCGCGCTATCGCCCGCTCTCTGGCGCCCGCGCTCCCAGATCTCGCTCGCTCCCCGCCGCCGTCGCTCCCGCATCTCGCCCCCTCCGTCGTGCTAGACCGTTGGTCATATCCGTCGATCCATCGTCTCGCCCGCTCCGTCACACTCGCCCGCCCGCCACCGCCGTCACTCCCAAATCTCGCCCGCTCCCCCCCACCGTCAGCCCCTCCTGCTCCAAGCCGTGCCGCCGTCAGCCCCCCTCCCAAAGCAACCCCCTACCCCCCCTCCCCGGCCGCCTGCCAACTAGAGGTGCAGGAGGTCACCCAGAGACGGCATCCGCCGCATCCAAGCTGTGCCGCCGCCGTCCCCTGACGAATCCTCCCTTGTACATCCAGGTAAGGCTTCTGCACCATTTTTGGTAGCGATAGGGTTGCTTATGGTAGTTGCCTGAGTTCATTGTACATCGATTTTGTAATATGCATTTCATTCGTAAACAACGCAGAAGATAGCAACAATTAACCGCTGGACCAACATTACAAATTATTGCATTGGTATGGCAAACCAAATGGTTAGTATGACTGCATTAAAATAAATAGACAAAGCAACTAATTGAGATTTGAAAGCATGATGCATGAGAAGACTTAACCATTTTGCCGGCGCACTGGACAAAGTAGCCTAAGGACTCACAGAATTTTCCCATTTATGAAATGTTCCTTCAATCTGTCGTGAGCACCACTGACCTTCCTTCATTAGAAACTCTATCTTCATCGGGGCTTTGCTCTTGTTTCATTAAATGTAGTACTGCATGTATTTGGCCGACATGTACTTCGATTTTGTAATATGTATTTCATTCTGGTTGATTGCAGCTACATACTTATCTCTGTTTTTTTTAACCTTTCCAGGCGACTGCTACAAGCCTAGTAGCAGCCCAACCGCGAGGAACTAGCAACGGTGCCCACACTGGCATCGTCATCCACTTCATCGTGCTCTCCCCCACCGGTCTGTCCGTACAATTTCCGCCACAAACGTGCCAAGACAATTGCTAAGGCAAGTAACATATCCATTGATGCTGAGATTGTATACTTGTATGCCTCCTGGTTATCCGTACTTCGGTGCAATATAATTGCAGCTCCTGTGTACTCAGATGAATCATAACCGTGCCAACTAGGTGAGGGCACGACGAAAACTTTGCTGGACTTGTGCATTGCTCAGAAGAACCGGTTCAATTGGAGGAACAAATGCCTCACTAAGTTGGGATGGAAGAACGTGTACCGCAGCTTCAACCAATAAACTGGGATGCATTTGGGCGGCAAGCAGCTGCAGAACAAGCTCAACGCCCTGCGGAGAACATTGCTGAGCTGGAGGGCCTTGCAAATCCAATCTGGTTTAGGGTGCGACAAACAAACTGGTGGTGTTGCTGCTGATCCCACCTATTGGGATGACGAAGAAGCGGTACATCCTATGACAGTCCCATAAGTTAGTCCTCATCTTATTTGTAGATCCATATTTTTTGTACTGACATGTACTGTTCGTCATTGCAGGAAACCAGTGGTGGTGCTGCCCAGCCGAGTTCCCAACCGAGTTCCCAGTCGAGTTCTGTTAAGCCTCCACCTTTCCTCGATGAATTATATGAGTTGTATGGCCATGACCCCCAAGACAGGGGCACCTTGCTGACGGCAAAAGGTATTCTGTAACGACCGACCCCTAAGCCTTCCCAGTTAGTCTTGATCGCAGCCCTTAACCTTAGTCAGCTGTCTTGCTTGACCGCACCTAAGTGCTCAGTTTTCCGCCGGTCCCGACCCCTGAGATCCGACCCCTTCCCGCTTCGCTCCTCTCCCGACCCTGGCGAGCTCAGCCCACCGTCGGATTCTGCTAATCTTCCTCACCCATCCGATCTATCCACCGGTGGACCCGCGAGATCTTTTCCAGATCCCCCGCGACAGCCGCACTCGAGTTGCATGGCCGCCTCAGAGTCTTCCTGCCGCGTGGCTCGTCTTCTCCGACGCCTGCCGCTCAGTTTTGTCTCTGGCAAGCAACCGAGTGGGTTCCCGCGCCCCCTTTCCCCAATAGCAGCGGAAGCCCTCTGCACCCCCTTTCTGCAAGGTCTCGTCTCCCGCGCCCATCATCACGCCACCAGATCCCGGCCCCAGAGCACTATGTCGCCCGTCTTTTCCGTCCCTTCAGCCATAGTCGCGCCGCCTGGTCGCCGCTACACGACGATTCCTCCACCGCCAACCCCGACCGCGGCCGCGACAGTTCCTTTCCCCGCTCTGTCAGAAGCCGCCCGACAATCTGTTGTTCCGCGCTCTCCCCCGCGCCCGCGTCCGCCTATCTTCTCACCTGTGCGCCCTCGATTCTAGCGCCGTTAAACCGGTCGCTTCTATCACCTCTTCCGCACGGCGACGCCGGCTTTCCGCCAAATCTCAACCACCAGTCTACCCGCCCCTACGCCGCCCTGACGGCAGAACGCAATGATCGCTGGCGTCACCCCCGGAGTTCTGCACCACCGTCCTCTTTGCTCAATCGCCGCCCCGGCAGAGCACTCCATTGCCTCTCCCCGGCCTTCGCGCCGCTCCCCTTCTCTCTCTCCGCGCCGTTTCCTTTCCTCTGCTCCAGCAGCTATAAAAAGGAATGCCCCCGTCGCCGGAGTTCCCTCCGCTCTTGTTGCCTTCAGCCTTCTCTAGCTCCCTGCTCAAGCTCCTAGCGCCACCCACCCAGTTCTTGAGGAGTTCTTCTCTCAGTTCTCTCTCAGTTTTCTCCAAGTCACCCAGCAGCTTGCTCCTCCGTGCTGCGTAAAAGCTCTCTTGTGATCCGCAAGAAACAGCGCCGCCGCCGGAGCATTGCCATTCTTAGCCCTTGCTCGAAGCTTTAGTCCCTCCACCCAAGTCTGCTTCTTCCCGACCCCACGCTTTCCTTTCAGGAAGAAGGTGAGTTGCCGACCCCAGTCCGCCTCGCCCGACCCCTCCTATCCGCCCGACCCCGGTTCCGTCTCGCCCGACCTTGTCTGTTCCGCCGACCCTTATCCGCCTCGCCCGAGGGCTTGGCTGTGATCTTTTTCTTCAACTCGAGGGTGTATGTGTAAAACTGGGGAACCCTTCAGCGCTTGCGTCTAAGGACCTCTAGTTTATCACACCCTCTAGTTCAAGGATCAGACCACTAATTCCTTTCCTACCCTTACCTCTTGATCATCATCAGCTCTCTCGAACCACCATAACCTCCTGCTCTTTGTTGCAAGTTTCTGGGCTTAGGCGAGCCAGTGTTGCTGTTGAAATAACCGTCTATGCTAACCCTGGCATTGCATTCGTGTAGAGCTGCACCTCGCCGACGGTTTCTACGAGCTTCACCCGGCGCCAGAAGAAGAAGCTGTAGCCGAGCTCCTGTCCTCCGAAGCCGAAGTCGCCCCCGAAGTCGAGCAGTTCCCGTCCTCCTTGCTTGAAGGCAAGCCCCGGTTGCATGAAAGTCCTATGTGTTTTACCAGACTTGCGCATGCCTTCTGTAACATGCTTGTGCATTTACGTATAGGAGTTGTGTGAAACCCTAGATGCATGACTCAGTGACCCATGATCTGAGCACTAGCTGTTGGACCGAGTAGCTGCATTGCTTAACTAGGAGACGGTAAAAGTCGAGTGATTCCCTGTCACTCGCGAGTTGTAGGAGTTGCATGTTTACTCTCCTGTTATAACTATAAGGACGATGGACGGGGCAGGGTTTGGGTAACTCTTTGGTGGTCGGATGGTCGCCCCGTCTGTCTATGAAATCTTGCTAAGGCCCGACAGTGGTGGTGTCCGTGATCAAGTGTTTGAAAGTACTAGCCTCATACTTAGTATGGGATGAGGAAGCCTAGTACCGGATTGAACCTAGACGTGAGCGGTCGCCCCATTGTTCTTGGAACGGAGTTTCCCCTGCTGGTTGTCGCACGTGGTGGCAAGCGTGGCCACAGGACGGCAGAGGCCGGGTCTGTGGAACCTTGCACCAAAGAAAATGGGCCCGACACGGGTTAGGGGATTGATGGGGAAGGCCGACACAGGAAGCGACCTCCGGGTGCGCGGATGTCGTGAGGCTAGGTTCACCATGCATGGTTAAAGAACTCGAATCGATTCGTCTGCCTCTCACAGTTTGAGATTGCTTGATCGCTATGTCACCCTAAGTAAATGAGGAATCTGATGATGGCAATGTTTGTTGTTATATCTTCACATTTTGTTTGGTTCTAGGAATGCTTAGAATAGGTTGCACAACCTAGACTGGTAAATGAACATAGAACCGGAGCTAAAACTGAAATAGGGTTACTTAGTGCTTTTGGCAACCAAACCCCTCAGCCAAGAAGCCTTGCATGTCTAGAAGGAGGAGTAGTCCTTACTCCTATCGGTTAAGTCTTGTTGAGCTTAGTAGCTCAGCCTTGTTGTGGCTTCTGTTTTCAGGTGAAGTTGCTGCTTCCGACCCCTCTCTGGTTGGTGCTTAGCCGCCTCAGCTCCCGCCAGGCTGTCGAGTGGGATCCCTCCTCGGACGGCGAGGAGAGGACTCAGTGATGTTCTGGCTGGTCTCGCCCGGACATCCGACCCCGACGAAGTCTTCCGCCAGTGTTTCTCTGTTGTTTTCTTGAAACCTTGTAAACCTCCGATGTTGGATTTTATGGCCGAATTAAATGGGTAAAACTTGTTTAACTCAGTGGACTTGTTGTATTCTCTGTAACCACTCACCTTCGTGTGGGTTTTTGCTAAACTCGATCCTGTTTAAGTGGTTAAATCGGATGAAATCCGACGGCACTTCGTGTTAGCACGGGTTAGGCAGGAGTGTCGCATGTTAGGCGGCTTAACTCTGCTTAATCAAGCTAATCCGAGGTGGTTCCGCCACATATTCGTGAGGCTACACCTAGCGTGGGGACTGAGGGCAATGCAACGGACTTGAACCAGGACCTCATGCTTGCTAGTAGTGCTCATAACTTGTCCAAACGGCCGTCCCGGAAATCTCTGTTGATAGCCCTCCGAAAAAGAAAAGTGGCAGCTTAGAGGACTACGTCAGAGACATTTCTGAAACTGTGGCAAACAGGAGCCAGAAACGTGTTGATCGTGAATAGGTGGAAATGGACCGTGCAATGCAGCTTATAGAAGAAGATGGTCTACAGGAGGGGTCTCCGCTTTACTGCCAGGTACTTTATTTATGTACTAGGAACCCGGTTATCGGAGGGCCTTCACGAAGATGAAAACGAAAGAGGGTCGACTGAATTGGATACAATTCAACTGGGACATGTTGAACAAGTAGAGTGATTGTGGCATGACTTTGTTTTATTCTAGTGATGTATACTGATGGGTTGAAAAAATAATGTTTGCTTATGGGTTGAAACAATAATGTTTGCTTATGTAACATGTCCTGTTCCTTGAACATTGCGTTGTAGTGCAAGTTAAATTTCTTTCAAGTTAAATGTCGTCCATGATCGGTAATTACTTTCAAGTTAAATGTCGTCCATGATTAGTAATTTCTTTCAAGTTAAATGTCATCCATGATCAGTAGTTCATCAGTAATTTTTTTAACTTGTGTCACAACACTTGGCTTATTAGTGATTTGGAAGTTTGATGTCTGTTGTCTTAACCATTTTGATAGGTAGTTGATTAGCTCATTGGAGGCCCTCAGCTTATCACTAGGAGGAGGATTGGTTTTATTCTGCTGCACCTAAAGTAAGGTGGAGAGGCAACTTCACTGGCACTTGACAAGTTCGAAACAAATGCATATGTAAAATATGGTGCAACTAGAAATGTGTAGGGTGTGTTTGCTGATGCCCCTTCGCTTGTGCATGCACAGGTTCAATCGAGTATGAGTAGTGCTGAGGAACCAAACAGTGACACTGGCAGTGAGTGCAGCTCTGTCGTGTACGATCTGGCGAGTATAGCAGCAGCTGTAGCCGCATATCCGGAGGTGAACAGGAGGCAGCGTCCTGTGGTGAACCCGCCAGTTGAGTTGCCACGTATGACCGGACGGCAATGGGTTGAGCTCAATCTGCGGGAAAGGTGGTGGTTCTTCGACAATTTTCGTATGTATCCCGACGCGTTCCTTCAGTTGCATGACATCTTGGTTACCAATCATGGATTGAAAATGTCAAAGGGGTAGAATCTGTTGAGGCTTTAGGTATGTTCGTGTGGGCGTGTTCGACACAACAGGCTTGTCGTCAAATTAGAGATAGATTTGACCGGAGTTTGGACAGAGTTAGTAGGAAGATGGCGCATGTGGCAAATGTAATATTTTCATTTGCCCAGACAGTAATCGGTCCAAAGGATCCTGCTTACTCTAAGGTGAATCATAGGCTGAACCAATATGCACCGTTCTTTGATGGGTGTATAGGTGCTCTAGACGTAACACACGTTCCCGTACAGGTCGGGCGTGAATCCCGTTTGGATTCTATTAACAGAAAAGGGTGGACAAGCTTCAATGTATTAGCTATAGTGGATATGGACATGCGATTCACGTACGTAGGAGCGGGGAGGGCAGGATCCTGTCATGACATGTCGGTGTTGCGGGACTGTATGGCGGCACCGAACTACCCGCATCCACCTCCAGGTATGGTACTTGCCTAATTACGCACATGACGCTGCAATTGCAAAATTTGGTGCACTAATGGTGCATATTTTTTATTATCTGTAGGACGATATTATTTGGTCGGCTCGAGGTACGCAGTTCGAGAAGGCTATCTGGGGCCGTATCGAAGTACCAGGTACCATTTGGAGGAGTTCAGAAGAAGAGCGGTGGACACTTTGGAGGAGAAATTCAACTTCCACCATTCCAATCTTCGCAATGTGGTTCGAACGAGCATTTGGCATAGTCCAATCCAAGTGGCACATTCTATGGCAAGTTCCATTATATTCTCGAGAGCGGCAAACGAAGATCGTTATTGCTTGCTTCGCACTCCACAATTATTTGCTGGACCTTGCCAATGCAAGTACTGCAGCTTCGAACATGGCGCGAACTCCGGACTATGGGGTGTCCACATGGGTGGCAGCAAATGCTACTCCTGATATGGCCAGTGTACGAGATTGGATTGCAGTAGGAATCTCTTTGATGTAAATGATGGGTGTATGTTGTGTATGTTTATGTTGTAATGTGTATGTAAGCAATTGTACTAGTTATTGTGTACGTCCGTACCTTCAATTGTGTTGGTTAAGTTTGCGCGACAAAATTTGAATGTTGTAGATCCTTTTACCGTTACAAATTTAAATTTGAAATGTAGCAGCGCATCAGTAGGAAAACCAGGTCGAAAAATTCAAGCAGCAGCTACTAGCGGTGGGCAGCAGCTTCTCCTACCGCTGATAAGCTGAAGCCAGAAGCAGCAGCTAGGCAGCTGCGCTGCCGCCGCTTGCAGCTGAAGCCAGCAGCGGCAGCCAGCTGCAGCGCTGCCGAACGGGGTGCAAGCCTTTCGCCCTGCACCACCCGCTGCTGCCCCCCGCTGTTACGTTCATGGCCAAATGCGGCTCCGTTTTGGACGCCATGACACCACCATGTGGGATATTCATGGCTCCATATGTGCTCCCGAGACTCGTGGCCTGGATAGGATAACGACCGGGTATCGGTTTTCCCTGTTTGGCTTCAGATGGTACTAACACATGCATGTGCCAACACGGCGATCGCGCCTGCATGCTAGCTAGCGAGTGTGATCGGACAGAGGCTTATTGCTCGATCGATCAGCCGCTACCTAGAACCGCATGCGTCTTTATGTGCGGTCTGGAGCAAGAATTTTCGTCCCCTGCGAAGCATGCTGGTGAGAGGCGCTATCAGCAACCACCAACGGACTGGTGGTCCATGTTGACTTCTTGTCGCCTCTCGTTGTCTCTCCTTTTTTTTTCTAGCTAGGAAAACACGGTGCCGACCCTGTCGCTCGTACCGTATAGGCTTCGGGTGGTAAGCACTACTCCACCTAGCGGCGAGAGGTACTGGTGCACCCACCGTAGACTCGTGGCAAGTGAATGCCGCCACGAGCAGACAAACGGCGAAGGCTTGGAATCGACACGGCCCACAGGTATGGCAGCTGGAACAACCTTGTGGACAACGTTTTCGTGGAGGCCAGCGACCAACCGTTTACCGCTCTTCTTCCTCTCTTTTGGGTCCACTAGGCTGCAACTTCGGACGGACAAGGGCTACAGTCTCCAAACAGGGATCCGTGTACTTGTAGAATCCGCTGCGTACGACGTGCTAGCACGGGCTTCCTGTAACCGAGGGAAAATCCTCAGCCGGGACGGGAGCCGCGCGTCTCCGGCTCCGACGGACCTGGAATTGACCCGTCCCTGGTCCACTCCACGGTCCTACAGGAAGTACTAACTGCTAATGATGATACTGCCTCCTGGCCCCGCCCTGGCCCTAGCGAGGAGAAAAAGAAAGAAACTGACAGACGCCGAAGGCCCGAAGCCAATCAATCACACATCGTACCGGTGCGCGACTAGCTCCGATGCAGCCAATTCCGCGAGCTGATGTAACCTCTACATGCCGTGCGGCGCAGGCAAAAGTCCCCGTGCCTGACCGTGCACGCATCGCCAGTCGCTAGGCGACGTGACCGTCTTCATGCATGCAGGCTACTAGAGTATTAGGGTGTGATTGGTTAGGTGGCTCCAGCCCAACCAGGCTTCCCAGATGCGATGTCTCCTTGATTGGTTGGTTGCAGCAGCAGTTGGCCTGGCTCGCGCCATACAAAATGGGCACCGCAGCCTGGCTGGCGCGAGCGTGAGACGAGGATGGCACAAGAGAGCAACGGTGCAGGGAAAGTGCGTTGAGCAAGGTAACCAATCAAATTCCCTGCATGTCCTATCTCATTCAACACACGCAACCAATCAAGTGCTCACGTATCCAACGAGCCTGACCCGCCGGGGCCTGTGTCGCTGGTACGAGCCAGGCCAGGGTGGAGCAGCTAAGGTTGTGTTTGGTTGCCTGGTCTAGATCCAGCCTGGGTAGGAGTTAGCCATGGCTAGAGTTAGCCTGTATGGTGGGAGAAATCAACTCCATGTTTGGTTCGCTGGCTTAACTTAGCCTGGTCATTGAAGATCATGTTTGGTTGCATGGCTTGCATTGTGTATGATCACCTCTTATATGGGTAGGTGAGTTTATGAGCAGGTCACCACTTTCTCACTCCAATATCATTCATCTTTCCATTTTATTATTTAATAGCAAATCCATAGTATGAACCGAATTACCGAAGGCAAATTGAAGCCGGAAATTGCAGAGCACGTGAGGCTCGACTCAACTGGATAATATTCTATCGACTTGATCTGCTCCTGAAATAACAGGAACAAAAAGCAATTGAACCAATGACTCTAATCTTTCCATTTATCCGGTTTGACCCAAATCAGAGCACCGCTAGCCCAAATTTCCCATGTATGATTCATTCACTCAAGATTCCCCCAAACCAATTCCAGAGCACAACCACCGTTCAGCAAGAACAGGTACCTGGTGGCCTACAAGCAACAAGGAAACAAAACATGCGTGCTCTGCCCATCCAGGTGCTCGCCACCGTCATGGTGTTGGCTGCTCCTGCTGCTCCCCCTGATGCACACAGCGAACAGTGAGTCCCCATAGATCCAGACTCAAAGTTGTGCCCCAAATTTACCATCTAAAATGAAACTCCAGCAAGGGAGCAGGAACCGCGATGTTGAGCATCCACGGCACGCTGTGCTCAACTCAGTGGACGTGCGCGGGGAGGCCGGCCATCCTCCTGTTGCTGCGGGAGGCGGAGCGCCGACTTGAGCGGCGGGAAGCGGAGCCGCTGAACTGGCACTGCGACGGCGAGCTGAAGGATGAAGAGGCGTTGTTTGCGGTGATGGTTGGAGCGGTGATGGGAGATGTCTTCCGAGGCCAGCACATGGTGGGCCATGGCCAAGCTCGGCCTGGCTCGACTTCTACACCCGATTTGGGCGTTCTCTTTAGCCTGGCTTAGGAGGCCTTTTTTCATAAGTCAGGCCTGGCTAAGTGCCCTGGCCAGGCAACCAATCATGTGTATCTTGGTTTAGGTTGGCCTGGTTAGGGACTTAGCCACCCAACCAAACACAACCTAAGGGCATGTGGTTGCCTGCAAGCGGAGGTGAACCTGGCTGAACGGATGCAAGAGGTGCCTTCCGGCCTGGCTCCGTAGAAATGGAATTCTTTTTAAAAATTAGTAGGAGCACTGCTATATCATATAAGAAGAAGAAGCATGCAGATTGTTACAGAGTCGATATTACATAAGAAAATAATAAAATCGGTACTCAATAATAGTTGTAACCTAAATAAGAATCATGACTCCTGCTTTCCGCAGGCTCTACTCCGAAGCTTCATTTCTTCCTTATCATGGAAACAACCTGTGGAGGCAGCCCGGCAACACCATCGAAGATGCGTTTGTTGTGCTCTTTCCGTATGTTCCGAGCCGTATAGATCAGCAACGATGCAACCCTCCGTCTTTCTTCTTTTGGCCTCCCCTGCAAAAACGGAAATGAAAGTCGTTTCTGGCGAGCCTGACTAGTGCGTTGCAGCTCATGCATCTAAGGACCAAGTTTTCCAGCTCGCTGTGTCTCGATCGAGCCCGCGGCCAAGCAACCAATTAGCTTCGCAGTGCAGCCTGGCTTAAGTGAAACAAGCAAACCAATCATACCTGCCATTTCCTATCCTAAGGTCAGCAAGTAGGTAAGCAGAAAGATTTCCCAAGGTAGCAAACAAGTCCAATTCCGGGTGAAACGGGGTTCTTTTATTTGCCAAGTCAGGCAGGATAGTCAAGTAAGAAAATAGACCATAAGCTATCCTTTATCTTGTAGCCTTGTCTAAGAAAGGAACAATAAATAGCTCATAGTTTCCTTGTTACTGCCCTAAGAGTTGTTCTTCTATCATTAGCGAGAGTTTATTTTGCTGTCGATACAGGCAATAATAGATAGATTTTCGTACATAGTTGGGCCTAGGTTAAGGCTAATAAATAAATAAGAAATGGATTCCTCCCCCTAAGCCCTACTTTTTCTCTTTTTAGCCTTATACGCTCTTGAATGTTGATATCGATTTGATCATGCACGCCCACGTCCTAGTTATCCTTAGCCTGGTTCTGATGGACAGTGTAACCAATCACGCCCTAACCAATCGCCCCCTCAGTGTCATTACGTGCTCCACGGTGAGCAGCAGCACGGTTGCACGGCGCCCGTCGATGGAGCTGGCGAGCTGCTTGTGCTTGCATGCCACGATCGGCACTGTTGAAATTCATCGTGTGCCGCGCCGTGCGCCCTGTTCAAGTGTTCATCTCGGCAGAAGATTCCTCGTTCCCCCACTGTTGGCGTGGACCCTCGGCCGGGCATTGAACGCGCCGCTACAGTACGATGCACGCCACTGTAGTCTGTAGAGATCTCTGAACTCTGATGCCGTCCACCTGGCGCTTGCAGCTGATCTGAGCAGCTCTCGTTCTGGCAAGGCCCAAGGCTGCACCTGCTGACCTGCACGAGCAGAGGAGAGGACAGGAGGCGGAGGCAGGAACGGAAGCGGCCACAGTAACGCGGCTGAAAGCCGCAATCAATCGGGCCCGCCGGCGCCCGGAGCCAAGCTACCCGTATAGGAGCTGTTGCTACTTGCTGGCTATACCTGCATGCGACGTGCACGCGTCGTGTACTGACGCGCGTGCGCACGCAGGACGCGGCGGGTAGGCGTACAGGCGACGCGACGCGCGACGTGCTCCCCGAGTCCCTGTGGCCACGCCCTGGCCGGCGCCGCTC
Organism: Setaria italica; assembly: GCF_000263155.2. NCBI lineage: Eukaryota > Viridiplantae > Streptophyta > Magnoliopsida > Poales > Poaceae > Setaria > Setaria italica. The sequence continues at coordinate 36,497,167 of NC_028454.1, read as the reverse complement.
GCCCCCGCTCGGTGTCCCCGCGGGCCGCGCGCGCACGCCGGACCGGAGGAAGCGATGCCCTATGCCGCTGCGGCTGGAGCGGTTGATACGAGGTGCTAAATTTTAATGTCACATCGGATGTTCGGATGCTAATTAGGAGGACTACACATGAGCTAATTATAAAATTAATTGCAGAACTCCTGTACTAATTCGCGAGACGAATCTATTAAACCTAATTAATCCATTATTAATAAATAGTTACGATAGCACCACATTGTCAAATCATGAACTAATTAGGCTTAATAGATTTGTCTCGTGAATTAGACTCTATTTATGCAATTAATTTTATAGTTAGACTATATTTAATACTTCTAATTAGTATCTAAACATTCAATGTGATAGGTACTAAAGTTTATATCGAATACACAGAGCTGCAGCCAGTAGGCAGCCGTCGCTGCTCTGCGCTAGCTTTCTTCTGATCGACGGGCGGGCGTACGGTTGGACAAGAGCACTAGAGCAGGACGAGTCGTCGTCAGAAATCGCACGGACAGATGGAGTAAATACCTTTGTACGGCATGAAGCCTGGAGAGCGACGAAGCGGACGAGACGCACGGTTCCTGCCTGTCATGACGAGCGTTACGTGGTCGCTAGCTCTTGTAAAGGCATGCGGCGCGCTACTGATTGGAGAATCGACGACGACGACCGATGCTGGTTGAGGTGAACTGATCAGTGGCAGATTTAGTGCGGATCATTGCGATAAGAGTTGGGGACTTGGGGATCGGACCCTGAAAGGCGCAGTTCATCTGATTACGAAACGACGAGGTGTAACGTGGACACCTGACAAGGCATGAAAGACGTCTACGAGAATAACTGTGCATGCACGACGCGTAGTGAACGACTCCTAAACGCAAAGATGTTGATAGAACGTCGTGCGACAATAGTACGCTCATAATTCCGTTCTTTCGTACATAATAACATAATGGCGCGATGAGCACATGATTTTGGGAAATAAAGATTCCCGACGCATTCGGCATTCCCTGATCGAAGTTGGAGGCTTGGAGTTGGAACAATGGAGCGGACTCTGGAGATTCCCGTTGCTTCACTTGAATTTGTTAGGCCAAAATGGCAAAGTTCGCTCCAACAAAGCTAAAAACTTGTAATGGGCTTATCCTGGGCCCCAGGTCTCCTCTTTCAGCCCAAAGTTTCTCAACAAGTAACTGGGCTCAGGCCTGCGAGCCACCGCGAAGGAAAAAGGCAAGTAGCCGCGGCATGGCGGCTGAGGGGTCAGAGCTTGGCTCCCCGGCGACGGCGCCGCCGCCGCCGCCGCCGCTGAAGCGGCGAAAGATTGAACCGCCCAGGAGGTACCAGTTCTGTTCTCGCTCCTGGATTCTCGCGAACTTCCTAGCTATGTTGTGAATTTGTGATTGCTACGTGCTCCGAACGCTCCGATTTCGGGGACACCCATGCCTGATTTCATCCGAACGCGCCGCGCTGCCCTTCTAGTTTCGATAAGCGGATTGGAGTGGATCGATCTTGACTGGTGGAGTGGGGAGATGGCTACAAGTGTAGGTTCCTTTTAGGCAAGATTCCGGAGTAGGCGCTCGTGAGCATCTCCAATCTCCATACGTTAGGTTTTGGCGTTCCTCAAAAGGGGCTTTGCGATGTGGCAATGTGCGTGCGATCTTTCGTATTTCGGTAAAAGACGCCATATTCGTATGGAACCTTGTTGATTATAGCGAATCTCGAGGCCCCTTTTCATTTCTGCCCCAGACAAATAACTTGCGGCCAATGATCCGGCCTACACGGCTGCACCTGCTAAGGCCTAGGGCATCAGACATAGCTGACAACCATAGGTGGTAGTGTGTGATTTTAATGGCACAGGTATGAAGAAGAAGGTTGCATTCTTCACCGAGGCAGTTCTCTTTTTAGTGTATGGCTCATGGTCCTTGTGATTTTTTTTAGAATTCTTGCATGATCCTGAAGAGTCAAATAGTCTCTGTGTGTGTATTATCTGATACTCTGTTTGTGCAATGCCATTTGTTACCAAGGAAAGGGGAATTTCGTCCACTGTCACGTTCCTTTGTTAACTCAATTCCAATCATGGATTATACTCTGGTACTTCTGTAGTATAGCATATGAAATTTTAAAACACAGAACAGTCTTGTGTCCGCTAGATCCTTCAAGGACAGCAGTGCAAGCCAAGTAGGTCTGTGCTTCTTCATTAGTCATCATCTCCATTAAATCATTGAACCAAAACCAGCTAGTCTGTTAGCTAACTTTACATTGCCTGTCCAAATTTGATTATCAGCTTAAGGTTTCAGTGTTTCATGATGTTAACAACCTGAGTGGACACCTAAAATAACAAAAGGAAAACATAGCGAAATAAAATTCATGTTCTGCAGAAGTGCAGACCCTTCTCTGAAAGCAATGCAAAGCCAAATAGGTTAGTGCGTCTTCATTTGTCATTTATAAAACGAGGTATTGTGTGATTTAATTATCCGTCAAATGTCTAAATTTGATCATCACTGTTGGTTCATGACATTAATAGCCCGAGTGGGCTGGAAGGCCAAATCACCCCAACTTGCCTGAATTGTGAATGGCACCAAACATTTAGTTGATTATTGTGTGCCGTGATAAAAGCAGTAAAATCTAGTGTATCTTCTGATTTTTAGATTTGCCTGCTGTTCCATCTAGTCACCTCAAATTTAACAGTGACCTGTGAGTAGCAATTGTGCTGTCAAGCTATTGTGATATGTGATGTCTACTGCATAATTTACCTTGTTCTCTGGAACACAGGACCAGGCCTTCTCAGGTTACCCTAGATAAGGACAAGTCAGCAGCATCTTCCAACTCATCGGTATGCCCTGACAAGTCAAGTGGCAATGGACGCCTTCTTTCCTGTTTCTTGATATTCGCTAACATCCTTTCTTGATGTGAACTCCACTTTTGCAGGTTTCGGGTGTGCTGCCAGCGAGAGTTGATCTCAACAAAGTTAGAGAGGCAAAGAGATTTGTTGTCCTTCAAGCGCAGCATGAGGGATGCCTTGGAAGCTATAAAAGCTTTGATTCCCTCTTTGGGAATTACCTTGTTCCTGTCATCCCAAGCAACGATGTCTCTGACCAGATTGGGACAAAATGATGAACAGGAATGGCAATTTTTAAGGTTGTGAATGCTGAACAGGATGGTCCTGCTATAATTTTTGCAACTTCCTTTCAGAGTGCGACCAGATACCAAGTTACCGACTGTTCATCTAAAGATGACAAGAAACTAAGTTAATGTCAGCTCAGCCTTCAGTAATACCAAGTTGCATGTGCTGCTGTACATATATTCCCAACTTGTAAGATCTCGACAGTGGCAAAAGTTAAAAGATTTGCCTGCGCGGCTACACCCTGCAGGGCAAGTGGTGAAAAAGCTTCTGCGTTGTGGCAAGCATTTTTTAGTGTGTTACCTTTCCTTTTTGTAGTGGGAATTTTATCAGTCCCTGTTATCTCTCCACGGCCCCCTGAGGAATGCACATATGGAGCTCGATCATTTTATTCGTGTATTCTCTCATCACCGAAACCTCCTTTTCAATTATTGATGGAGTTTGTTTTTTCAGCCTTTCTGCCTTCCACGCACAGCTGATGCAACAACTAGCCTGGAACAAAAATCTCCCTGTGATGAGACATCGAGACACTGATTTGTCGGTCAGCTACCAATTGCCGTTGGAGCACAGACCAAACAAAGCAGCCGAGGAGGAGCCCAACTTTGGAGATGCAAAATTACTGTTGTAGCATTGTAGCATACTGTAGCGTTTCGTTTGTATTTGTGAATTATTGTCCAAATATTGACTAATTAGTCTCAAAAGATTCGTCTCGCAAAGTACAACAAAACTGTGCAATTAGTTTTTGATTTTTATCTACATTTAGTACTCCATGCATGTACCGCAAGTTTAATGTGATGAGGAATATTCTTTTTACATAGTGTCAAAGTTGGGAGTTTGAGGGAAACTAATAGACCCTAGGCTGTACTCGCATTGCATGTTAGATTTCGTGTCTTGACTTTTAAGCCACGTTCTGCAAGTCCAGTCTCCCTATTGTTTATCACTTGAATCGCTTGCTTTTACACAAGTACATCGTCCATTATCTATAGGAGCAGGAGCTCTGTCCTTCAAGAGAGTAAAGGGGACAGTCGGTTAGAGCATCCTCCTTACGTCTCTCAGTCTCTCGTTACTGTACACGTTGTGCCCGAAAGGCGAAAGGTGCGTGACATTGCCCATAGTGCGGTGCCAAGCTGCCACTCATAGAAGCACGGAACCATACCAACCAACCCCCATTGCCTGGGGAACCCGTAATGCCGTGAGCGTTTCTCGGCGCGTCAGTTCTCGGCTTACGGCCGGGATGCGTCACGCATCCGTCCATCCAGCCACCCACCCGCCGGTGGCGGTCACCAGTTCTCGGCGGCTCGGCGCGGAAGGACCTGGAAACGGACCCACCTGTCGGTGACGTCGGGAGCGACTGCCGAGGCGCTGTTCTGTCCTCTGGCTCGCGGCCAAGGCCCGCGGTTGGTGCGCCGTTCGCGGCCGCCGATGACCCCACGCCGCGCCCGCGCGCGCGAGATGATGGGCTCCCCGCCCGGCCGTCGCCACCTCGCGCGCAGGCGCAGCACGCATCTCCGGCCGGGCGGGCATGGCCTCCGGCACAGCCCGCTAACGCGTCGACACGTCGGCGTCAGCGCTCGTGTCGTTACGTCAGCTTCCCCTTTCCCTGGGCCCTCCCGCACGTGCCGCCATTCTTCTGTCTCTTTGGGACACACTTAACTAATCGATGCGTTACGCTGACCTGTGGGCCTCGGTCCTGGGTTCGTGACAAGAGTATTTTTAGCGCGTAGCTGGTAACTTTGCGGACACACCCCTCGCTTGGCCCCTCGCTGGAACATCACTCGCCCTCTCTGCTCGTGCGCTCGACCGTTAACCTCTTGCGACTTTTGACGCATAAAACCTCGGAAACAACTTTATTACGATCCGCACCATCCCTTATCCCGTGCGGGGGAATCGAAACCGTCCGTTCCAGGACAACTTAATCACAGCCGTTGATGAACAAGGGTACATCCGTAAATAATCTCAAGGGCGAGGGGGATTTATTCGCTGTGAAAACGCCCAACTCGTGGCTCTCGTCCCACTCCCACGCTTCCGCAAGCGGAGAAAAGAGCTGGAGGCAGAGAGAGAAGTGAGAGGAGAGAGAAGCGGTGTGCTGCTGTGGCCTAGCTCGCGATCCGGGCGCCCAGCTGTTCCGGTCTTGGGTCGGTCGCGCGGCTCGATCGGGAGGCTAGGGTTCGTCCGGTCGGCGGGGGCGCGATGGGGAAGGGCGCGGTCGTCGGGACGGCGGTGGTGGTTTGCGCCGCGGCCGCCGCGGCGGTCGGGGTGGCGGTGGTGGTGTCGCGGAGGAGGCGGCGCCGGCGGGAGGCCGAGAACGAGAGGAAGAGGAAGGCGGCAGCGGTGATTGAGGAGGTGGAGCAGGCGTTCTCCACGCCCACCGCGCTGCTGCGCGGCATCGCGGACGCCATGGTGGTGGAGATGGAGCGCGGCCTGCGCGCCGACCCGCACGCACCGCTCAAGATGCTCATCAGCTACGTCGACAACCTCCCCACCGGGTATGAGCTCCTCCGCGTGGATGTGGCCAGAGAGTTGCTTGTTCTCGATTGTGTGCGCGTCTTGGGCGAATGAATTGGTTGGGAATTCGCGGTCTTCCGTTGGGTTATTCAGGTTTTGATTCGGTGGAAGTGGGAATGTGGGATTGGTCAAGATTGGATACGGTGCTTTCACGTGGTTTCGAGGGGAATCAGGGAGGACGCTAGAGTGTGTTTTATCCTGTTACGGTTTTTGTTGATTCTGGTAGGAGGACGCGACCTTGTTTCTCCTCTTTGGATTTCTGGTTCATGGGCACCTTCACAGTTCTTCCGGCCTTAACATCAGGCCGTTGTTGGAATGATGTGTGTGAATATCTTTCCTTTTGGTTTAGATGTCGTTGGGTGCATTCGGTCTGCAATTTTCGTTGAGTTTTTACATGTTTTTTTTGAAACGAGAGTTTTTACATGTTGGGTTGGCGAGGTAACCAAGGTGGACAGAACTTATTCAGTGATGAACAGTTTGGTATTGATTTTTCTCACAGCCTCACAGATCATTCCAAACTACAGTGTCTTCTTTTGATAAATGAAATGTCCTTGTATAGATCGGTGCCTACATGTTGGACTCGCCTTCAGGAACCATGATATCGTCCTTTCTACGTCGTCATGGCTAATGTCCAAAGAAACATTTAATATTTGCACACCTTTCCGCTACAGCCTCTGTCATCCAATGTTTGGCACTATTGAAACATGTAACATGTAGTCAACCTTTGTAATCGTGGATCCATGGTATTTTTCTATGTAGTTATTCAATCATAGGAAAACTTTTTGTTGGTGATAGAAAAGGAAAACTTTATTGTTGAATCTGTCGAAAATATAATTTGGTGACGAGATATTTCTTAATGGATGTGCATATTGTTATAAATAATTACAGCCATTGTGAAACATGTGTGTCGCGACTCGCGAAGTCTTCCTTTATGGTCTCCACTGCTATTATTATCTTGTTTGATGATGTATGTCATTCTGCAGGGATGAGCATGGACTGTTTTATGCACTGGATCTTGGCGGGACCAACTTTCGTGTCATACGGGTTCAACTTGGAGGAAGGGAGAAGCGTGTTGTGAAGCAACAATACGAGGAGGTCTCCATTCCGCCTCATCTGATGGTTGGAACTTCCACGGTGAGTGCTTCCAGTTGCTATTTTTCTCCTGCACCAGAACAAATTTTTGTTGCATGGTTTACTGACATTTCTCAAAGCATAACTACAGGAGCTATTCGATTTCATTGCTGCTGAGTTGGAAAAATTTGTGCGGACTGAAGGAGAGGATTTCCACCTACCAGATGGCAAGCAGAGAGAACTGGGTTTCACCTTTTCTTTCCCCGTGCACCAAACATCAATATCATCGGGCACTCTAATTAAGTGGACCAAGGGCTTTTCCATCAACGGCACGGTAAAAGCAAGAAGACCTTTGTTCATACTTTGTTGACTACACTACTTATTTATACTACCAGTGCCTTGACCACAGCTGAGTATATATAATTCTCTCTAATTACTATGTGTTTTCCTGACCATCCAATGTGGCAATTTAGATTGTGCATTTAATTTTCACAAAAAAACCTCTTATTAAATGGACAATAGAGTTACTTGCAGTTATTCATGCTGTTTTTTTTACTAGTGGAATTTCCTGCACAAATTACTGGCAGCTGCTGTTTTGCTCTGTTCTGAGCACACTTAGAAACCCTACTCTTTAATTGATAAAAATGATCTATGTTTTCTCAATATTCATGATGTTTGTGTCTAATGTGACGTATCCTACATTGAACATAGTATTGATTGTATTGATTCTGATCAGGTTGGAGAAGATGTCGTGGCTGAATTGAGTAGGGCTATGGAGAGGCAGGGTCTTGATATGAAAGTTACAGCCCTGGTAAGTAAATTGATTTGTAGATTATCTATCATCTCAAGTATCCGCATGCCCTGCATTTTACGTGCATACAATAGAATTTACCATTTCCATTCACATTCTAATGCTGGTTTGAGGTTTCTTGTATTGATGGGCTAGCAATGGTCAGCTGGACACATATTACAGGTAAATACACCGTCATATAAAGTGACAGCTAACATTTTTGTACAGGTTAATGATACTGTAGGCACATTGGCTGGCGGGAGATACGTTGATAATGATGTTGCTGCTGCTGTAATATTGGGCACTGGCACAAATGCAGCTTATGTGGAACATGCAAATGCGATTCCTAAATGGAACGGGCTACTACCTAGATCAGGAAATATGGTTAGTGACCAACTTCCTCCGTATGTGTGCAATTTTAATGGTACTTACAGAAACTGAGCCTAGCTCAGTTTGTGAGAGGTGTGGTTGTACGCACCTACCACTCAGATTGGACTTGAATTTGGGTGCCTATTTCTTCTTTTTTTCCCTCAAACTGCGCAGGAGAGCTGCATGTAATTTTATGAAGAAGATTAGAAGAAAATATAAAATGCAAAGGTCAGGAAGGAATTCCTGACTCAAACACACTCACACACCCAAAAATTCTAACAAAAAGTTAATTGCCACCTAGTTCCTCATGTTGGTTGAGTTTTTATTTTAAATGGTCTGTTGGACCTTGTTAAATTGTATGCATCAGACATTAGTTTGGCCTTCTATGTTTTACGATTTTCGAACCAGTTAATGACATAGCATTTGGTTTAATTGGAATGCTAAAGGTAATCAACATGGAATGGGGAAACTTCAGGTCAGATAAGCTTCCAAGTTCAGAGTATGACAAAGCCTTGGACTTTGAGAGCTTGAACCCTGGCGAGCAGGTATGTGGACTTATTATATGCTGCTGTTTATTTAGGTGTCAGGTTTTTTTTCCTAAGCATAAGCCACATGTTTTATGCGCTGGATGAACTCCAATCAGATGATACACCTATCTACACATAGATCCAATCACGCAATTATCACAAAAGTCAAGCCATATTAAAGGGGGAAAAGGCAACTGATGAATAGCGAAACCATTAATCTATTGTTCTGAACATATTTGGCTGTTGAACTTGAACATAACTTATGTACAATTTTCCTCAGATATATGAAAAGATGATTTCTGGAATGTATCTTGGAGAAATTGTGCGGAGGATCCTGCTGAAACTGGCTCATGACGCATCGTTGTTTGGGGATGTTGTTCCGCCAAAATTGGAACAACTTTTTGTACTGAGGTGCACTTTCATGTTCCATCCATTGGTCTTGCTTTTCTTCTATTTGTAGGATACACAAACAAAACAAGATCAAAATCAGCCTAGGTAACATTGCGCGCATATTTGCACAACCTAAAGTCCATATCTTTTGATAGATTCTGGATCTGCTTCGGCAGTTTCTACAATGAATTCTACTGTATATTTGAAGCTCAAAATTAGAAACTGCACTCCAAAACAGTTCTAGATCAAAAACTGAAGTGGTAAAACTTTGGGCTTTTATAATGTTTGAACTTCTGATGAAACTATAAGTCTCTTCTCACTTTGTTACATAGCCAATCATTAAATTTAAACAAGTGGCAGTTTGGTGCAATTTACTAACATTTTTCGGGCATTTTGAGCCCGTGGAGCATAAAATCAATTCCCTGTCCTTCCTGTATATCTTGGAACTGGCACTTTCTAACTTCAGATATGTCATGTGAGGAGACAGCTCTCGCCCCATCCTAGAATCTTATCAGCAATTCGCAAATCCATCTATTTGGGAGGATGTTAAGCAGACTAAGCTGCATTTGGCATTACTGGGCCTTGTAGTGATGGAGTCCACCCCTGCCCAACTGACTACTCCCAGAGTAACGAAAAAAATGATGAATCCAAGTTCTCTTTCCATTGCCCATCTGCACCTTTAAAATCACACTCCTATGCCTAATCTTAGGAAGAAACCGATGAAGTGAAATTAAAGATTGTACCGAACCTATGAAGTTCTCAACTGACTACTCCGAGAGTAAAGAAAAAAATGATGAATCCAAGTTATCTTTCCATTTCCCAACTGCACCTTTAAAATCACACCCATAGGCTAATGCCTAATCTTAGGACGAAACCAAAGAAGTGAAATTTGTGATTGGCTTGTTTGTAGTATCTTAGTTTTAGATAAGCCTCAGTTACATATGGTAGGGTAAGCATAGTATTGTAAATCTTTTTGTATGAGCACATTTTCCACGTTTTGGAGTTTAGCCATATATAATAGGGTACTGCGAAAGTTTATCCAACAAACTTGTGGAGCAGAATTGTAAGTCGTGTAACAAATAAAAGCTTTTCCTAATGAAATTGCAATTCTGATATTGCAGAACGCCGGATATGTCAGCCATGCATCATGACACCTCACATGATCTCAAACACCTGGGAGCCAAGCTCAAGGATATTCTGGGGGTACGATGGCGCACATGTTCAAAAAAAGATACTGTAGATACAATCTTCAGTAACAATTGATTCCTTATGTGTTAAGCTTCTACTTATTTCAGGTTCCTGATACTTCCCTCGAAGCAAGATACATTACTCTTCATGTATGTGACCTTGTCGCGGAGCGAGGTGCACGCTTGGCTGCTGCTGGTATATATGGCATTCTGAAGAAGCTAGGCAAGGACAAATTGCCAAATGACTTTAGCCAACAAAGGACTGTGGTCGCTATGGATGGTGGCTTATATGAGCATTACAAGAAGTTCAGTGCCTGCCTGGAAGCGACACTTACAGATCTGCTCGGTGAGGAGGCTGCCTCGTCGGTTGTTGTCAAGTTGGCCAACGATGGCTCAGGAATCGGAGCTGCGCTTCTTGCAGCCTCACACTCCCAGTATGCTGAAGCTGCATAGTTCTAGGAGCTCGAGAGATCGAGTTCTTAGTGTAACCTTTTTCTTTTCCTCCCTCTTCCCTTCAACCGAGAGCTCCCCTCGTGCGATTCGCATCTCTTTTTTGCCTCTGCAGCGTAATATAGCTAGTATGGCGCCAATGAGTTCGGAGTATATCACTTGAACAAGCATTAGCAACTGCAGGGAAGTGGAAGCGGATGTGACATCTGAGTGAAGCCGTTCCTTTCCTGCCCATTCTTTTTTCCCTATCCATTTAAGTTTGTATTATGATGCGATATCGCAAACCGACCAGTGGTTATCTGTGTAATCTTGTATTTCAGAATAAAGAGGGGGGACAAAGTCATACAATCTTACTCATTTTTGAATGAATGTGCACAGCTCCTGCTTTTATTTCAGAGAGAACTACAATAGCAGCGTGTGCTTATTGTTGTGTTTTATTGGTCTAGTATGTGTATGATCTAAAAATTTACTGTGTCAAACCCCAGAATATTACCTAGTAGAGTCAAGGTCATGGTGACTGGTAGTGAGTCGTGGTGCATAATTATCTGCTGTACTGTGCTGAAATGTACCGACGGAAGTACCATTATATAGGTGTTGACTGACGCTGTCCTGACTTGTTTTCTGGGACGCGCAATACTCGGATCTTCAGATAATGCTGTCGAAGTCGCTCTTCTCTTCGATGTCAATTCCAGTGCCGTTCGAGAGCTGTTTCCGGCGACTGCCTCGCTGCGGCACCAGGAGTGGAGCCTCTTCGTACTCCAGTTCACGCTCCGTTTTGCTCTTCTGGTGCGTCTGGTCGCTGCATTTAAGCAAGCTCTGCAGCACGTCCTTCATGGCTGGCCGCGACGACGGCAAGTCTCCGGTGCACGCCACGCCTAACCTGAAGACGACCTCGACCTCCTCAGAGTACTCTGCGTACCTGATGCTCCTGTCCGTGGCATCGGGGATGCTCCCTCCAGATCGGTAGTGATGCCGTGCCCATTCCGCCAGGCTGCCGTGGTCGCCGCCGTCGTTGGCCTCTTTGCCGGTGGTCAGCTCCAGGAGCACGACGCCGAAGCTGTAGACGTCTACCTTCTCGCTCACTTTCTTGGTGTAAGCACACTCTGCAAACAAAGCACGAAAGATCACCAGAACATGTGACATTATATTGCTACAGCGATCAGTACCACAGATACTGTTGCCAATCCGGCAAAACGTGACCAAGATCAACTGGATTCCCGAAGCAGCAAGCAGGGATCCTTACCCGGAGGCATGTAGCCGAACGACCCGGCGACGGCGGACATCGTCTCGGGCGCCCCGTCCTGCGCTAGCATCCTGGCCAGCCCGAAGTCGGCGACCTTGGCCCGGAACTCCGAGTCCAGCAGGATGTTGCTCGTCTTGACGTCCCGGTGGACGACCGGCGGCTCGCACTCGTGGTGCATGTAGCACAGCCCCTGCGCGGCGCCGACGGCCACCCCGAGCCTCGTCGGCCAGTCCATCGGCGCGCGCCGCGCCCTCGCCGTGAGGTGCCCGCCGACGGCGCCAGGGCCTTCGCCGTGGAGCCATTTGTCCAGGCTGCCGTTGTCCATGTAGTCGTACACGAGGAGCCTGGCCTCGGTGCCAGTGAGGCAGCAGAGCAGCCTCACGATGTTGTTGTGCCGGACGCTGCCGAGGATGCTCGCCTCCGACTCGAACTCGCGCTCCAGGTTCTCGTCGAGCGTGCCGGCGGTCCGTATGTGCTTCACGGCCACCGTACCGGCGTTCCCGCTTCGCCGGTGGGTGTAGGCGACGCGGTACACCCGGCCCGACCCGCCGCGGCCGATGAGGTTCTCCTCCGTCAGGCCCCGGAGGATGGACGCCTCCCCGAAGCCGAGATCTTTGACGAAAGGCGTGATCTTCCAGTCGTCTTGCTCCGCGACGCGGCGCCGTCTCTTCATGACGAGGACGGCGAAGAAGGAGATGGCCGCGGCGATAAGGAGGAAAACGGTTCCGGCAACGAGGAGGCCGGTACGGAGTGCGTGCGAGACGCCTCCGGAAGAACTGCCGTCTTGCGACCCCCCGGCGCAGGACCGCACGCCGGCGAGGTAGCCGGGTCGTCCCAGAGCGGCGGTGCAGAGGCCGGGGTTGTCGAGGAAGCTGTTGCCGTTGGCTGCCGTGGCAAGCCCAGCCGGGACCTGGCCACTGAGCTGGTTGGATGACAGGTTCAGGGAGGTGAGTGTCAGCATCGCAAGTGCCTGCGGTACGTTGCCGGAGAGCTTGTTCGACGACAGGTCAAGGACACTTAACACCGGCATGGCGCCCAATTCTGCCGGTATCGCGCCCGTGAGCTTGTTCCTGCTCATGTCCAGTTGGGTGAGCTGCGTTAGCTCAGCAACGCTCCTTGGGATTCCGCCCGACAGTTGGTTACCGGACAGGTTCAGTGTCAGTAGCCGCGGCATGCCGTCCCCAAGACTCGCCGGCATGTCACCTGAAAACTGGTTGTTTTCGGCGGTGAACACCTGGAGCGCAGCAGCTGTCGCCGGGATGCTGCCAAAGAGCTGATTGTTCTCAATGTGCAACGTTGTAAGGTTGCTATCCATCGTGGCGGGGAGTCTTCCGGTGAGCCTGTTATTCCGTAGGAACAAGGTTTTAATCCCTATCGTCCATAGAGCCTGGGGCACCTCGCCAGAGAGCTGGTTACTGTCTAGCTGCAGGCTGCGCAGACTGGTGCAGTTGGCCAGGGCTTCCGGGATGGATCCGTTCAAGTGGTTGCCCTTGGCAGTGAGCGTCATGAACTGGCCTCTGGCACATAGCCCTTCTGGAATTGTGCCAATGAGCTCATTGTCGTCAGCCTCCATATAAGTAAAGGTCGAGTGCTTCCCAAGTTCTGGCGGGAGAATACCAGTAAACCTGTTACTATAAAGCCTCAATACCGATAATGATGGCAGCCGGCCGATGCTGGCAGGTATCTCGCCGGAGAAGTTGTTCCTGAAGAGGGACAATCTTGTGAGGTTCTCCAAGTGCCCAAAGACTTCCGGGATAACTCCAGTAAGCTTATAATTCTCTGAAACATCGATTAATGTTAAGCCCATCGCGGCGAAGTCATTAACCACCAAGTCGCCGGTGAGGTTGTTCCTGTAAACTGCAAAGGATTGCAATTTCTTGAGGCTCCAAACCCACGGAGGTATGCTTCCGGTCAGCGTGTTGATGGACAGGTCCAGCACCTCCAACTCCGGCATGTCCGCGACAAACCTCGGGAAGTCGCCGACGAGCTTGCACTGCGCTGCCCAGAGACTAGTCATGTTGGTCAGGTTCTTAAATGAGGCCGGCAGGTCCCCCGCGTCGAACGGGTTGTACGCCAACCATAGCGTCTGAAGCCTCGTCAGCTTGCCGAGCTCCGCTGGGACGGTGCCAATGAGTTTGTTGTCGTCCAGCTTGAGATTCTGGAGATTCCGGAGGCTGGAGAGCGACGCTGGGATTGTGCCGTTGAACCTGTTTCCGCTGAGCACCAGCGTGGTCAGGTTCGCCCCCAGGCGGGAGCCGGTGTCCGCGGGGAGCTCTCCGCCAAGATGGTTCCAGGACAGGTCGAGGTACTGAAGCGCAGAGCAGCGGTAGAGCGCGGTGGGGAACACGCCGGTGATGTTGTTGCTAGAGACGTCGAGGTACGTGAGGCCGGTGAGGCCGCCGACGGCGTCCGGGAAGGGCCCCGCGACGTTGGCGCTGGCGAGTGTCAGGTTCACGACACGCCCGGCCGTGTCGCACGCCACGTACGGCCACGCGCAGTGCGCGCCCGCGGCCGAGGCGTTCCACCCGGCCAGCACGGGCGGGTCGCCCCACGCGCGCTTGATCTCGAGCAGCAGCCGCGCGTCGTCCTGCGCGGCCGCGCGGGGCAGGAGGCAGCAGCTGGGAAGTAGTGCGAGCACGAGGCCGAGGAGATGCGGGGAGCGCCATGGTGCCTCCATGTGTCGGCCGGTCTGTTTTCGTGGCGTGGCGTTGGTTGTGCGCGCCTGCACGGCCGCCGCGGTGCGCGGTCGACGCGGGAAGAGGCCAAGATCAGGGAGACGGACGATCGGTTTGGCAATCAAATGCGGAGGGAGAGGGAAATCCCCAGTTTTTCTTGTAGAAAACTGGCATGAGCCCATTCGGTCCGCTGCGTGCGTTTTGGGCTTTTACTTCTTGCAGGTGCTTGCCGCGAAGCTTTCTAACTGCCTCTGATTCGTATCTTTTCCTTCGTTTAAGAGTGTGATTCGGACGGAGTAGACCAGACTTTTGCTGGTGCTATGGAAGTCTGTGTTGTTCAAACTGTCGATAGATGCCAGATAGAGGAATCGTTTTTCCTTCTCTTGACTGCACCGCTGATCAACGAAATTCGGGTTCGGGGTCAGTTCGCTAATCTTTTCTTCTCACGTTCGCCGGAGACGGGTCACAGCACAGCATAACTGTGCCCCGTCAAACACGAGACTCCGAGGGTAACTCGTTCGCATGATTTTTATTCCCTGAGGTAAAATCACATTTTTTATAAAAAATGCAGCTTAAAAAAAGTAGATGTTCACATAAATGGACACACATATAAAAAACACATATGGGAAGTTAAATTATTTTTTAAAAGTAACAAAATCACCGTATGTGTGGGCGCCAATAATTAGATTGCACGCTAGCTGCGCTTATATTACACACGAGCTTTTGGCTCATATGGTCTCATTTTCCCGGCCCTTTGTAGGAAAAAAGAGGCATGGTCTAGTCCACCCGGCTGGCACACATTTCCCATTCCTTTCCTCCTTAGTTCGTTGACGAACGTTCCAAAATTAAAAATGCATACATATGAAAAAACTTTCCAAAATCTTTTTTTTCTAGAATTTTTTAAATAACACTTCTAATTATGAAAATAATTTTTTTTGGAAAATTATCTAAATAACCTTTTATGAAAAAGTTATCTAGATCCATTTTGAAAAAAAATGAAAAAGGAGAAGAAAGACAAATGGAAAAAAGGGGGCACTCCTCAAAAGTTCTCAGAACATTAAGTCGCTAGTGCGCATGTTGCGTCTTTGCGGTTGCTGCTAGTAAGGCCGATCCTAAGATTTTAGGGCCAAGAGCAAAACTAAATAGGAATCCTTGTAAGTAGTAGGAGCAGTAGTAGCCTTGTAAGTATAGTAGATATTTTACGGGCAAACACTTAAGGTGCATGAAAAACTATTAAACAAAACATTATAAAGACAATACCTTATAAGTTTAGCATCTAATCATTGATGATGGTATCAATATCAGTCTCATTCAGTAATTTCTTGCCAAACAGTTAGTCTCCTGTCATGTATCATTTTTCCGCCATGTATCTCTCCATTGCTCATATTTCTAGATTAACTAGTACGTCCATCAAACCATACTCTCACGCGGCATAGTAATTTTAAAGAACATAAGTATTAGCAATGAATAAAAGATTAAGGTCCATATCTAATAACCAAATTTGCTTATCATGCTCTCTCTAATTTAAAATCTAACAAAATACTCGTATAGATATGCCGATCATGATAAATTAGTTAGCAATTACTCTATACACATCCACACTTATAGTTTTCTCTAATTTGTATCACACCTTTATATATGTTTTAAAATGTGTTTAATTTAACCCTTTGACCTATGTGTAAAGTATTGAACGTGAAAATCGTTATTCTCATCTTTTAAATCCGTACATGTACATGTGGTCTGTATAATGCCACCAGTGGTGGAGTCAGAATCTCAAATTTTATCTTGTTAGGGGACCAACAATGTTAAATTTTTCAAAATTTCATCATTGATTTTTTAATGAAAATTTGCATTGGTTGGGCTGACATCACGCACATATATTTTAAATTATTATTTTTCTATATTAGTAATAATAGAAATAGGTAATTTAGAACCATGTATGCATGGTGTACTTTAATTTTTTTAAATGGAAGATTCATGTAATTTTGATGCAGATTTAGACTTGATTTAGGTTATGTTTAATAATTAAATATGGGTATTTAGATACAAATTTAGGGGTATTTTAGATTATTTTTTTATAATGTCATATGTGTATAAGTTAGATAACATTAAGGGGTTGGTTTAGGTTTTTGTTTTCAGAATATTAGAGGTGGACAATTTCGATAGAATTTAGAAGTTTTTAGACTATTTTCTTAATGGGAAGTGTGAGTAATATTTAATAATATAAATCACTCTCAGCTGACTGTTGTTACCTCTCATTTGCATCACGATCGGAGGCGCGATCCAGCTGATGGTTGCGTACCCGGCTGTAACCCTTTTGTTTTCCTGCTTTGTCCCCTTTCAAGTCAGAGCTCCTCTTGCGCGATTCGCATCTCCTTTTGCCTGTGCAACGGGATACAGGTCACATGGCGTCAATGAGTTTGAAATATAGCACATTCAGGGGCTGTTTGGCTTCCACGTGATAAACTTTAACACCTGTCACATTGGATGTTTGGATACTAATTAGGAGTATTAAATATAGTCTAATTACAAAACTAATTGCTTAGATGGAGTCTAATTTGTGAGACGAATCTATTAAGCCTAATTAGTCCATGATTTGACAATATGGTGCTACAGTAACCATTTGCTACTGATGGATTATTTAGCCTTAATAGATTTGTCTCGCGAATTAGCCCAGGGATTCTGCAATTAGTTTTATAATTAGCTCATGTTTAGTCCTCCTAATTAGCATCCGAACATCCGATGTGACACGTCTAAAGTTTAGCACCTGATATCTAAACACCCCCTCAATGGCTAAGACAAAGTACAAACATAGGGAGGCTTGCTTCTTCCTTCCCCATCTCCACCACCTCTTCATCTTTTCTTCTTCTTCTTTTCCCTCTCCTCCTCCTCCTCCTCCAGCTCCAATGGAGTTCTTGGGGGCAGTAGCCCTTCCTTCCAGCTTCATTTTCCTTATCACTCCAAGTTTGTATTATGATGCCATATCCCAACCAACCAGTGCTTTTACAATAAACAGGTGGATGTAGACATGCAGAACCCCATCTTCTGCCTTTGTTTCAAAAGGAAATCATCACATTTGCTGGTTCTTCTGTCTGACTAGTCTAATGTGTCTGTGATTTAATAATACAAGTTTGCAGTGTCAAAACACAGAAACGGTTTGGTTCGCCACAAGCCCTGATCTATACCATGCCTGCACTAACGACCTAGTGCAGGGTCAAGGTCTTGTGACAACTATAGCCCTCGCTGCACTCTGCTAAAATGTGCTAAGTATCACTACAGCCGTTCTCTGATGCTGTCGAAGGTTGTTTACTGGCCTGTGCAGTGGTCGGTTCCTTTCTTCAGACAATGCGGTCGAAGTCGATCTTCTCTTCAATCTCAATCCCCGAGCCGTTGGAAAGTAGCGGGGCAGCCTCATACTCCGGGCCACGCTCCGTCTTGCCCTTCTGGTGCGTCCGCTCGCTGCACTTGACCAAGATCTGCAGCACGTCGTTCATAGTTGGCCGCGACGATGGCATCTCTGCGGTGCAGAGCACGCCTAGCCTGAAAACAACCTCGATGTCGTCGGAGTACCCTGCGTATCTGATGCTCTTGTCTGTGGCGTCGGGGATGCTCCCTCCTGACTGGTAGTGGTGTCGTGCCCATTCCGCCAGGCTGCCGTGCTCGCCGCCGTAGTTGGCCTCCTTGCCGGTGGTGAGCTCCAGGAGGACGACGCCAAAGCTGTAGACGTCAACCTTCTCGCTCACCTTCTTGGTGTAAGCACACTCTGCAGATAAGCATCAAACGCCAAATCGAAGGTCCGGCAATACGATAACTCGTGACATATGCTACAGCTACAGTAGATGCTCCCTAGTTACTTAATGTCTGAATCTGGAAAAATGGGACAGAAATCTACTGTAAATAGCAAGTTCGGATCCTTACCAGGAGCCATGTAGCCGAACGATCCGGCGACGGCGGACATCGTCTCGGGCGCCCCGGCCTGTAGCAGCATCGTGGCCAGCCCGAAGTCGGCGATCTTGGCCCGGAACTCCGAGTCCAGCAGGATGTTGCTCGCCTTGACGTCGCGGTGAACGATGGGCGGCTCGCATTCGTGGTGCATGTAACACAGCCCCTGCGCGGCGCCGACGGCCACCCCGAGCCTCGCCGGCCAGTCCAGCGGCTCGCGCCGCGCGGACCGCGCCCTCGCCATCGGGCGCCCGCCAGCGACGAGGGCGTCGCCGTGGAGCCACCTGTCCAGGCCGCCGTTGTCCATGTAGTCGTACACGAGGAGCTTGGACTCGGCGTTGGAGAGGCAACACAAGAGCCTGACGATGTTGTTGTGCCGGAGGCTGCCGAGGATGCCAGCCTCCGACGAGAACTCGCGTTCCAGCTTCTGGTCGAGCTTCCCGGCGGTCCGTATTTGTTTCACGGCCACCGCGCCGGCTCTGCCGTTAAGCCGGTTAGTGTAGGCGACGCGGTACACGCGCCCCGATCCCCCGCGCCCGACGAGGTTCTCCTCCGTCAGGCCCCGGAGTATGGGTGCCTCACCGAATCCCAGATCTTTGACGAAAGGTGTGATCTTCCAGTCGTCTTGCTCCGCGACGCGCCGCCGTTTCTTGACGTCGCGGACGACGAAGAAGGCAAACGCCGAGGCGATGAGGAGGAGCGCGGCGCCGGCGACGAGGAGGCCTGTGCGGAGCGCGTGCGAGACGCCTCCGGAGGAACCGCCGTCTTGTGATCCGCCGGCGCAGGAGCGGACGCCAGTGAGGTAGCCGGATCCCGCAGCGGCGGTGCAGAGGCCGGGGTTGTCGAGGAAGCTGGTGTCGTAGACCGCTGTGGCGAACCCGGCCGGGACCTTACCGCTCAGCTGGTTCGAGGACAGGTTCAGGGAGGTGAGTTGTGGCTTCGCAAGCGCCTGCGGTACGTTGCCGGAGAGCTTGTTCGACGACAGGTCAAGGACACTTAACACCGGCATGGCGCCGAGCTCTGCCGGTATGCCGCCGGTGAGCTGATTCCTGCTCAGGTCCATTTGCGTCAGCTGGCTTAGCTTAGCAACGCTTCTCGGGATCCCGCCGGACAGTTGGTTCCCGGACAAGCTGAGTCTTTGCAGCAGCGGCATGCCGTCGCCAAGACTCGTCGGTATCGCACCAGAAAACCGGTTGTTCTCGGCGGTGAACACCTGGAGAGCAGCTACTGCAGCCGGAATGTTGCCACTGAATTGGTTGTTCCCAATGCGTAACGTCGAAATGTTGAGAAGAATCGTCGCAGGAAGACTTCCGGTGAGCTGGTTACCCTGTAGTGTCACGAAGTAAAGCTGCGTTGCCGTCCAGAGAGCCTCTGGCACGTCGCTGGAGAGCTGGTTATTGTCCAGCGACAGGGTTTCCAGAGTGGTGCAGTTGGCAAGGCCTGCCGGGATGGAGCCGTTCAATCGGTTGCTCTTGGCGGTGAGGTACTGTAAGTTGCCTCCGGTGCACAGCCCTTCCGGGATCACGCCGGTGAACTCATTGTAGTCAACCTCAACATAATACAAACCCGGCGACTGCTTTCCGAGCTCCGGTGGGAGCGTGCCGTTGAGCCTGTTGGTGTGGAGTCTCAATATCCTCAGTAACGGCAACTGGCCGATGCTGGCTGGTACCTCGCCGGAGAAGTTGTTCATGAAGAGGTTCAAGAGTGTGAGGTTCTCCAATCCCCCAAACACTTCAGGGATGACTCCACTAATTTTGTTTTCTGAGACGTCGATTTCTGTCAAGCTTCTCGCCGCAAATCCATCAACGACCATGTCGCCGGTGATGTTGTTCGTGTACAGATACAATTGTTGCAGCTTCTTCAGGCTCCAAAGAAAGTTCGGGAAGTCCCCGACGAGATTGCACTGCGACGCCGTGAGGCTGACCAGGTTGGTCAGATTCTTGAACGACGCCGGCAGCTGGCCTGCGTTGAACGGGTTGTTATCCAGATACAGCACCTGCAGGCTCGCGAGCTCGCCGAGCTCCGCTGGGATGATACCGGTGAAGCGGTTGCTGTTCAGCGCGAGATACTCGAGGTTCCGGAGCCGGGAGAGCGACGCCGGGATGGTGCCGTTGAACTCGTTGCCGTCGAGGTCCAGCGTGGTCAAGCTCGCGGCGAGGCCGCTGCCGATTTCTGCCGGGAGCACACCGCCGAAGTAGTTCTGGGAGAGGTTGAGGTACTGAAGCGAAGCGCAGCGGTACAGCGCGCTCGGGAACACGGACCTGATGCTGTTGTTGGAGACGTCGAGGTACGTGAGGCCGGAGAGGTTGCCGACGGCGTCAGGGAAGGCCCCCGCGACGTTAGCGTTCGCGAGAGTGAGGTTCACGACGCGCCCGGACGCGTCGCACCCGACGTGCGGCCAGCTGCAGAGCGCGGCCGCGGCCGTGGCGTTCCACCCCGCGAGCACGGGCGGGTCGCCCCACGCGCGCTTGATCTCGAGCAGCAGCCGCGCCTCGCCCGCCGGCGGGGGCTGCGCGGCCGCGCGGAGCAGCACGAGCACGAGACCGAGGATACGCGGGTACACGGACGCGCGGCGTGGTGTGTCCATGTCTCGGCCGGTTTGTTTTCGCGGCGTGGCGTTGGTTGTGCACGCCTGCACAGCACGGCCGCCACGGCGCGAGGTGGACGCAGGAAGAGGACGATCTGCTTGTGCAATCAAATGCGGAGGGAGCGGGAGTCCTCAGTTTTTGTTAGACTGGCACGAGCCCCGTTCGGTTTGCTGCGTGGGATTTGGACTTTTATTTGGTACTACTGGTCTAAAAGAAGACTTTTATTTGGTGTGCACACTTTGGCAGCAGACCGTGCAGGAGGTGCTTGCTGCGAAGCTGTCGAATTGCCTTTGATTAGTAGTACGTGCCGACCTTGGCTGGTGCTCTGGAAGACTTTGGATTCAAACCACCAGTGAATAATATGGTTTGATGGCAGTTAGAGGAATCGATTTTTGCTCTTGACTGCATCGCTAATCAACGGGTTCGGGGTCAGTTCGCTAATCTAACGGTCACCAGAGACCGGACAGCACAGCAGAAGTCCCACAGTGCTCCGTCAAACACGGCAATTCGAGTCTTTTTGTGCCCGTGGGCCTGAGCGGCTGAGGCTCAGGTCCGCGACCTCACACGTATTTGACGCAACGACACTGCACATAAAGTAGGAGACTACCATATTTCAGTGTTATCTTAAAAGATGCTAATAGAGTAATAGTTGTTGACGAGTACCAAATTAAAAATATACTAGGTTTCCTATTTTGAGAAGCCCTCGAAATACCCTCCATTCTCGGAGGTCTATCTAGGGCGCGTCTATTTATCACTGAAGGCGACAAAATCACTGATGTCGCCTTCGGTGATGGTGGTCTAGGAGTGCGCGCAACCTATGCTCCCGCGACTCTTTCCTCCTCCAGTTCCGGTGGTTCCCACCACCGCAGGTCGCAGCCCTCAATCACCGTCGCACCCCCTCCCGCGCTGCCATCCTCCACGATCTCCGGCGGCTCGTGCCGTCAAATCCGCCGCCACCATCCTTCGCCGCGCTACCCCGGACCTGCCGGGGAGCTTGCCGTGGCTCCCCCGCCGCCTCCAGAGGCCACCTGTTGTCTACTACGGATTGCGGCCGGTGGCGTCCCGCCGTCCCGCACACAACCCGCACACCACCGCTTGCTACCTAGCCACCAACGACCTCCTCTATATCCCAGCCACACCGGAGATAGCCTGTGGGGACCTCCCTTCGGGAGTCCCGCTGATCACCTGTATTAGTTCCTGGATCAATAGGCTGATACCATTATCATCATAGCTTAGTATTTTAAGCAATAAAAGATGTATAATTTAATAAAAAAATGTTTTCACCTTAATGCAGCGAAGTGGTGCCCATCTACTAACAAGATGGTTTATAACACCTGAAGATCTACACCTGCATGATGAAAGTAAAGTTGAGTATACTTATGATTGATACTCAGCAAGTCCCAATATTTACTAAGTAATTATATGCAATTTAGGAGGTGGATAAGGAACATGATTTATAGGTATAATCCTACATCTAAAGGTGAATTAAAAGGTGAGAATTGAAAAGACTCTTCTAAAAGCATGTTAATTTTGG
Organism: Setaria italica; assembly: GCF_000263155.2. Lineage (NCBI taxonomy): Eukaryota > Viridiplantae > Streptophyta > Magnoliopsida > Poales > Poaceae > Setaria > Setaria italica. The sequence goes on along the minus strand of NC_028454.1, from coordinate 36,474,772 downwards.
AGTGGTGGTTCTGGACGGGGAAAACTACCTCCCCTATCAGTCCCTAGGTTTTAGTTCTGGAATCCGGTCATTCAACTTCATCCATTATGTTTAACACACTAATCCCACCCAAAGAGCTTCAAAGAGTAATCATAGGGGGCTTTGACTTAGTGGGCTCGTGACCGTGAGCCTCGACTATTCGAATAGATTATAATCTGCATAGAGGTATACACTTTCCCCATATGTCCGGCCAGCCCACACCTAGTACTCAGGCGGTACTGGCCTACGAGATCCATACCCGCCCGTGTCCATCTCTGGACAGCATTCCCTAGGTCCATCCATGGATATATTAGGGTCTAAATAGGGGGCCACTAACATCCACCTTGCGGATACTATCCCGGGAAATGCATGCATGAATAAATTATCAGGGCCTCCAGCCCTCTCAACAGTTGACCTGTGTTGACCGAATCTAAGACTATGCGAAGGTCCTGCTCCTATATACCCATTGCCCACCTTGACCCCTTGGGATGGATGACTAGGTTCAGCTAGTGGGGTTTGAACCAAGACCTCACATAGATAGGTACTCCCGAAGGTTGTACCTTTTTGGCATGTATGGTTGTACAGTTCACAAGAAAGACTCGCCCAATGAACCGGTTCTTATATGACCAGAGTAAGCTTTGGGATAGAGTATCCACCACTAAGGCCATCCCCTTACTCTCAAGTCCAAAACATACCCTAGGGGTTGCTATTATTATCACTTTATCTTTTAACTCACGCCTTCCCAAAAGAGAAAAACCCTTCCTAAGCATTTTATTGTATATAAAATGATATTTTGTTAGATCCTCTCCATAGAGGATCCAACAAATGTTTTATCCACCTTTATGGTATGGGGTGGCTTATGGAAATGTAGTTGCCTAGGGTTTATTTGGCATGTGTGTTGACAGCTGTTAGCACGCCAATTTGTAAACCGCAAGTGCACATATCAGTTTTAGCTCTACCCTCAGAGTACTCGCCCAAGGTTTATCAATCTGTGGAACTTATAGCACAAGATCTATTTCAACTAGCATTGTTAGTATTAACTTGGTGTTGATGAGTGATTCAGATCCAATCTACTAAGCATGTTGTGGCGGATCCACTTCGGATCTATTTGGTTAAACATGATTTAGCCGCATAATACGCGACGCTCATGCCTAAGCCGAGTAAACACGAAGTGCCGTCGGATTTCTTCCGATTTAACCACTTGAACAGGACCAATTTAGCAGACCCACACGAAGGTGAGCGATTCCAGAGACTACAACAAGTCCACCGAGTTAACAACTTAACCATTTAATTTGGTTATGAAATAAACATCAGAGCTTTACAAGGTTTCCAGAAAGTCAACAGAAGGTAAAACCACTAGCGGAAGCAAAACGTCGGGGTCGGACGTCCCTAGTGAGGCCAACCGGGACATCACTGATCCCTCTCCTCGCCGTCTGAGGAGGGATCCCACTAGACCGTCCAACCCGGAGGGAGCTGGGGCGGCCAAGTGCTAGCGGGAGAAGGGTCGGGAGCAGCAACTTCACCTGAAAAACAGGAGCCACAACAAGGCTGAGCTACTAAGCTCAACAAGGCTTAACCGACAGGGAGTAAAGCTACTCCACAGAACTAGACATGCAAGGCTTTTTGGCTGAGGGGTTTGTTTGCCAAAAGCATTAAGTAAAACCCTATTTTCAAGTTTTAGCTCCGGTTCTAAGTTCATTATCCGGTCTAAGTTTGCAACTATGCTAAACAATCATAGAATCAACCAAGGTATGTATATATAACAACAAAACCATGTCATCATCAGATTCCTCATTTACTCAGGGTGACATAGCGATCAAGCAGTCTCAAACTGTGAGAGGCAGACGAATCGATTCGAGTTCTTTAACTATGCATGGTGAACCTAACCTCACGACATCCGCGCACCCGGAGGTCGCTTCCTGTGTCGGCCTTCCCCATTAATCCCCTAACCCGTGTCGGGCCCATTTCCTTTGGTGCAAGGTTCCACAGACCTGGCCTCTGCCGTTCTGTGACCACGCATGCCACCACGTGCGACATCCAGCAGGGGAAACTCCGTTCCAAGAACAATGGGGTGACCGCTCACGTCTAGGTTCAATCCGGTACTAGGCTTCCTCATCCCATACTAAGTATGAGGTTAGTACTTTCAAACACTTGATCACGAACACCACCACTGTCGGGCCTTAGTCAGGTTTCATAGATAGACGGGACGATCAACCGACCACCAAAGAGTTACCCAAAACCCTGCCCCGTCCATCGTTCTTACAGTTGTAACAGAAGAGTAGACAACCAACTCCTACAACTTGCGAGTGACAGAAAATCACCCGACTTTTACCGCTTCCTATTTAAGCAAGCAGCTACTCGGTCCAACAGCTAGTGTTCAGATCATGGGAACAACTAAGTCATGCATCTAGGGTTTCAAACAACTCCTATACATAAATGCACAAGCATGTTACAGAAGGCATGCGCAAGTCTGGTAAAACAACACAGGGTTTTCATGCAACCGGGGCTTGCCTTCGAGCAAGGAGGAAGAGAACTGCTCGACTTCTGGGGCGGCTTCGGCTTCAGAGGGCAGGAGCTCAGCTACACCGTCATCTTCTGGCACTTGGTGCAGCTCGTAGAAGCCATCGGCGAGGCGCAGCTCTACACGAATGCAATGCATTAGTTAGTATAGACGGTTTTTTTTTTCAACAGCAACACTTGCAAGTCCGAGCCCAGAAACTCGCGACAAAAAAAGCAGGAGGGTGGAAAGGTTCAAGGGAGCTGGTGGAGATCAAGAGGTAAGGGTCGGAGGAAAGGAACATATGATCTGACCCTTAAACGAGAGGGTTTGGTGTGCTAGGGATCCTCAGACTCAATGCTGAAGGGTTCCCAAGTTTTACACATACACCCTTGGTTTGAAGAAAAAGGTTATAGCCGAGCCCTCGGGCGAGGCGGAGAAGGGTCGGCGGAACAGACAGGGTCGGGTGAGACGGAACCGGGGTCGGGCGGATAAGAGGGGTCGGGTGAAGCGGACAGAGGTCGGACGAGGCGGACCAGGGGTCGGCAGCTTACCTTCTTCCTACAAGGAAAGGTTGGGGTCGGGAAGAAACAGGCTTGGGCGGAGGGCTAAGGCTTTGAACAACAGCTGGGTTCGGCAGTACTCCGGCGGCGGCGGTGCTTCTTGTGGATCACAAGTGAGCTCTTACGCAGCACGGAGGAGCAAGCGGTTGGATGGTTTGGGGAAAACGGAGTGGAGCGGAGAGGAGAGTTCCTCAGTAACTTAGTGTGTGGCGCTGGGAGCTCGAGCAGGGAGCAAGAGAAATGGCGGAAGGCAGTGATGGCAGAGGGAACTCCGGCGGGGCTCGCGCATTCCCTTTTATAGCGGCTAGGAAGGGAGAAGGGAAGCGGCGCAGGAGTGAGAAGAGGAGCGGCGCGAAGGCCGGGGAAGAAGCAGTGGAGTGCTCTGCCTAGGCGGCGATTGAGCGACGAGGGCGGTGGTGCAGAACTTCGGGGATGACGCCAGCGGTCATTGGGCTCTGGCGTCAGGGCGGCGCAGGAGCGGGTATGCCGGTGGTTGAGATTTGGCGGAGGCGGGTGTCGTCGTGCGGTAGAGTTGATGGAAGTGACCGGGTTAACGGCACTAGAAACGAGGGCGCACAGGTGAGAAGACGGGCAGCCGCGGGCGCGCAGGCGAGCGCGGAGCAACAGATTGTCGAGCGGCTTCTGACAGGGTGGGGAAAGGAGCTGTCGCTGCCGTGGTCAGGGTTGGCGGAGGAGGAATCATCGGGTAGCGAAGACGAGGCGGCGCGACTGTGTTGAAGTGACGGAAAAGATGGGCAACATCGGGCTCTGCGATCGGGATCTGGCGACGTGATGATGGGCGCGGGAGGCGAGGTGTTGCAGAAAGGTTGCAAACGGGCTTCCGCTGCAATTGGGGAAGGGGGCGCGAGAATCCATTCGGTCGCGGGCCAGAGACGAGGCTGAGCGGCGGGCGTCGGAGAAGTTGAGCCACGCGACGGGGAAACTCTGAAGCGGGCATGCAACTCGAGTGCGCCTGTCGCGGAAGATCTAGGGGAAAAAGATCTCGTGGGTCCACCGGTCAGATAGAACGGACGTTTTGGGAAGGACTTAGAAGGATCCGACGGTGAGCTGGGTTTTGCGGGGTCGGAACTGGAGACAAGCGGGGAGGGGTCGGGACCGGTCGGGAGGTTGAACACTTAGGCTTGGAAAGCTAAGACTGGTGATCAGGGGCTCGGATTAAGATTAACTTGGAAGATTTGAGGCCGGTCGTCACACATGTACATACAGATAACAGATAGAGCAGAGGTAACCAATCTAGAGCAACCTAGACTATGCATATGTTGTAATTCTGAGCATGGATAGCAAAGAAACATAGATATGATCCTAGTAAAAAGTATGTTTAAATCTACACCTCCAGTTCGGATCCCAAAACTCCCTACCCACCTTACACAAAAAAGATCCTATCATGATCACCTTTATCAGCGCAAGTAGGTTAAGGGCACGATCAAAAGAACATGTTCATCGGTAGATCAGGCATGCAAATCCGATCACCACGACCACAAGAACACCCTAAGCAACCTATAATTGATTCATAGATTGAAAAGTAAGTAAACCCAAAAGAGCATAAAACCATCGAAGGAGATACTTAGATCGCTAAAAATATGAACACATCTATTACTTCACTATAAATGATTGTACATCACAAGATCACTACCGGGATCCTACATTGATCTTGATGACTCCTAGCCAAAACTCTGGCATGGATCTTCCTTGCAGGGTGATTGTTGATGGCTCTTAAGTGCCAATTCTAGGCCGTCAACAACTGCATAAATATCGGAAAGATGAGCATCAAACTAGTGGTAGGGGTTTATTACTAACCATTTCCACAAGTATTGGTGAATATTTGTATACAGGTTACTTATCCTTAGAAAGGAGGAGGAAACACACCCAAGCGGCAAAGAAACACAACTCCAGACAATCATAGAAAAGCACACGGATCCATGGGCTCACATTAGGGGGTAAACCACCTTAATTTGGTGCGTGCACCTTGCACCAACTTGAGGGCCCACCAGGCAACCTCCCAGACAAAGGGCGGCGTGAGAGGCGGTGCCTGGGGTTCAGCCGAACCAGTGGTGGCACCCCTCGTGCGCAGCTTCCACACGGCGGCTCCTGGTGACTTCCTAAAGGCGGTTATGACTGTTTCGTCGGGAGTTACCACCTCAAAGCCTCGGATCCTGCTAGGTGGCACAAGGAGAGAGGTTGGAGAAAGAATATTCCCTTGAGATTCTTGGAGCATCTCCACTCTCCCAAGGCACCTCCACTCTATAAATAGTAGAGGGGGGGCTTCAATAGAGAATTAGTGTTTCACTCCAAAGGCAAAGCCTTGCCTAGCTTGTGCTTTGAATAGGGAGAAAGTGAGGGGGTAGTTCGGGAGGAGTGCCGGGGTGTTGGCACTCTCCTCCTAGCTTGTACCTCTACAGATGCTGGCTACCTCCTGAGTAAAGTAAGTTAGTGTTCGTGATTCCTTCCTATAGTGTTATATTTGGTTCTTATATGCGTGAGTAGTCTCATATCATTGCTATGTTTATATGCTTAGCTTATATGCTTGTATGCTAGTCATATGCCCTTGCTATCAGAGTATAGGCTTGTATGCTATCATGTATACCTTTAGACCTTGATATAGTATACACTAGTAGTATCTGTACTTGAGTGAGATCAGTTCTCTTACTTGCGGATTCATCGCTCTATATTTATATAGAGTATTGTATTCTGCTATGGGGATTCAAACGTAGTTAGGCTGCAGTAGTAATCAATAGTGTAGATGTGGTGTCTAGGCTAAGGGCGATCCTTCATTGGCCGTATATCCCACGAGCCGCAGAGGTAGGCCGTAGGTGGTGACAGCCCTATTAGTCCTTTGTCATCCTCCATGTTTGGATATATGGTGGAGCTGTTGGCCGGAGGTGCCTGACTCATTCAGGGTAAGCCGATGCCTGAAGTGAGTATTCTGACTCGAGAGATCGACCTTTAACTCACCTATATTACTACCTTAGGATACCTCTCTACCCTCACCACCTATCTTGATGTGTCCTTGGACCGACTAGAATAGCAGTTAGTACACACACGTTCCCTTGGATTTGATACCCTTGGAATACTCTGAGGTGAAAGCTACAATGGTATCCATGCGCTTGCGGATTTATTCGCATTCGTTAATTATACCAACAGTGATCACGCGGACCACTAGATAACTGTACAGCCCTCGGCTCTCCGAAGAGGTGTCCCTCAAGCTCCTTCTACTTCTCTGATGCTTCACGTCGAGTACATTGTCTTTTATATGTGGATTTTTGGGGTATTTATAGTTTGGAGAGGACGTGGCAAAAATTGGAAGGTGAGAAGGCAAAGGAAACCCCTAGGCCAATAGGCCTGGGTGGGTTGGGATGAGATTGATCCCTCATAACTTTCTAAATCTCTGCTTGATCCTCTTTGATCCCAAACTAATTCTTGCCATATCTTCATAAACTTAGCCTTCAGTCATCTTGGCGGATTGCTTGCCAAAAAGAAGCTCGAGAGGCGGCCTGGAGACCCTAGGCCGATCGGCCTAGGCTACTATAGGCCGATCGGCCTAGGCCCTTCATGGGCCCGCTGGCCTTCATCTTCATGTGGTTTGTTGCTTGTTTTAGGCTTTATCCAAAAATGTACCTTTAGGTCCAATTTTCTGCAAAAACAGAATATCCTCCAAAATATATTGCACATATAAAAATGACCAGTTTATTAGGTGTGATCAATAGTTTAGGTATTAAATTCATGTCATCATTGAAGATAAACAGGGGTAAAAGTATGTCAATAATAAGCGTCAACAATGTGGCATTTCAATAGAAAAAATGGGAGAAATCTAGCAAGCAGGTATTATAAAGAAATATTTCTAAAACTATGTAGTCCATATTAGGTTGGTCATATTATTACTCACACTCAATAGGATAAAACATAAGCTAAGGGTTGGGATTTGCCTTCATCGGATATCCTTAACATCTTCTAGGGCGACCAGGGTTCTCGACTTTGAGCCATCTGGATCCTTAGCTTTGAGCAAAGCCTAGTAGTCTACCGGCTCGTAAAAGCGCATAAAATAATAATCAATAAAACATACACCAATCAATTCCTAAGGAATGAAAAGAAAGGAAAAGGATGAATATTCTGGGAATTACCTGACAATTAAGGGTGAATTCCTGGGTATTCGAAGGATAATCCATTAATTATTTAGAAACCCTTTAAATAATTAATGGGTTGGGTGGTTGGATTTCCAGAAAATTCTAGGGAATTTAATGATTAATTCCCTAGAGTCGTTTAGAGTTTTGGTCGAGTAGCACAACGGCTAGGTTTGGATGATAATTGAGATTTTGGTCAGGCGGCATTACGGCTAGGTTTGGGCGTTACTTGGGGTTTTAGGTAGGCAGCATAATGGCTGGATTTTATCAGGGATGAGATTTTGAGTGGGCAGCATAACGGCTAGATCAGGTCATGGTACGAGGTTTTAGTCGGGCAGCATCTCGGCTAGGTTCTAGGATTGACCTTAGATGTGTTTTTGATGCTAGGTGGTGGGAATGGAGTTTAGGGTGAGGAAACTTGCACGGTGAGCTTGGCTTTGTCCCAGGCTCGACCCTACGGCGGGTGGAGGTCGGCAAGCTTCGTAAAAGTAGAATTTGAGAGCTTGCCTAATGGTCATCGCTTCAACATGACTCAATGCAAGGGGATAGTCATACGGCGAAAGGTGGGGCTGGGCAAGGTCAAGCAGATGTGCGGCAACGATATGGGTTAGCGACGACGATAGGGCAGCGAGGAATAGGCAACCAGTGTTGTTAACGATGTAGGAAAGGTGGCTAGAGGCCGCATGGCGCACTTAACTTCGACCCGGCCTAACACCTAGGGGTTAGGTCACGACAGCGGGTGGAGGCGGTGTGGCATATTCCTAATATGGTTGGGCTCTAAGGTCATAGTAAAAGATAGAAAAGGGACTCATATGAGGTAAACTATAGGAAAGAAAGGCATGCATAGGCTTCTAGGATTTTATGGGATTTTTTGTGAATTTTTGGAGGTGGTTAAGGGCTTGAAGTAGCTTCTGGTGTACAAAAGTTGGGTGCGTATAACAATTTAGAGGCGGCTAGTGCAAGCGGGCGGGGGCGACAGTCACAGTGCGGTAGACCAGTGGACTTGGGCTGTGGACCAGGGTGCGGGGTGTGTCTACGGTGTTCATGAGCTGGGAGCATGTGGTGGGGAGGTAGGCGAGGGGACGGCGGGACCGATGGCGTTAGACCGCGGTCCACTTGGATAGGTGCGGCAGGGGGCAGCGGATGAGGGAAGGCAGCCACGTCGATGCGCATATGTTGCTTAGGCTGCGAAGGAAGAGAGAAGGGAGGCGCACAGCGGTCGGATTAGACCGGCCGGGGATGATTGGTGGTAGCATTAATTGTGGTTGGGTGAGGTGGCCGTCGAGATGGGTTGGTGCTGATATGGTGTCAGGGAGAGGGTTTCTTGGGAGCTAAACTGGGCGGGGGAGATGCTCCTGGCATGGTTAACCATCGCGGTGGCACGTAAACGCGGCACTGTGACGCGGCATGGAGGCATCGGGGGAAGGGGTGCCGGCCAGCAGCGGTGCTGACCGCGCGTCGGTGGACTAGGAGGAGGGATGGGTGCTTGGCTGGGAGAAGGCGATTCGGGCCGAGCATACATAGGCTGCAAGTGGGGGAGAGTTGGGTTGTGAGCCGTTCCGATATGGATGGTGGGCTGAATACGAAGTTGACGGCCTGGTTAGGGAATAGAGGCTTTGGTTATTTATTTGAAGGATGTTTAAAGGGATTTGTATTCAAATTTGAAATAGTTTTCAAATCTAAATACAAAAGAAGGTGTGGGCTTGGATAGGATATAAAAATGGGGCTTTTGGTAGGATCCTTGATTTAGGAATGTTTGTCTAAGATGAGATGGAAATTTTATAGGGCTTTGGATATAACTAGTATTCAAAGGGTTTTGAATATTATTTCTAGGGTTTGAAGGAATGAAAGATTCAGAAATTCTATCTCTGGGATTTAGAAGGGAGGTGCTAAAAGAGCAACCAAGTGCAACAAATATGTGGGTTAATGAAGGGTTTGTTTATAAAATGATTTTGAATATAAAGAAAAAGATTATGTTTAGTTTTAAGAATTTTTTTTGAAAAGTCCGTACTTCTAAATGCTCTAAAAAGTGGGATGTTACACAACTCCCTGTTACCGACAACCCAGAACTCAAAGCCCCGAAACCCCAAACCCTAACCGTCTGACGGTGAATCATGGTGGCGGCGCTGCAGCGGTAGGAGGAAGAAAGCGGAGGCGGAGGTGTCCTGTGGGTCCCGTCTAGCAGCGACTATATGTCGCAAGTAGGCGATAATCACATATGCGACATATAGTCACTGGGCTCTTTCCATGGGGCCTATTGCTGGAGTTGGATGTATTTTTTGGCTAAAAAAATAATTCCTATTTGACCTTTGGAGATTCTGATTTGAAGGCTATTGCTATAGTTAGATGTTTTTTTTTAACCCTCAAAAAATAACTCCTATTGAGGAGCTTTGATTTAAGTGTTACTAGTCCATTAAGCCGTGCTCCCGCATGGGCTAATATTTTTAAAAGCTATCGTATTTGAAATTATTTAGAAATTAAACTCTTAGCTAAATAATCAAAATTGTCTACCTACTACTCTCTCATTTTTTTCAACACTCCAACATAACACCCATATAGACGTGTACTTATTTTTTATCGAGTCATAATTGATTTTTAATTAGTAATAACTCCACACAATTTTTCATCCACATTCACACTTTTCTCATTTTGTATGGCACCTCCATACATTGCATTTAGCATAAAACTCACATTACTTCCTCACAACATGTATAAATGGTCTACATGGTGACACCCATCATGCATACATACCTTAACTTAGTATTTATATATTAATAATGACATAAATAAGTAATTTAAAACCATGTATTAGTTTACTTTTGGACATCTCTATATGATGCACATGAAGAAATTAGATTACGATTTATGTGTTTACTTTAGATTATTTTCTGTAACAATACACGTGGGTAACTTAGATACAAATTTAGAATGCCACTTTAAGTTATACTTTATAATGATATACATGAGTAATTTGGATGAAGATTATGGGTTACTTTAGATTATTCTTTATATGGTAGAGCTTGATAATTTAGATATAGGTTTAGGGTTTATTTTAGAATATTTTCATAATGATAGTTGTCAGTAACTTTTTAGAAAATATAATAGACCAATGGCTATGATTATTAGAGTTTACATAATTCATGTTTGATGTTTCTAATTTTTATGAGAATTTTTAGGATTTATCTTTTTTTCTACCGTGTCTTGTGAGAGCTAATACGGAGTCTCCTATGGAAAAAAATGAGACCACACTACTACAAAAATTATTACCTTGAGATGCCTCTCACTTGTTAAATATTCGAACACAATACTTATATAGATATATCTTCATCTGATTATGATAGATTTTAGTTAATAATTACTCTATAATGTTTCCATCCACTTTTATAATCGTTAACTTTTCACTTTGCATCGCAAGTATGCGCTTGAATTTGTTTAATGGACCCTACATTTGAGCTATAATTTTAACATAGAAATCTATTTTTTCATCATTTTCCCATGCGTATATACCTTAATTATTATATCATATACCAATAGTGTAAGATGTAGATGATTTCGAATCATATTTTGGTGTATATTTTTAATTAAGGTGATTTGGATTCAAATTTAGGGTTGCATCATGTTATTTTTAATAATAGCATATGTGGATAATATAGATGCAAATTTAAAGAGTTATTTTAAGTTATTTTTTAAGTATTAGTGGTGGGAAATTTAGTTGCAAATTTAGGAGGTTATTTTAAATTATTTTTATAATGGCAGAAGTGGGTAATTTTGATAAATATTAGGGGGTTACTTTAGTTTATTTTCTATAATGTCAGAGGTGAGTAACCTTTTAGAAAATATAATAGATCCAATGGCTATGATGATTTGAGCTTACTGATTGATGGCCAGATGTTTTGCTTTTTGTGAGAATTTTTAGGATTTATCTCTTTTTCTAGAGTGTCCACCTAGGATCCTAGGTGATTTCACCATGAAACTTTAAAAGGAGTCTCTAATTAGTAATAGTAAGATAAAATTGTTGGAGTTGCTCTTACCCGCTGATGGCACGATATGGAAAAAAGAGCACTACTCAATCTCATTTTCCATTTGAGTCTCAAAAAAAAAATCTCATTTTCCATTTGTAGGGAAAAAAAGCGTAGTATCGGTCTTTCCCATGTGCGTCAATATCCCAAACTTAAAAAAAAGATGAAAGGAAAAAGATTTTCATAAAATCTTTTTCAGAAGCGAAAGGGCCTCTAAAGACCAGTTGGAAACTCTTTCTAGAATAAATAAATAAACTTTCTATTATTTAAATAAAATTTTTTGAAAAATTACCCAAATAGCTTATTTAATTAAGAATGCATCTAATTAACTTTTATGAAAAAAGTTTATCCAAAAACTCAAGGTGCATTAAAAATATTCATATGAAACATTTTATAGATATATTTCTTGATGGGAAGTTCATAATGTACCAATATTAATTGTATCCACTAATTTCTTCATGATGCATAAGGTTTCTGAACAATTAGATTTGTATGGCATAGCATCCAATAATCATACAATGCAAAACAACAATAAATAAATAGCAGGTTTGACTACAAACAATAAAACACTAGAGATGGGAACAATAATATGCCAATAACTCCCAAAAAAAAACAACATAGAAGGTAACATTCTAGAAAAAGATGGGTACTAGTTTCATATTTTATGATTTAAAATTAATTAGTTATGAATTTTTAGATTAAATCAGATTGTTTTAAATGTCTAATAAAATAAAAAAACATATTTGAAACTAGCCAAAACATATTTGTTTCAGAAAGAAATGATAATCGTAATGTTTGCTAGTTCTTCTATCTGAACGTATAATATGTGTGTGATTTATTACAAGTTTGCAGTATCAACACACAGAACGGTTTGGCTAGCCACAAGCCCTACTCTATTCTATGCATGTACCTAGTCCAGCCGTGCAGGGTCAAGGTGTGGTAACGATGTTTTTATTCGCTTATTTCTGCAATCTCTCTATTCTCCTAGGTGAGCTAGAGTGGTTGCTTCCAAGAGACCGGTTTTTCTATTTATATTCTCTTTTAATATAAAGACACGTAGCTCTTCAGAAAAAAAAGCTTAGACGCATAATTCTCCGCTGTACTATGCTAAAATGTGAAGTATCACTATTGCTAAGCAGTTCACTGACGATGTCACAAGCTGCTTACTGGCATATGCAGTGGTCAGTTCCTTTCTTCAGACAATGCTGTCGAAGTCGATCTTCTCTTCGATGTCGATCCCCGAGTCGTTTGAAAGCTGTTTCCGGCGACTGCCGCGCTTGGGTAGCAGAGCCGCCTCATACTCTGGGCCACGCTCCGTCTTGCCCTTGTGGTACGTCTGCTCGCTGCACTTGACCAAGATCTGCAGCACGTCGTTCATGGTTGGCCGCGACGACGGCATATCGGCGGTGCAGAGCACGCCGAGCCTGAAGACAACCTCGATCTCGTCAGAGTACCCGTCGTATCTGATGCTCTTGTCTGTGGCGTCGGGGATGCTCCCTCCTGATTGGTAGTGGTGCCGTGCCCAGTCCGCCAGGCAGCCGTGCTCGCCGCCGTCGTTGGCCTCCTTTCCGGTGGTGAGCTCCAGGAGAACGACGCCGAAGCTGTAAACGTCAACCTTCTCGCTCACCTTCATGGTGTAAGCGCACTCTGCAGATAAGCATCAAAAGGCCCAATCTAAGGTCCGGCAACACGAGAGCATGTGGCATTTGTAACAGTGCTGCTCCCCAGTTATTGAATCTGGAGAAATGGGACAGAAATTCACTGGAAGCAGCAAGTTCGGATCCTTACCAGGAGCCATGTAGCCGAACGATCCGGCAACGGCGGACATCGTCTCGGGCGCCCCGGCCTGCAGCAGCATCCTGGCCAGCCCGAAATCGGCGATCTTGGCCCGGAACTCCGAGTCCAGCAGGATGTTGCTCGTCTTGACGTCCCGGTGAACGATGGGCGGCTCGCACTCGTGGTGCATGTAACACAGCCCCTGCGCGGCGCCGACGGCCACCCTGAGCCTCGCCGGCCAATCCAGCGGTTCGCGCCGCGCGGACCGCGCCCTTGCCATGGGGCGCCCACCGGCGGGGAGGGCGTCGCCGTAGAGCCACCTGTCCAGGCTGCCATTGTCCATGTAGTCGTACACGAGGAGCTTGGACTCGGCGTTGGAGAGGCAACACAAGAGCCTGACGATGTTGTTGTGCCGGAGGTTGCCGAGGATGCCAGCCTCGGACGCGAACTCGCGTTCCAGCTTCTCGTCGAGCTTCCCGGCGGTCTGTATTTGCTTCACGGCCACCGCGCCGGCTCGGCCGTTAAGCCGGTTGGTGTAGGCGACGCGGTACACGCGCCCCGATCCCCCGCGGCCGACGATGTTCTCCTGCGTCAGCCCCCGGAGTATGGGTGCCTCACCGAATCCCAGATCTTTTACGAAAGGCGTGATCTTCCAGTCGTCTTGCTCCGCGACGCGCCGCCGTTTCTTGATGTCGCGGATGACGAAGAAGGCGAACGCACCGGCGATTAGGAGGAGCGCGGCGCCGGCGGCGAGGAGGCCCGTGCGGAGTGCGTGCGAGACGCCTCCGGAGGAAGCGCGGTCTTGTGATCCGCCGGCGCAGGAAGGTACGCCGGTGAGGTAGCCGGATCCGGCAGCGGCGGTGCAGAGGCCGGGGTTGTCGAGGAAGCTGGTGTCGTAGACCGCTGTGTCCAACCCGGCCGGGACCTGACCGCTCAGCTGGTTCGAGGACAGGTTCAGGGAGGTGAGTTGTAGCTTCGCAAGCGCCTGCGGTACGTTGCCGGAGAGCTTGTTCGACGACAGGTCAAGGACACTTAACACCGGCATGGCGCCGAGCTCTGCCGGTATGCCGCCGGTGAGCTGATTCCTGCTCAGGTCCATTTGCGTCAGCTGGCTTAGCTTAGCAACGCTTCTCGGGATCCCGCCGGACAGTTGGTTCCCGGACAAGCTGAGTCTTTGCAGCAGCGGCATGCCGTCGCCAAGACTCGCCGGTATCGCACCAGAAAACCGGTTGTTCTCGGCGGTGAACACCTGGAGAGCAGCTACTGCAGCCGGAATGTTGCCACTGAATTGGTTGTTCCCAATGCGTAACGTCGAAATGTTGAAATGCACCGTGGCCGGAAGAGTCCCGGTGAGCTGATTACTCTGCATTGTCACGAAGTAAAGCTTCGTCGCCGTCCACAGAGCCTCTGGTACGTCGCCGGTGAGTTGGTTGTTGTCCAGCGACAGGGTTCCAAGAGTGGCGCAGTTGGCAAGGCCTGCCGGGATGGAGCCGTTCAATCGGTTGCTCTTGGCTTTGAGTTCGTGGAAGTTGCCTCCGGTGCACAGTCCTTCAGGGATCCCGCCGGTGAAATCATTGTAGTCAACCTCAACATAATACAAACCCGGCGACTGCTTTCCGAGCTCCGGTGGGAGCGTGCCGTTGAGCCTGTTGGTGTGGAGTCTCAATATCCTCAGTAACGGCAACTGGCCGATGCTGGCTGGTACCTCGCCGGAGAAGTTGTTCATGAAGAGGTTCAAGATTGTGAGGTTCTCCAATCCCCCAAACACTTCCGGGATGACTCCACTAATTTTGTTGTCTGAGACGTCGATTTTTGTCAAGCTTCTCGCAGCAAATCCATCAATGACCATGTCGCCGGTGATGCTGTTTGTGTATAGAAACAATAGTTGCAGCTTCTTCAGGCTCCAAACAAAATTGGGGAAGTCTCCGACGAGATTGCACTGCGACGCCCAGAGGCTGACCAGGTTGGACATATTCTTGAACGACGCCGGCAGCTGGCCTGCGTCGAAAGGGTTGTTTGCCAGATACAGCGACTGAAGGCTCGCGAGCTCGCCGAGCTCCGCCGGGATGGTGCCCGTGAAGCGGTTGTCGTTCAACCCGAGAAGCTGGAGGTTCCCGAGTCCAGAGAGCGATGCCGGGATGGCGCCGGTGAAGCTGTTGCTGCTCAGATCGAGATACTGGAGGCTCCGTAGCTCGGAGAGCGACGCCGGGAGGGTGCCATTAAACTTATTGCCGTTGAGGTCGAGTGTGGTCAGGCTCGCGGCGTGGCTGCTGCCGATGTTAGCCGGGAGCGCGCCACCGAAGTAGTTCAGGGACAGGTTGAGGTACTGAAGTGAAGCGCAGCGGTAGAGCGTGGTCGGGAACACGCCGGTGATGTTGTTGCTGGAGACGTCGAGGTAGGTGAGGCCGGTGAGGTCGCCGACGGCGTCCGGGAAGGGGCCCGCGACGTTGGCGTTGGCGAGGGTGAGGTTCACGACGCGGCCGGCCGCGTCGCAACCGACGTGCGGCCAGCTGCAGAGCGTGGCCGCGTCCGTGGCGTTCCACCCCGCGAGCGCGGGCGGGTCGCCCCACGCGCGCTTGATCTCCAGCAGCACCCGCGCCTCGCCCGCCGGCGGGGACTGCGCGGCCGCGCGGCGCGGGAGGCAGCAGCAGGGGAGCAGCACGACCGCGAGCAGCAGGTGGAGGTAGGCGCGCGCGCGAGCGCGGCGCGGCGGTGCCATGTCTGATCTGATGGCTCGGACGGTTTGGGTTTCGTGGGGTGGAGTGGCGTTGGCTGCGCTCGACCGCCGCGGCGGGCGCGGGAAGAGGGGGGACGATTTCGCTCGGTAAGCAAATGCGGCCGGAGCAGGGGCTCCCCTGTTTTTTCTACGCTAAACACCTACCGTTGACTGGCACGAGCCGTCCTTCCTGCTGCGAAGCTTCTTATTTCAAGATTTCCTGGATTAGTGCGTGGTTTTTCGTCGGATTAGGATCCATCCAGACGCAAACGTCTTGTTCGTGGAGAAATGCCTTCTCGAAGTACAGTGGATGAGTGGAAGACCGAGCTCAGCTGGGTCTTTGCTCTAGAAGTCGAGGCCTAAACTGAAGTACTCCCTTTGCGCCCTGTTTAGTCCACTGCGTCAACACTGTTGCATATTGTAGTGTTTCGTTTGTATTTGTGAATTATTATCAAATATTGACTAATTAGGCTCAAAAGATTCGTCTCGCAAAGTACAACCAAACTGTGCAATTAGTTTTTGATTTCGTCTACATTCAGTACTCCATACATATACCGTAAGTTTGATGTGATGGAGAATCTTCTTTTTGCATAGTGCTTAAGTTGGGATTTTAGGATAACTAAACAAGGTCTTGGTCAGGCACTTAGGCTACTAGTGAGTAGTGACACATTCAGACTGTCCAATGTTATCTTTTTAAATTTTGACCGCCACTTTTTCTTCCAATATACAGTACAGTACAGAAAGTACACATATTTTAAAACTGTGTTTAGACATATATACTCGCATAACTTCTAAACATTCAAAACTCGCATAACTTCTAAATATTCAAACTCAACATAAAGACTACTTATTGTCAAACTTCGAAATGGTTTGCTTCGAACAGCCTTAAAACCTTAAAATGCCTTATCGGAGAGAGCATGATCTGTACGCTTGTACTATATGTTAACGCCCGTTAGAGTAGTTATCATCATTTTGTTCTTGACTGCATGTGTTAAAAAAGAGAAATTTAGGTCGGAGTCACTTTCCCCTCGTCATAATCCGGTCAGACAGTGCTCTGGTCAAACGCGACCACTAATCCTTATGCGGTGGGATACGTTTCTCCTAACCACGTTTGGATTATAATCTAAACGAAGATTTTCTCGCTTCTCGCTTTTCGCTTCTCGTAGTTTAAATCCCTAAAGCGACTTCGCCTCGTCATAATCTTTCTTGCGGTCAGACAGTGCTCCGGTCAAACGCGGCGACTAATCCTTATGCGGTGGGATACGTTTCTTCTAATCACGCTTGGATTATAATCTAAACGAAGATTTTCTCGCTTCTCGCTTTTCGCTTTTCGTAGTTTAAATCTCTGAAGCGGCTTACCACATAAGTGAAAATTGATGAAAATAAGCAAATTATTTATCAGGATTCTTATTTATTTTCATCGGTAAGCTGCTTAGAGCAAGCGGAAGGACCAAGCTGTTCAAGCTAGAAACGCAGCAACCGAAACCCAAGCGAACGGTGCACGTGTGCTTACGCAAGGTAACGGTCTCTAGACTCCGTCCGGTCTGACACAATGGTTTCTTAATCAAGGCCATGTTTAGTTCCCTCCAAACTCCCAACTTTGACACTATGCAAAAAGAAGATTCCCCATCACATCAAACTTGCAGTACATGCATGGAATACTAAATGTAAACGAAATCAAAAACTAATTGTACAGTTTTGTTGTACTTTGCGAGATGAATTTTTTAAGCCTAATTAATCAATGTTTGGATAATAATTCACAAATACAAACGAAATGCTACAGTTGCGCATTTATGGTAAAATCACAACTTTAGCACTTTCAAATTGGAAACTAAACAAGGTCTAAACAGGCAGAGGCAGCGGCAGCGTTGCAAGACGACGGTGGCGACCGTACTCATGTTAATATCCGGTGAGGGGAGTAGATCCGGACGTGGCACACGGCCACACGAGTGGTGATCCTCTCCAGCGCTGCGAGGGGTTAGCGCGTCACTCGTCTCTAAGATTTGGTGAGGAGGGGTGTGACGACCGACCCCGAAATCTCCCGAGTTAATCTTAATCTGAGCCCCTGATCACCTGCCTTAGTTTTCCAAGCCTAAGTGTTCAACCTCCCGACCGGTCCCGACCCCTGAGACCCGACCCCTCTCCGCTGGCCTCCGGTTCCGACCCCGCCGACCCCAACTCACCCGCCGGATTCTTCTAAGTCTTCCCCAACACCTCCCTTCGATCTGACCGGTGGACCCACGAGATCTTTTCCCCCAGATCTTCCGTGACAGGCGCACTCGAGTTGCATGCTCACTTCAGAGTTCCCCCGCCGCGTGGCTCAACTCCTCCGACGCCGCCGCTCCGCCTCGTCTTCGGCCCGTGACCGATTGGATTCTCGCGCCCCCTTCCCCAATCGCAGCGGAAACCCCTCTGCAACCTTTCTGCAGCACCTCGCCGCCCGCGCCCATCATCACATCGCCAGATCCCGGCCGCAGAGCCCGATGTCGCCCGTCTTTTCCGTCACCTCACCACAGTCGCGCCGCCTGGTCTTCGCTACCCGACGATTCCTCCTCCGCCAACCCCGACCACGGCAGCGACAGCTCCTTTTTCCCACCCTGTCAGAAGCCGCCCGACAATCTGTTGCTCCGCGCTCGCCCGCGCGCCCGCAGCCGCCTGTCTTCTCACCTGTGCGCCCTCGTTCCTAGCGCCGTTATCCCGGTCACTTCCATCAGCTCCACCGCACGACGACACCCGCCTCCGCCAAATCTCAACCACCGGCAAACCCGCGCCTGCGCCGCCCTGACGCCAGAGCTCAATGACCGCCGGCGTCATCCCCGAAGTCCTGCTCCACCGCCCTCGTCGCTCAATCGCCGCCCGGGCAGAGCACTCCATTACTTCTTCCCCGGCCTTCGCGCCACTCCCCTTCTCACTCCCGCGCCGCTATAAAAGGGAATGCGCGAGCCCCACCGGAGTCCCCTTCGCCATCACTACCCTCCCGCCATTTCTCTTGCTCCCTGTTCGAGCTCCCAGCGCCACCACACTAAGTCCCTGAGGAACTCTCCTCTCCGCTTCACACCGTTTTCCCCAATCCACCCAGCCGCTTGCTCCTCCGTGCTGCGTAAGAGCTTACTTGTGATCCACAAGAAGCACCGCCGCCGCCGGAGCACCGCCGGGCATCTCCGCCGCAAGCCTTAGTATTCCAGTTCCTCCGCCCGAACCTGCTCTTCCCGACCCCAAGCTTTCCTTGTAAGACAAAGGTAAGCTGCTGATCCCTTGTCCGCCTCGTCCGACCCTTCCGTCCGCCCGACCCCTTTTTCCGTCTCGCCCGACCCTGTCTGTTCTGTCGACCCTTGTCCGCTTCGCCCGACCCCTCTTATCCGCCCGACCCCGGTTCCGTCTCGTCCGACCCTGTCTGTTCCGCCGACCCTTGTCCGCCTCGCCCGAGGACTCAGCTGTATCCTTTTTCTTCGAACCGAGGGTGTATGTGTAAAAACTTGGGGACCTTTCAGCGTTGAGTCTGAGGACCCCTAGCATAGCTATTCCTCTAGTCTAAGGATCCGATCATAAGTTCCTTTCCTCCGACCCTTACCTCTTGATCTCCACCAACTCCTTTAACCTCCCCACCCTCCTATTACTTGTCGCAAGTTTCTGGGCTCATACTTGCAAGTGTTGCTATTGAAATAACCGTCTAAAATGCTAACTCTTGCATTGCATTCGTGTAGAGATGCGTCTCGCCGACGGCTACTACGAGCTGCACCCGGCGGCAGAAGACGACGGTGTAGCCGAGCTCCTGCCCTCAGAAGCTGAAGCCGCCCGAGCAGAAGAGCAGCTTCCTCCTTTCTCGCTTGAAGGCAAGCCATGGATGCATGAAATCCCTATGTTTTCCAAAATTGCGCATGCCTTCTGCATCTTGTTTGTGCATTTACGTATAGGAGTTGTTTGGAACCATAGATGTATAACTTAGATCCCTTGATCTGAACACTAGCTGTTGGATCGAGTAGCTGCTTTGCTTAAATAGGATGCGGTAAAAGTCGAGTGATTTCCTATTGCTCGCGAGTGGTAGGGGTTGTCTTCCTCCTGTCACAACTATAAGAACGATGGACGGGGCAGGGTTTTGGGTAACTCTTTGGTGGTCGGTTGATCGCCCCGTCTATCTATGAAACTTGCTAAGGCCTGACAGTGGTGGTGTTCGTGATCAAGTGTTTGAAAGTACTAACCTCATACTTAGTATGGGATGAGGAAGCCTAGTACCGGATTGAACCTAGACGTGAGCGGTCGCCCCATTGTTCTTGGAACGGAGTTTCCCCTGCTAGTTGTCGCACGTGGTGGCAAGCGTGGTCACAGAACGACAGAGGCCGGGTCTGTGGAACCTTGCACCAAAGGAAATGGGCCCGACACGGGTTAGGGGATTGATGGGGAAGGCCAACACAGGAAGCGACCTTCGGGTGCGCGAATGTCGTGAGGTTAGGTTCACCATGCATGGTTAAAGAACTCGAATCGATTCGTCTGCCTCTCACAGTTTGAGACTGCTTGATCGCTATGCTACCCTGAGTAAGAAAGAAATATAATGACGACATGATCTTGATGATGTTATATATATACCTTTGGTTGGTTCTATGGTTGCCTAGAATAGGTTGCAAAACTTAGACCGGATAATGAACTTAGAACCGGAGCTAAAACTTGAAAATAGGGTTTTACTTAGTGCTTCTTGGCAAACAAACCCCCCTCAGCCAAAGAGCCTTGCATGTCTAGAAGTGGTGGAGTAGTTACTCCCTGTCGGTTAAGTCTTGTTGAGCTTAGTAGCTCAGCCTTGTTGTGGCTCCTGTTTTTCAGGTGAAGTCGCTGCTCCCGAGCCTTCTTCCGCTGGCACTTGGCCGCCCCAGCTCCCTCCGGGTTGGACGGTCGAGTGGGATCCCTTCTCGGACGGCGAGGAAAGGTATCACTGACGTCTTGGCTGGCCTCACCAAGGACGTCCGACCCCTGCGTTTAGCTTCCGCTTGCTGTTTACCTTCGGTTGTTTTCTTTTGAAACCTTGTAAAACTCTGATGAATTGTTTTTCTGGTCGAACTAAATGGTTAAGTTGTTCCACTCGGTGGACTTGTTGTATTCTCTGGAACCACTCATCTTCGTGTGAGTTTGCTAACTCGATCCTGTTCACGTGGTTCATCGGATAAAATCCGACGGCACTTCGTGTTAACTTGGCTTAGGCATGGGTGTCGCATGTTAGGCGACTTAACTCTATTTAATCAAGTTAATCCGAAGTGGATCCGCCACAGCTGGTACCAGAGCTGGTTAGCAATACAGAGAACACAACAAGCCCTAGCACACTTCTTTGAAAAGATAAAAGTTGCAAGAAACTTTTTGAAAACTATCTCGTACGATCGTTAAGGATAACTTCAGTGCGAGAGGCCCTAGGGGATTTTGGGGTTGTTTTAGGTGGCTAATATTTTACATGGTTATCTTGCTAACCCTTCCAGCACTTCTCCACGTTTATCATACGTGTGACGAGTTCCGCATCACGAGTATGTGAGGGTTGATAGAGAGTTCTATTCAAAGGACCCTATCATCGCGGTTGTTTCGCCCACGTCTATCATACGTGCGCAGGTTCCGTATGTAATCCATACGAAGGTTGGTACGGTTCGATTCCAACGAGCCTATCAGCACGGTTGTTCGCCACGTCTATTATACGTGCGCTGATTCCGCATCGCGAGTATGCAAAGGGTTATACGGTTCCATTCAAAGGCAACCTATTTCCATGGTTGAGTGCTGTCCATGCAGCCTTGAACGCATGGGTGCCGTTCCTATAGTGAGCGGTAATGTTTGGGAACACTTTCGTGGGTGCTGGCACGAAAGGTTCGTCTGTGGTGGTGTTTTCTGCAGGTACACTAACCGCGTTCGCTTAGGAGACGTTGCTAGAACCGACTAGCTATTATAGGGAGAGACGTATTGGTTGCCTTGTCACCGGCACTAACCGCGTAAGACCAAGTTTTGCCAGTTGTTTTGGTTGAGAACGATGTAGGCCGTGCATGCGACATAAGCTAAAATCTGTAAAGTCACCCTCCTCAAAAGCAACCTTGCTCGGAGAGCTCTTCTTCGGTTCTAAGGATTTCTAGTTCCTCCAACTTGTTTTCAGTTAAAAAACCGAATGCTTTCTTTGTCCGACCCCTGACCTTTGGAGTCCATCTCACGTGGTTTTGGTTTCTTGATTCCAGATGGCCGCCCCCGGACATGTCCTATATGGAGCGGATGGCACCTTCCATTCAACGTGTCTACACTTCGAGGGCTTCCCCGCGATTTTGTGGGATACCTTGAAATGGTTCGGGTACCAGTCCCCACCGTTGTATGCAGGACGACTGTACCTGGAGCAAGGCGTCCAGACGTGCAACGTACAGGCAGTAGTACCTCCTCCTCCTGTGCGGCCTGACTGGCCCTCGTTCGGGATATCAGCATATGGTCTTGCCCCAGAAGACACCTGGGAGTCCGCCACCCTTCAGCTCCTTACTCGTTTCTGTCAGCTGCACCCACTGGAGGTCACCCTAGACCCCATCGGCCTGTTCCCTGCCAGGAACCGGTTGGATCCGGCGTGGCTCGACCGCGTTGGCAATATCGAGGTGCTGGCCACCACCTACTCTATGGTCACCATCTCCACCAACATCCGGTGTATGTCGGCCCTCTATTGGATGATTGAGCTCCAAGGAAGAGCCATGACCATTCTTGCTCAGACCGCTGTGGATGCCCAAGGACACCTCCAGGCAGCCAGAAGAGACCTGGTAGGCCAAACCTATCAGCTTATCCAACAAGGCGTTCAGATCCATGACATGCAAGATAGAATCTCTGAGCTCGAAGGAGAAGTATCCGACCTGGTGGACGGCATGATCGAGCTATCAGAGGAGAAAATGGAAGTGGAAATGGAGCTGGCGGTTGCCAATGCTCACCTGGACGAGCATCAAGCCGAGCTCGACGATATGCACGCCCTCCATATGCAACTAGAAGCTTAAGAGGACCCCGAGGAGGTTGAGGGAGCGTCCAGTATGGACATTGAAGAAGACGGCGCCCCTTCTCCTACTCATAGTGTTCATTTGTAGATGAAGAGTTGCAAGGAACTCATTCTTTTGTTGTACTCCTCGGCAGCCTAAATTTTGGAAAGATCTGTGATAGGTCAGCCTTCAGTCGAGTACTCCCTGTGTTTGGAACACCTCTGTAAAAAGATCCCAATGAAATCAAATCCTGAGTCTGACCTTTAACTCTTTGGCAAAGTGTTGGAATGTTAGACTAAGTAATTTGTGCAGTGACCACACACGATGTTGTCTGTGGGTTTGATCAAGCTTGACCGACCTTGGTTCGCAAGATCGGATGCGTCCGACCCCACGAGGCAGTCTCCGCCTCGCCCGACCCCTTTTTGTGTGGATCGCTTGCTGACCCTTTTCTCGGGATGATCGCCTAGCCCGACCCCTTGGCTTAAGTTCAGATGTAAGGGAATTCCAGGAGTCTGGGTAGGGTATGGTTCGCCCGAAGTCGAGTACACAACTAAGATAGATCTAACTAACATGGCAATGAGAAGAGTGTATCTCCCTTATGAGGACGTGTGTTGCATTATCAGCAAGAGTTACATCGGAGAATTTTTAACTTATGCGTTCCATCTGTTGGAGTACTTCTAAGATTATGAATTTAATGGAATGTTAACTCTTGCAGATGGCGCATCGCACCAGATCTGGTTCTGTGCCCGGCAGCAGTGAGCAAAGACAAGATCTTCCCTCACCCCCGCCCTCGTCTCCACTAGAGGCAATCCTAGCGGCTCAAACCGAGCTGCTGAGGCATCTTGTACAAGGACAACAGCAGCAGCCCCATGGCGGAAGAGCTCAGCAGCAACCTCATGTTGCTCGATATGAAGGCTTCTTGGGGACGCAGCCCCCTTTGTTTCAGAAGACACAAGAACCGCTCGACGCCGACGCTTGGGTTCGTACGATTGAATCCAAGTTCGAGCTCCTCACCGCCCCGTGCCCCGACCATAACAAGGCCCGATTTGCAGCTCAGCAGCTGCGTGGTTCCGCCCGGCTCTGGTGGGACCACTACCATGCTATGTTGCCGGCCGGCCATGTAGTCAGCTGGAACGAGTTTAAGACCGCGTTCAAAGGGCATCATATTCCGGAAGGTCGCTTGGAGCGCAAGCTCAACGAGTTCCTGGCTCTTACCTAGGGAACCCAAGATGTCCTTGTAACGACCGACCCCTAACCCTTCCCGAGTTAGTCTTGTTCAGAGCCCTTGATCCTAGTCATCTGTCTTGCTTGATTGCGCCTAAGTGCTCAGCTAGCCGCCTGGTCCCGACCCCTGGATCCGACCCCTTCCCGCTTCGCTCCTCTCCCGACCCCGGCGAGCTCAGCCCACCGTCGGATTCTGCTAATCTTCCTCACCCGTCTGATCTATCCACTGGTGGACCCGTGAGATCTTTTCTAGATCCCCCGCGATAGCCGCACTCGAGTTGCATGGCCGCCTCAGAGTCTTCCTGCCGCGTGGCTCGTCTTCTCTGACGCCTGCCGCTCAGTTTTGTCTCTGGCAAGCAACCGAGTGGGTTCCCGCGCCCCCTTTCCCCAATGGTAGCGGAAGCCCTCTGCACCCCTTTCTGCAGCGCCTCGCCTCCCGCGCCCATCATCACGCCACCAGATCCCGGCCCCAGAGCCCGATGTCGCCAGTCTTTTCCGTCCCTTCAGCCACAGTCGCGCTGCCCGGTCGCCGCTACACGACAATTCCTCCACCGCCAACCCCGACCGCGGCCGCGACAGTTCCTTTCCCCCGCTCTGTCAGAAGCCGCCCGACAATCTGTTGTTCCGCGCTCTCCCCCGCGCCCGCGTCCGCCTATCTTCTCACCTGTGCGCCCTCGATTCTAGCGCCGTTAAACCGGTCGCTTCTATCACCTCTTCCGCACGGCGACGCCCGCTTTCCGCCAAATCTCAACCACTAGTCTACCCGCTCCTACGCCGCCCTGACGGCAGAACGCAATGATCGCTGGCGTCACCCCCGAAGCTCTGCACCACCGCCCTCTTCGCTCAATCGCCGCCCCGGCAGAGCACTCCATTGCCTCTCCCCGGTCTTCGCGCCGCTCCCCTTCTCTCTCTCCGCGCCGTTTCCTTTCCTCTGCTCCAGCAGCTATAAAAGGAATGCCCCCGTCGCCGGAGTTTCCCTCCGCCCTTGTTGCCTTCAGCCTTCTCTAGCTCCCTGCTCAAGCTCCTAGCACCACCCACCTAGTTCTTGAGGAGTTCTTCTCTCAGTTCTCTCTCAGTTTTCTCCAAGTCACCCAGCAGCTTGCTCCTCCGTGCTGCGTAAAAGCTCTCTTGTGATCCTCAAGAAGCAGCGCCACCGTCGGAGCATTGCCGGTCTTAGCTTCTGTTCAAACCTTAGTCCATCCGCCCAAGTCCGCTTCTTCCCGACCCCACGCTTTCCTTTCAGGAAGAAGGTGAGTTGCCGACCCCAGTCCGCCTCGCCCGACCCCCCATATCCGCCCGACCCCAGTTCTGTCTCGCCCGATCCTATCTGTTCCACCGACCCTTATCCGCCTCGCCCGAGGGCTTGGCTGTGATCTTTTTCTTCAACTCGAGGGTGTATGTGTAAAACTTGGGAACCCTTCAGCGCTTGCGTCTAAGGACCCCCAGTTTATCACATCCTCTAGTTCAAGGATCAGACCACTAGTTCCTTTCCTACCCTTACCTCTTGATCATCATCAGCTCTCTCGAACCACCATAACCTCCTGCTCTTTGTCGCAAGTTTCTGGGCTCAGGCGAGCCAGTGTTGCTGTTGATTTAACCGTCTATGCTAACCCTTGCATTGCATTCGTGTAGAGCTGCACCTCGCCGACGGTTTCTACGAGCTTCACCCGGCGCCAGAAGAAGAAGCTGTAGCCGAGCTCCTGTCCTCCGAAGCCGAAGTCACCCCCGAAGTCGAGCAGTTCCCGTCCTCCTTGCTTGAAGGCAAGCCCCGGTTGCATGAAAACCTTGAGTGTTCACCAAACTTGCACATGCCTTCTGTAACATGCTTGTGCATTTACCTATAGGAGTTGTGTGAAACCCTAGATGCATGACTCAGTTAACCCATGATCTGAGCACTAGCTGTTGGACCGAGTAGCTGCTTTGCTTAACTAGGAGACGGTAAAAGTCGAGTGATTTCCTGTCACTCGCGAGTTGTAGGAGTTGCATGTTTACTCTCCTGTTATAACTATAAGGACGATGGACGGGGCAGGGTTTGGTAACTTTTTGGTGGTCGGATAGTCGCCCCATCTGTCTATGAAATCTTGCTAAGGCCCGACAGTGGTGGTGTTCGTGATCAAGTGTTTGAAAGTACTAGCCTCATACTTAGTATGGGATGAGGAAGCCTAGTACCGGATTGAACCTAGACGTGAGCGGTCGCCCCATTGTTCTTGGAACGGAGTTTCCCCTGCTGGTTGTCGCATGTGGTCGCAAGCGTGGTCACAGAACGGCAGAGGCCGGGTCTGTGGAACCTTGCACCAAGGAAATGGGCCCGACACGGGTTAGGGGATTGATGGGGAAGGCCGACACAGGAAGCGACCCCCGGGTGCGCGGATGTCGTGAGGCTAGGTTCACCATGCATGGTTAAAGAACTCGAATCGATTCGTCTGCCTCTCACAGTTTGAGATTGCTTGATCGCTATGTCACCCTGAGTAAATGAGGAATCTGATGATGGCAATGTTTGTTGTTATATCTACTCATCTTGTTTGGTTCTATGAATGCTTAGAATAGGTGGCACAACCTAGACTGGTAAATGAACCTAGAACCGGAGCTAAAACTTGAAACTAGGGTTACTTAGTACTTTTGGCAAACAAACCCCTCTGCCAAAAAGCCTTGCATGTCTAGATGGAGGAGTAGCTAACTCCTATCGGTTAAGTCTTGTTGAGCTTAGTAGCTCAGTCCTGTTGTGGCTCCTGTTTTTCAGGTGAAGTTGCTGCTTCCGACCCCTCTCTGGTTGGTGCTTGGCCGCCCCAGCTCCCGCCAGGCTGGACGGTCGAGTGGGATCCTTCCTCGAACGACGAGGAGAGGAGCCAGTGATGTCCCGGTTGGCCTCACCAGGGATGTCCGACCCCGATGAAGTCTTCCGCTAGTGTTTTCTCTGTTGTTTCTTGAAAACTTGTAAAACTCCGATGTTGGTTTTTATGGCCGAACTAAATGGGTAAAACTTGTTCAACTCAGGGGACTTGTTGTATTCTCTGTAACCACTCACCTTTGTGTGGGTTGCTAAACTCGATCCTGTTTAAGTGGTTAAATCGGATGAAATCCGACGGCACTTCGTATTAACTCGGTTTAGGCAGGAGTGTCGCATGTTAGGCGGCTTAACCCTGCTTAATCAAGCTAATCCGAGGTGGTTCCGCCACAGTCCTGCACTACGCCCAGGCTTTCAATGATCTGTGCTGTTATGCCGGCTATCGTGCGGACACAGACGAGAAGAAGCGGGATAGATTCCGCTGAGGACTGAGTTTGGAGCTCAGAGAGAGATTGAACCCCATCAAGGTGGATACCTACAACGAGTTGGTCAACCTGGCCATCTCGCAAGAGGATTGCATGCAGGCTCTCAAAGCCGACCAGAAGAGGAAGGCCTCCGTGGCATTTCTGAGCCAGCCAACTCGAAGGTTCCGGATGGTTCCTCCACAAGCGCCCGGCCGACCCCAACAGTCGGAAAGGTGGATTGCCTGACCCCCACCAGCAGCAGCGCCCCGTTTTCCCGGCTTCCAACCACAGGCACCCCAGCCGACCCCACCAGCACCACCCCACCCTGCAACTGGTAACCGCTGCTTCACCTGCGGCAATGAAGGGCATTTTGCTAAGGACTGCCCCAGGAACAGAAATCAGCAGCGAACAGAGGAAGAAGGCCCAAGGTGCAAGTTCGACAAGGACGGCTCAACTACACCAGCTTGACCGAACTCCCCGAAGGTGCGCCAGTGATGACGGGTACTTTCCTTGTCTTAAATCAAGCTGTTGTTGTGTTGTTGGATTCGGGAGCCTCTCATAGCTTCATCGGGAGTAAGACTAGAGAAAGATGTGAGCTGGATGTCGGTCACACTAAAGAATCCTATGTGATCGCCACTCCGGGAGGAAAGATAGCCTCGGATCAGATCGTTACTCTTGTACCTCTCCAGCTAGGCCAAACCCTTTTTTTATGAAAATCTTATCATCCTTGACCTGGAAGGAATAGATATCATCCTCGGGATGGATTGGATGACCAGACACCAAGTGGTTCTAGATACAGCTGCCCGAACTCTTTACATCAACTCACCCTTTCATGGCAGTTGTACCCTGTTCTTGAACCCTCCTAAATCCGCACTTCCTTGTGCGTACCCTCTGTCGGAAGCCCGGCTAGAAAGCCTCCCTGTTGTCTGTGAATACCCGGATGTGTTCCCAGAGGACTTGCCCGGCATGCCGCCCAATAGAGATGTGGAGTTTTCCATAGAGTTGATCCCCGGCACAGCTCCGATGTCCAAGAGACCCTATCGGATGCCGCCTACTGAGTTGGCCGAGTTGAAGACCCAGTTGCATGATCTGTTGGAAAAAGGCTTCATCCGACCCAGCACATCACCTTGGGGTTGCCCCGCCTTGTTTGTGAAGAAGAAGGATGGGAGTCTCCGCATGTGTGTGGACTACCGACCCCTCAATGCGGTGACCGTCAAGAACAAGTACCCACTGCCACGCATCGATGTCTTGTTTGATTAGTTAGCTAGAGCAAAAGTGTTCTCCAAGATCGATCTTCGTTCGGGTTATCACCAAATCAAGATCCGACCCTGCGACATACCCAAAACAGCATTCTCCACAAGATATGGACCCTACGAGTACCTGGTCATGTCCTTTGGACTCACCAATGCACCCGCCTATTTCATGTACCTCATGAACTCAGTGTTCATGCCTGAGTTGGACAAGTTTGTAGTGGTGTTCATTGATGATATCCTCGTGTACTCGAAGAGTGAAGAAGAACATGCCAACCATCTTCGCGTAGTTCTCCAACGGCTAAGAGATCATCAACTCTATGCCAAGTTCTCCAAGTGTGAGTTCTGGTTAGATAGTGTCAAGTTTTTGGGACACACTATCTCCAAGGATGGCATAGCCGTCAACCCCAGCAAGGTACAGGAAGTTATGGACTGGAAGCCTCCCGCCTCAGTGCACCAGATACGAAGTTTCCTTGGACTGGCAGGCTACTACCGGTGTTTCATACCGGATTTCTCCAAGATAGCTAAGCCGATGACAGAGTTGTTGAAGAAAGAGGTCAGATTCATGTGGGACGACACATGTGAAGAAGCCTTCAAAACCTTAAAGCGCCTGCTGACCACAGCCCCAGTTTTGGCCCAACCCGACCCCTCTAGGCCGTTTGACGTGTACTGTGACGCCTCTGGCACTGGACTTGGATGTGTTCTTATGCAAGACAACCAAGTCATTGCCTATGCCTCACGGGCGTTGCGACCTCATGAGCTGAACTACCCGACCCATGATCTTGAGTTGGCAGCAGTGATTCATGCCTTAAAGATATGGAGACACTATCTGATGGGCGCCCACTGCAACATCTACACCGGCCACAAGAGTCTCAAGTACATCTTCACTCAAGCTGACCTCAACATGCACCAAAGGAGATGGTTAGAGCTAATAAAAGACTATGATTTGGAAGTTCACTATCATCCCGGCAAGGCCAATGTGGTGGCCGATGCTCTTAGTCTCAAGACCTTTTGCAACTGCTTGTCGGCAACAACCTTCACCGAGACTTTGTGTCACGAGATGGGAAAACTTGGTCTGGAAATTGTTCCCCATGGAACCCTCAGCCACATAGCTCTTGAGTCTGCTTTAGAAGACCAAATAAGGTCAGCCCAAGTGGAGGATGAAGAAGTAAAGCGGATCACCAAGAAGATCTCCTTGAAAGATGAAGGATATAAGCAGTTTCGATAGGACGAAACTGGAAACGTATATTATGGAAACTGACTGGTTGTACCATCCGACCCCAACCTTAAGAAGCAGATCCTAGATGAAGCTCATCTCTCCAAGTTCTCAATCCATCCTGGCAGCAATAAGATGTACCATGATCTCCGTCAAACCTTCTGGTGGAGTGGAATGAAGCCTGAAATTGCCCGGTATGTTTCAGAATGTGACACCTGTCAACATGTCAAAGCCAGCCATCTAAAAGCAGCAGGTACCCTGTAGCCCCTGCCTATTCCCTCTTGGAAATGGGAAGACATCAGCATGGACTTCATAGTTGGACTGCCCCTTACATCATAGCGATATGACTTCATCTGGGTTATAGTGGACCGCCTGACCAAGTCTGCCCACTTCCTTCCTGTCCGCACCACCCACACAGTCAAGCAGTATGCAAAGTTGTACCTCGACCGCATAGTTTCCCTACACGGTGTACCTAAGACCATCATCTCTGATCGAGGAATTCAGTTTGTGGCACGCTTTTGGGAGCAGCTACAAGCATCCATGGGCACCAAACTCATCCGTAGCTCAACCTATCATCCTCAAACCGATGGTCAAACCGAAAGAGTCAATCAAAT
Organism: Setaria italica; assembly: GCF_000263155.2. Classification (NCBI taxonomy): domain Eukaryota; kingdom Viridiplantae; phylum Streptophyta; class Magnoliopsida; order Poales; family Poaceae; genus Setaria; species Setaria italica. The sequence goes on along the minus strand of NC_028454.1, from coordinate 36,444,532 downwards.
CCTTGAAGACATGTTAAGAGCTTGTGTCATCCACTATGACAAGAACTGGGACAAGTGCCTGCCATTGGTAGAATTCTCCTACAACAATAGCTACCAGGCCAGTTTGAAGATGGCACCGTTTGAAGCCTTATATGGCCGGAGATGTCGGACACCTTTGAATTGGTCACAAACTGGAGAAAGACAGATCTATGGCCCTAACTTAGTGGTAGAAGCCGAAGAGCAAGTAAGGGTAATTCAAGCAAATCTCAAGGCTCCCCAATCTCGACAAAAGAGTTATTCCGACAGGCGAAGAAGGCCCCTACAGTTTGACATTGGTGATCATGTGTATCTTCAAGTCTCCCCAACCAAGGGAGTGCAACAGTTTGGAGTGAAAGGCAAGTTGGATCCCCGCTACATTGGCCCTTATGAGATTGTGGAGATCTGTGGACCCGTTGCTTACCGGATCCAACTCTCAGAACAGCTATCGGCCATACACGATGTCTTCCATGTGTCTCAACTGAAGAAATGTGTCCAAGTCCCAACCGAGATCTTAGAGCAAGAGCAGCTTCAGATAGAGCCCGACCTAACCTACGCCGAGTACCCAGACAGAGTTCTTGACCAGAAAGAGAGGCATACCCGGCGCCAAATGGTCAGAATGTACAAGATCCTCTGGAGGAAACACATGGAGGATGAAGCAACATGGGAAACAGACGAGTATCTGAACAAGCACTTCCCAGGTTTTCTATCTCGTCAAGGAGGTAAGAACGGTACACCCTACTCTTACACCTGAATCTCGGGACGAGATTCTTTTTAAGAGGGGTAGGCTGTGACGACTGACCCTGAAATCTCTTGAGTTAATCTTAATCTGAGCCCCTGACCACCTGCCTTAGTTTTCCAAGCCTAAGTGTTCAACCTCCCGACCGGTCCCGACCCCTGAGACCCGACCCCTCTACGCTGGCCTCCAGTTCCGACCCCGCCGACCCCAACTCACCCGCCGGATTCTTCTAAGTTTTCCCCAACACCTCCCTTCGATCTGACCGGTGGACCCACGAGATCTTTTCCCCCAGATCTTCCGCGACAGGCGCACTCGAGTTGCATGCTCACTTCAGAGTTCCCTCGCCGCGTGGCTCAACTCCTCCGACGCCCGCCGCTCTGCCTCGTCTTCGGCCCGCGACCGAATGGATTCTCGCGCCCCCTTCCCCAATCGCAGCGGAAACCCCTCTGCAACCTTTCTGCAGCACCTCGCCACCCGCGCCCATCATCACATCGCCAGATCCCGGCCGCAGAGCCCGATGTCGCCCGTCTTTTCCGTCACCTCGCCACAGTCGCGCCGCCTGGTCTTCGCTACCCGACGATTCCTCCTCCGCCAACCCCGACCACGGCAGCGACAGCTCCTTTTTCCCACCCTGTCAGAAACCGCCCGACAATCTGTTGCTCCGCACTCGCCCGCACGCCCGCAGCCGCCTATCTTCTCACCTGTGCGCCCTCGTTCCTAGCGCCGCTATCCCGGTCACTTCCATCAGCTCCACCTCACGACGACACCCGCCTCCGCCAAATCTCAACCACCGGCAAACCCGCGCCTGCGCCGCCCTGACGCCAGAGCCCAATGACCGCCGGCGTAATCCCCGAAGTCCTGCTCCACCGCCCTCGTCGCTCAATCGCCGCCCGGGCAGAGCACTCCATTGCTTCTTCCCCGGCCTTCGTGCCACTCCCCTTCTCACTCCCGCGCCGCTATAAAAGGGAATGCGTGAGCCCCGCCGGAGTCCCCTTCGCCATCACTACCCTCCCGCCATTTCTCTTGCTCCCTGTTCGAGCTCCTAGCGCCACCACACTAAGTCCCTGAGGAACTCTCCTCTCCGCTCGACACCGTTTTCCCCAATCCACCCAGCCGCTTGCTCCTCCGTGCTGCGTAAGAGCTTACTTGTGATCCACAAGAAGCACCGCCGCCGCCGGAGCACCGCCGGGCATCTCCGCCGCAAGCCTTAGTATTCCAGTTCCTCCGCCCGAACCTGCTCTTTCCGACCCCAAGCTTTCCTTGTAAGACGAAGGTAAGCTGCTGACCCCTTGGCCGCCTCGTCCGACCCTTCCGTCCGCCCGACCCCTTTTTCCGTCTCGCCCGACCTTGTCTGTTCTGCCGACCCTTGTCCGCTTCGCTCGACCCCTCGTATCCGTCCGACCCCGGTTCCGTCTCGTCCGACCCTGTCTGTTCCGCCGACCCTTGTCCGCCTCGCCCGAGGACTCGGCTGTATCCTTTTTCTTCGAACCGAGGGTGTATGTGTAAAAACTTGGGGACCTTTCAGCGTTGAGTCTGAGGACCCCTAGCATAGCTATTCCTCTAGTCTAAGGATCCGATCATAAGTTCCTTTCCTCCGACCCTTACCTCTTGATCTCCACCAACTCCTTTAACCTTCCCACCCTCCTGTTACTTGTCGCAAGTTTCTGGGCTCATACTTGCAAGTGTTGCTGTTGAAATAACCGTCTAAAATGCTAACTCTTGCATTGCATTCGTGTAGAGCTGTGTCTGGCCGACGGCTACTACGAGCTGTACCCGGCGGCAGAAGATGATGGTGTAGCCGAGCTCCTGCCCTCAGAAGCCGAAGCCGCTCGAGCAGAAGAGCAGCTTCCATTTTTCTCGCTTGAAGGCAAGCCCCGGATGCATGAAATCCCTATGTTTTCCAGACTTGCGCATTCCTTCTGCATCTTGTTTGTGCATTTACGTATAGGAGTTGTTTGGAACCATAGATGTATAACTTAGATCCCTTGATCTAAACACTAGCTGTTGGATCGAGTAGCTGCTTTGCTTAAATAGGATGCGGTAAAAGTCGAGTGATTTCCTATTGCTCGCGAGTGGTAGGGGTTGTCTTCCTCCTGTCACAACTATAAGGACGATGGACGGGGCAGGGTTTTGGGTAACTCTTTGGTGGTCGGTTGATCGCCCCGTCTATCTATGAAACTTGCTAAGGCCTGACAGTGGTGGTGTTCGTGATCAAGTGTTTGAAAGTACTAACCTCATACTTAGTATGGGATGAGGAAGCCTAGTACCGGATTGAACCTAGACGTGAGCGGTCGCCCCATTGTTCTTGGAACGGAGTTTCCCCTGCTAGTTGTCGCACGTGGTGGCAAGCGTGGTCACAGAACGGCAGAGGCCGGGTCTGTGGAACCTTACACCAAAGGAAATGGGCCCGACACGGGTTAGGGGATTGATGGGGAAGGCCGACACAGGAAGTGACCTTCGGGTGCGCGGATGTCGTGAGGTTAGGTTCACCATGCATGGTTAAAGAACTCGAATCAATTCATCTGCCTCTCACAGTTTGAGACTGCTTGATCGCTATGCTACCCTGAGTAAGAAAGAAATATAATGACGACATGGTCTTTATGATGTTATATATATATATACCTTTGGTTGGTTCTATGGTTGCCTAGAATAGGTTGCAAAACTTAGACTGGATAATGAACTTAGAACCGGAGCTAAAACTTAAAAATAGGGTTTTACCTAGTGCTTCTTGGCAAACAAACCCCCCTCAGCCAAAGAGCCTTGCATGTCTAGAAGTGGTGGAGTAGTTACTCCCTGTCGGTTAAGTCTTATTGAGCTTAGTAGCTCAGCCTTGTTGTGGCTCCTGTTTTTCAGGTGAAGTCGCTGCTCCCGAGCCTTCTTCCGCTGGCACTTGGCCGCCCCAGCTCCCTCCGGGTTGGACGGTCGAGTGGGATCCCTCCTCGGATGGCGAGGAAAGGGATCACTGACGTCTTGGCTGGCCTCACCAAGGACGTCTGACCCCTGCGTTTAGCTTCCGCTTGCTGTTTACCTTCGATTGTTTTCTTTTGAAACCTTGTAAAACTCTGATGAATTGTTTTTCTGGTCGAACTAAATGGTTAAGTTGTTCCACTCGGTGGACTTGTTGTATTCTCTGGAACCACTCATCTTCGTGTGAGTTTGCTAACTCGATCCTGTTCACGTGGTTCATCGGATGAAATCCGACGGCACTTCGTGTTAACTTGGCTTAGGCATGGGTGTCGCATGTTAGGCGACTTAACTTTTTTTAATCAAGTTAATCCGAAGTGGATCCGCCACAAGGGGTGGAGATCCCCTCTAGAGCTGCGAAGGGGCAGCGCGGTGCTCATCTCCAAGAAATCCCCGTAACAACAATTGTCTTCAGTTTGCCGAAATATGGTGAGTGCATCTTTCTTGACTCTCCATGTTGTGTCTGATTCTTGTGTTTGGTAAAAGAACGAGTTGATGTGGTGTTGTAATACGCATACAAATTATATGGTCGCTTTCGTCATGTGTTGCATCTTCTGTTCTTGGAGCCAGTAGCACATGTTCCTCCGAGATTTCATCTGAGATTTTTAAAGCACTTGAGATTATCGAATGCTTTGGTGACAGAGCATGTTATGACAGCATTTTGATGCTTCTACTTTGTAGTGCAGCCACAAAGCATTGTAGTGCAGCCACAAAGCGGTTGATTGAGCGTCATCTGTGCCATCCTCGTCCACACCATCATTGCCGACGTGCTCTCTGTTAGGCAATTCCCCAGCAACATTCTCAACAAGGTAACGATACTTTAATCTCGACAATCCTAGACTTGCATTATTTTCTACCACAGTGTGCATTAAAGCCATACTTCATTCTAAGGCTATTGCTCCGGTTCATTGGGTAGTTTGGTTTGTTTCTGACTGTAAGTTTTGGCTCGTCAAATTGTTCAGGTACTATCTGTTGCATTAGAGTAGCCACATCCTATAAGAACCAAGTAGTCTGAACTATGAACTCTGAATATTTGCAGCATATATATATGTGTGTGTAGTATACTAGTGTACCCAAGATGCTAAACTATTGTCTCTTTCATCGTTGCCCAGAGATCCATGGAATCATGAAAGCAGTTCTATTTTTCTTGCCTGCAGGAATACGTGTGTGATTGAGTGGCATGTATGGGATGTTTAGGGCTTGTAGCGATGTACTCCCTCCGTTCCAAATTATAGGTCGTTTTAGCTCTTTTAGATTTATAGATATTATTATGCATCTAGACATACACTATATCTAGATGCATAATAGTATCTATGAATCTAGAAAAGCCAAAACGACCTACAATTTGGAACGGAGGGAGTAGTAAACTAGTGATTCTCTATTCTGGTGATATATTCTCCATGTCGCAATATGCCTAGTAAAAAAGTGATGGCAATCTGAATGTTATGTTCAGTAGTTCTAATTTTTATTATGTAACAATTGTGATTCCTTTTGTTATCTTATATTGAAACTGCATTTGTGTCATCTAGGTGATATGGATCTAGGACAAGAAGTTGTGCTTGAGGTAGACAGCCGTGATAGTTTGGTAACTGACCAGTCAAGTCGATCATCTAGGAAGAGGGCTAAAGTTTGGAAATTTGTTGATACCGAAGTGATTGATGGCAAGGAGAAGGCAATATGCAGATACTGTAAGTTTCATTTATCCTATGAACCTGGAAAAGGTACAACTCACCTCAGCAGGTATATTGCGATTCACTGTCATGCCATTCCGTAAGAGGATAGGGATAGATTCATAGCAACATCGAAGCCAAAGTCTCTAAATGATGAAAAGGGTGTCTTTGATCCAGAAGTATTTCGCATTTTGATTGCCAAATATGAGTGAGGTTCACGACGCGCCCGGACGCGTCGCACCCGACGTGCGGCCAGCTGCAGGGCGCGGCCGCGGCCGTGGCGTTCCACCCCGCGAGCACGGGCGGGTCGCCCCACGCGCGCTTGATCTCGAGCAGCAGCCGCGCCTCGCCCGCCGGCGGGGGCTGCGCAGCCGCGCGGAGCAGCACGAGCACGAGACCGAGGATACGTGGGTACACGGACGCGCGGCGTGGCGTTGGTTGTGCACGCCTGCACAGCACGGCCGCCACGGCGCGAGGTGGACGCAGCAAGAGGAGGACGATCTGCTTCTGCAATCAAATGCGGAGGGAGCGGGAGTCCCCAGTTTTTGTTAGACTGGCACGAGCCCCGTTCGGTTTGCTGCGTGGGTTTTGGACGTTTATTTGGTACTACTGGTCTAAAAGAAGACTTTTATTTGGTGTGCACACTTTGGCAGCAGACCGTGCAGGAGGTGCTTGCTGCGAAGCTCTCGAATTGCCTTTGATTAGTAGTACGTGCCGACCTTGGCTGGTGCTCTGGAAGACTTTGGAGTTTGGATTCAAACTACCAGTGAATAATATGGTTTGTTGGCAGTTAGAGGAATCGATTTTTGCTCTTGACCGCATCGCTAATCAACGGGTTCGGAATCAGTTCGCTAATCTAACGGTCACCAGAAACGGGACAGCCCAGCAGAACTCCCACAGTGCTCCGTCAAACACGGCAATTAGAGTTTTTTTGTGCCCGTGGGCCGGAGCGGTTGAGGCTCAGGTCCGCTATAAAGTAGACCTCACACTTATGGACGCAACGACACTGCACATAAAGTAGGAGACTACCATATTTCAGTGTTATCTTAAAATTGCTAATAGAGTAATAGTTGTTGGCTTAGAACAACTCCATAGGACCAAGTAAAAAAAAAAGCACTCCGGCAAGTTCTCTGCTAGGTTCCCGGAGCCCTCCAAATACCCTTTTCCATTCTCGGGGGTCGCGTCTATATATCACTGAAGGCGACAAAATCACTAATGTCGCCTTCGGTGATGGCGGTCCAGGAGCGCGCGCAACCTATGCTCCCGTGAGCATTTCCTCCTGTAGCTCCGACGGCTCTTGCCACCACTAGTCGCAACCCTCAATCACCATCGCACCCCGTCCTCTACTCGCCCCTGCGCCGCCATCCTCCACCATCTCCGGCAGCTCGTGCCGCCAAATCCGCTGCCACCATCCTTTGCCACCCTAACCTGGACATGCTGAGGAGCTCGAAGTGACTCCCCCACTGCCTCCAGAGGCCACCTGTTGTCTTCCACGGATCGCGGCCGGTGGCGTCCCGCCGTCCCGCACATAACCCGCACACCACCGCCTGCTACCTAGCTGCCAATGACCTCTTCTATATCCTGGTCACACTGGAGACAGCCTGTGGGACCTCTCTTTGGGAGTCCCGCTGATCACATGTATTAGTCCCTGGATTAGTAGGCTAATACCATTATCATCACAACTTAGTATTTAAGAAAGAAAAGGTGTCTAATTTAATAAGAAAAGTTTTTCACCTTAATGTAGCGAAGTGGTGCCTATCCACTAACAAGATGGTTTATAACACCTGGAGATCTGGAGATCTACACCTGCATGATGAAAGTAAGGTTGCGTATACTTATGGTTGGTACTCAGCAAGTCCCAACATTTACCAAGTAATTATATGCAATTTAGGAGGTGGATAAGGAACATGGTTTATAGGTATAATCCTAAGCCTAAAGCATCTCTCATATGCAAGGTGAATTAAAAGGTGAGAATTGAAAATACTCTTCTAAAAGCATGTTATTTTAGAGTGATGGTTATAGAGGGGAAAACTACCTCCCGTACCAATCCCCACGTTTTAGTCCTGGAATCCAGTCATTCGACCTTCATCCAATAATTTTAACACACTAATCCCACCCAAAGAGCTTGAAAGAGTAATCATGGGGGCTTTGACTTAGTAGGCTCGTGACCGTAAGCCTCGGCTATTCGAATAGATTATACTCTGCGCAGAGGTGTACACTTTCCCCATATGTCCGGCTAGCCCATACATAGTACTTACTAGCCTACGAGATCTGTACCTGCCCGTGTCCATCTCTGGACGGCATTCCTTAGGTCCATCCACGGATATACTGGGGTCTAAATAGGGGCCTGCTGATACTATCCCAGGAAAGGCATGCATAAATAAATTATCAGGGCCTCCGGCCCTCTCAACAGTCGACCCGTGCTGACCGGACCTGGGACTATGCGAAGGTCCTGCTCCAGTATACCCGTTGCCCACCTTGACCCCTTGGGATGGTTGACTAGGTTCAGCTAGCGGGGTTTGAACCAAGGCCTCACATAGGTAGGTACTTCCGAAGGTTGTACTTTTTTGGCATGTATGGTTGTACGGTTCACAAGAAAGACTCGCCCAATGAACCAGTCCTTATATGACAAGAGTATGCTTTGGGACGGAGTATCCACCACTGAGGCTGCCCCCTTGCTCTCAAGTCCAAAACATACCCTAGGGCACGGGTGTTCTGGAGGAAGAAGAAAGGAGGGAGGGAGGAAGGAAGGAGCCAGCGTGCGTGTCTAGGTGAGGCGCTGCCCGTGCTAGGCGGGCTGGCGCGGCGAGCGCCCGCCCACGTCAGTGCCCACCTGGTGCGGCAAGTCGCCGCGCCAGCGTGGCAGGGGTCCGCCACACCAATGCATGTGGCACGGCAGAGGCTTCCTGCCGCGCCAGGCGGTCTGGCGCGAGCAAAGGGTCATCTGCCGCAAATAAAGTTCGGCAGAGGTTATTTTTAAAAATAAAAATAAAAAAGGTTAAAAATAAAAAAAAACCGCATGGCGTCAATGAGTTCGAAATATAGCACATTCAGGGGCTGGCTCCCACGTGATAAACTTTAACATCTGTCACCTCGGATGTTTGGATACTGATTAGAAGTATTAAACATAGTCTAATTATAAAACTAATTACACAGATGAAGTCTAATTTGTGAGACGAATCTATTAAACCTAATTAGTCCATGATTTGACAATATGGTGCTACAATAACCATTTACTAATGATGGATTAATTAGCCTTAATAGATTTGTCTCGCGAATTAGCCCAGGGATTCTGCAAGTAGTTTTATAATTAGCTCATGTTTAGTTCTCCTAATTAGCATCCGAACATCCGATGTGACATGTCTAAAGTTTAGGACCTAATATCCAAACACCCCCTCAATGGCTGAGACAAAGTACAAATATAGGGGGCTAGCTTCTTCCTTCCCCATCTCCACCACCTCTTCATCTTTTCTTCTTCTTCTTTTCCCTACCTTCTCCTCCTCCTCCTCCTCCTCTACTAGCTCCAATGGAGTTCTTGGGGCAGTAGCCCTTCCTTCCAGCTTCATTTTCCTTATCACTCCAAGTTTGTATTATGATGCCATATCCCAACCAACCAGTGCTTTTACAATAAACAGGTGGATGAATTCATGCAATCGTACTGATTTTTGAATAGACATGCAGAACTCCATCTTCTGCCTTTGTTTCAAAAGGAAATCATCACATTTGCTGGTTCTTCTGTCTGACTAGTCTAATGTGTTTGTGATTTAATAATACAAGTTTGCAGTGTCAAAACACAGAAACGGTTTGGTTCGCCACAAGCCCTGATCTATAACATGCCTGTACTAACGACCTAGTGCAGGGTCAAGGTCTTGTGACAACTATAGCCCTCGCTGCACTCTGCTAAAATGTGCTAACTGAAGTATCACTACAGCCGTTCTCTGATGCTGTCGAAGGTTGTTTACTGGCCTGTGCAGTGGTCGGTTCCTTTCTTCAGACAATGCGGTCGAAGTCGATCTTCTCTTCAATCTCAATCCCCGAGCCGTTGGAAAGTAGCGGGGCAGCCTCATACTCCGGGCCACGCTCCGTCTTGCCCTTCTGGTGCGTCCGCTCGCTGCACTTGACCAAGATCTGCAGCACGTCGTTCATGGTTGGCCGCGACGATGGCATCTCTGCGGTGCAGAGCACGCCTAGCCTGAAAACAACCTCGATGTCGTCGGAGTACCCTGCGTATCTGATGCTCTTGTCTGTGGCGTCGGGGATGCTCCCTCCTGACTGGTAGTGGTGTCGTGCCCATTCCGCCAGGCTGCCGTGCTCGCCGCCGTAGTTGGCCTCCTTGCCGGTGGTGAGCTCCAGGAGGACGACGCCAAAGCTGTAGACGTCAACCTTCTCGCTCACCTTCTTGGTGTAAGCACACTCTGCAGATAAGCATCAAACGCCAAATCGAAGGTCCGGCAATACGATAACTCGTGACATATGCTACAGCTACAGTAGATGCTCCCTAGTTACTTAATGTCTGAATCTGGAAAAATGGGACAGAAATCTACTGTAAATAGCAAGTTCGGATCCTTACCAGGAGCCATGTAGCCGAACGATCCGGCGACGGCGGACATCGTCTCGGGCGCCCCGGCCTGTAGCAGCATCGTGGCCAGCCCGAAGTCGGCGATCTTGGCCCGGAACTCCGAGTCCAGCAGGATGTTGCTCGCCTTGACGTCGCGGTGAACGATGGGTGGCTCGCATTCGTGGTGCATGTAACACAGCCCCTGCGCGGCGCCGACGGCCACCCCGAGCCTCGCCGGCCAGTCCAGCGGCTCGCGCCGCGCGGACCGCGCCCTCGCCATCGGGCGCCCGCCAGCGACGAGGGCGTCGCCGTGGAGCCACCTGTCCAGGCCGCCGTTGTCCATGTAGTCGTACACGAGGAGCTTGGACTCGGCGTTGGAGAGGCAACACAAGAGCCTGACGATGTTGTTGTGCCGGAGGCTGCCGAGGATGCCAGCCTCCGACGCGAACTCGCGTTCCAGCTTCTGGTCGAGCTTCCCGGCGGTCCGTATTTGTTTCACGGCCACCGCGCCGGCTCTGCCGTTAAGCCGGTTAGTGTAGGCGACGCGGTACACGCGCCCCGATCCCCCGCGCCCGACGAGGTTCTCCTCCGTCAGGCCCCGGAGTATGGGTGCCTCACCGAATCCCAGATCTTTGACGAAAGGTGTGATCTTCCAGTCGTCTTGCTCCGCGACGCGCCGCCGTTTCTTGACGTCGCGGACGACGAAGAAGGCAAACGCCGAGGCGATGAGGAGGAGCGAGGCGCCGGCGACGAGGAGGCCTGTGCGGAGCGCGTGCGAGACGCCTCCGGAGGAACCGCCGTCTTGTGATCCGCCGGCGCAGGAGCGGACGCCAGTGAGGTAGCCGGATCCCGCAGCGGCGGTGCAGAGGCCGGGGTTGTCGAGGAAGCTGGTGTCGTAGACCGCTGTGGCGAACCCGGCCGGGACCTGACCGCTCAGCTGGTTCGAGGACAGGTTCAGGGAGGTGAGTTGTGGCTTCGCAAGCGCCTGCGGTACGTTGCCGGAGAGCTTGTTCGACGACAGGTCAAGGACACTTAACACCGGCATGGCGCCGAGCTCTGCCGGTATGCCGCCGGTGAGCTGATTCCTGCTCAGGTCCATTTGCGTCAGCTGGCTTAGCTTAGCAACGCTTCTCGGGATCCCGCCGGACAGTTGGTTCCCGGACAAGCTGAGTCTTTGCAGCAGCGGCATGCCGTCGCCAAGACTCGCCGGTATCGCACCAGAAAACCGGTTGTTCTCGGCGGTGAACACCTGGAGAGCAGCTACTGCAGCCGGAATGTTGCCACTGAATTGGTTGTTCCCAATGCGTAACGTCGAAATGTTGAGAAGAATCGTCGCAGGAAGACTTCCGGTGAGCTGGTTACCCTGTAGTGTCACGAAGTAAAGCTGCGTTGCCGTCCAGAGAGCCTCTGGCACGTCGCTGGAGAGCTGGTTATTGTCCAGCGACAGGGTTTCCAGAGTGGTGCAGTTGGCAAGGCCTGCCGGGATGGAGCCGTTCAATCGGTTGCTCTTGGCGGTGAGGTACTGTAAGTTGCCTCCGGTGCACAGCCCTTCCGGGATCACGCCGGTGAACTCATTGTAGTCAACCTCAACATAATACAAACCCGGCGACTGCTTTCCGAGCTCCGGTGGGAGCGTGCCGTTGAGCCTGTTGGTGTGGAGTCTCAATATCCTCAGTAACGGCAACTGGCCGATGCTGGCTGGTACCTCGCCGGAGAAGTTGTTCATGAAGAGGTTCAAGAGTGTGAGGTTCTCCAATCCCCCAAACACTTCAGGGATGACTCCACTAATTTTGTTTTCTGAGACGTCGATTTCTGTCAAGCTTCTCGCCGCAAATCCATCAACGACCATGTCGCCGGTGATGTTGTTCGTGTACAGATACAATTGTTGCAGCTTCTTCAGGCTCCAAAGAAAGTTCGGGAAGTCCCCGACGAGATTGCACTGCGACGCCGTGAGGCTGACCAGGTTGGTCAGATTCTTGAACGACGCCGGCAGCTGGCCTGCGTTGAACGGGTTGTTATCCAGATACAGCACCTGCAGGCTCGCGAGCTCGCCGAGCTCCGCTGGGATGATACCGGTGAAGCGGTTGCTGTTCAGCGCGAGATACTCGAGGTTCCGGAGCCGGGAGAGCGACGCCGGGATGGTGCCGTTGAACTCGTTGCCGTCGAGGTCCAGCGTGGTCAAGCTCGCGGCGAGGCCGCTGCCGATTTCTGCCGGGAGCACACCGCCGAATTAGTTCTGGGAGAGGTTGAGGTACTGAAGCGAAGCGCAGCGGTACAGCGCGCTCGGGAACACGGACCTGATGCTGTTGTTGGAGACGTCGAGGTACGTGAGGCCGGAGAGGTTGCCGACGGCGTCAGGGAAGGGCCCCGCGACGTGAGCGTTCGCGAGGGTGAGGTTCACGACGCGCCCGGACGCGTCGCACCCGACGTGCGGCCAGCTGCAGAGCGCGGCCGCGGCCGTGCCGTTCCACCCCGCGAGCACGGTCGGGTCGCCCCACGCGCGCTTGATCTCGAGCAGCAGCCGCGCCTCGCCCGCCGGCGGGGGCTGCGCAGCCGCGCGGAGCAGCACGAGCACGAGACCGAGGATACGCGGGTACACGGACGCGCGGCGTGGTGTGACATATTTCTCGTGCCTCCTAAAGGTATACATGATTCCTTCATCAAGTTAGCAATACTTGTATTATTATGTACCTTACTAACGCAGCAAGAGGAGGACGATCTGCTTCTGCAATCAAATGCGGAGGGAGCGGGAGTTGGTTTTTGTTAGACTGGCACGAGCCCCGTTCGGTTTGCTGCGTGGGTTTTGGACTTTTATTTGGTACTACTGGTCTAGAAGAAGACTTTTATTTGGTTGAGAGATGACATCATTGTATAAACCTTTTGATGGATATTGTTCTATTTATGTGGACCAATCACTTAGATGGATGAAGAACATATAAAATTTATTTTTTTTCCTTTCTAAAATAGTCATTTACATGTGAATTAGTGAACACATTATTTTGTTATGAGCAATTTGCATGTAAACACACCCACAGACCTTTAGGGGCATTACAGGTATTTCTTACACAACCTACAGTTTCGTAGCTGCTCTAACCAAACGGTCTTCAGCTTTTCCCACAGCTGCTTTCTCCCCGCTACTTTTTCACAGCCCACAGCTCACAATAGCTTTTCCAAAAGCCACATCCCAACCAAACACACCTTCAGATCCGCCATAAAGTAGACCTCGCACGTAGTGACGCAATGACACTCATTATACATAAAGTAGGAAACTGTTGTATTTCAGATTAACAGAGTTATCTAAAAGGATGCTAATAGTTGTTGGCTTAGAACAACTCCAATGGCCCAAGTCAAAAAAAATGCATTCTAGCAAGTCCTCTAGATTCCTTATTTTGGAAGACCTCCAAATGCCCATCTCCATTCTCGGGGTCTCTCCAAGGAGTCCTCTATCTAGAGCATGTCTATATCTATATATCACAGAAGGTGACAAAAATCACCAATGTCACCTTCAGTGATGGCAGCCCAGGAGCGCGCACGCCCATGCCCCCGCGCCGCCCTCCTCCTCTAGCTCCGACGACTCTCGCCACTGCATCCGGCGTCGCCGGTCGCAACCCTCGATCACCATCGCACTATCCTCCTTTGCTCGCGCCCGCGCCGCCATCCTCCATCATCTTCGGCGGCTCGCGCTGCCACATCCACCGCCACCATCCTTCGCCGCCCTAACCCAGCCCCGCGCGGGAAGCTCACCAAGATTCCCCCGCTGCCTCTAGAGGCCACCTATTGTCTTCCACAGATCGGAACTGGTGGTGTCCCGCCATCCCGCACACAACCCGCCACCACCGCCTGCTACCTAGCCACCGTCAACCTCCCATATATCCCAGCCACATCGGAGATAGCCGCGCCATCGATGACCCATAACCCGAAACCCCGAACCCTAACCCTCCGACGGCAAAGCATGGTGGCGGCGCAGCAGCGGTCTCGGTCTATGTTTCCCGTTCTTTCTTTCCCACGTGCGGCAACATCCCAGACTTAACAAAAGATAATAGGGAAAAGATTTTTGTAAAACCTTTTTCAGAAGCGAAAGGGACTCTAGTCTAGTGGTTAGAGCACCTGAGTAACATCTTGCAGGTCTATATTCAACTTCTCGTGGGAGCGAATTAAACGGGTCTAAAATAACAAATAAAAAATAGGTAGGTGCTTTCCTTGCTAACTTCGTTAAAAAAACTTTTTCCAGAATAAATAAATAAATTTTCTGTTACCTCAATAAACATTTTTGAAAATTTACCAAATGGCTTATTTAGTTAAGAATACATCTAATTAACTTTTATGAAAAAGGTTATCCAAAAACTCAAGGTGCATTAAAAATATTCATATAAAACACTTCATTGATATTTCTTGATGGGAAGTTAATAATGTACTAATATCAATCGTATCCGGAAATTTCTTCATGATGCATATGGTTGTTGAACAATTATCTTTGTATCACATAGCATCCAATAATCATACAATGCAAAACAACAATAAAAAAATAGCAGGTTTGACTACAAGCAATAAAACACTAGAGATGGGGACAATAATATGCAAATAACTCAAAAAAACCAACATAAAAGGTAACATTCTAGAAAAAGATGATGGGTAATAGTTTCATACTTTTATGATTTAAAATTAATTAGTTATGGATTTTTAGATTAAATCAGATTTTTTTTAAATGTCTAATAAAACAAAAAAAACATCTTTGAAACCAGCTAAAGGATAAAATTTATCTGGTTTCAACCGTTGGATGTATAGATGGCCAAATGGGTAGCCCAACCCGGCCTGGCACGAGCACGATTTGGCCTGGCACGGTTAGGCCCGGCACGGTTAGGCTTGCACGGTAATAGTGCCAGGCCGTGCCGGCCCATGTGCCGAAGGAGCGGTCCAGGCATGACCCGCAGCCTTCTTAGGTGGGCCGTGCCGGCACGCTGGCCTGGCGGGCCATAACGGCCTCAGCGTGCTCGTGCCAGCCTGCGGCACAGAATTCACCCTTCCTCTGCTCATACGCCCGTAGCGCCTATCGTCGTCGAGTCCGATAGCCCCGATGACTTCGACCACCTCGTCGTCAGGGCGCCCATAGACCTTTCCCGGATCTGCCCAGGCGCCCACTCGTGCCGCAACTCCCACCGCCGAGGGACGACAGGACGTTTGCGCGCGCCGCCGTGCAGGCCACCATCTTCCCCAGTTGCGGCAAGGGACCGGCGGGTGTAGGAGGCGGCAGAGGGCCGCGGGGGAGGTGGCAGGGGAGCGAGAGGCCAGCGGGCGCGGGAGGTGGCAGAGGGCACGAGGAAGGCGGTGGGAGGATGCGGCGGAGGGCGTGAGGGAGGCGGCGGGGGGAAGCGGCGGAGGGCGCGAGCGGCCGGCGGGCGCGAGAGGCGGCGAAGGGCGCGGGGGAGGTGACGGCGGCGAAGGGCGCGGGACACGAGGAGGAAGGTAGGATTTGGCCGTTTGGGGGTGGGGGGTTTTATATGCGGTCGAGTGGGCCTTAATAGGATGGGCCGCCCACTTAATCCCGACGGGCCAAATGGGCAGGCCGTGCCGGACCAGTACGTGGGCTGAGGCAACGGCCCAAGCACGGCCCATGGTGTGGGTCGGGCTAGCACGGGCACGACGGCTGCCATGCCTAGACCGGGCCAAATTCCTGTGCCTTTGGGCCGGCCCATGGTCAGTTTAGCTGAAAATTGGATTATCGTGCTAGCTAGAGGGTGCAAATTGGGCCTTTTCTTTTGAAATATAAAAATTCATTTTCTTCCGGATAACAATCAGTGCCTATCCGTGTAATATTCTGTGTTTTAAACTGGAAGGAGACAAAATCATTCAATCGTACTAATTTCTGAATGGATAAGCAGAGCTCCATCTCCTGCCTTTATTTCAGAAATAAATTACTCCCTCCATTCTTAAATATATGACGCTGTTGGCTTTTTACTTCAACTTTGACCATCAATATCTATTGAATGAGTTAGTTAACTAAAGTAAAATGTGTATCATTATGACTATTGTGGAATGTACTTTAAATTTAACTCGTAGGTTTATCTATTTGCAAAAATATTTGTAGAAAAGATGAATAGTCAAACAAATAAAAAAGTCAATAGCGTTATATATTTAAGAACGGAGGGAGTATAATCGTAATGTTTGCTAGTTCTTCTGTCGGAACGTATAATGTGTGTGTGATTTAATACAGATTTGCAGTATCAATACACAGAACGGTTTGGCTAACCACAAGCCCTGCTCTATACTATGCATGTCCCTAGTCCAGCCGTGCAGGGTCAAGGTCTGGTGACGGTTTTTTCTTCGCTTATTTATGCAATCTCTCTATTCTCCTAGGTGAGCTAGAGTGGTTGCTTCCAATGGACTGATTTTTTCTATTTATATTCTCTTTTTAATATAAAGATACTTAGCTCCTCAGAAAAAAAAAGATTAGAGGCATAATTCTCCGCTGTACTCTGCTAAAATGTGAAGTATCACTATAGCAAGCAGTTCACTGACGATGTCACAAGCTGCTTACTGGCATATGCAGTGGTCAGTTCCTTTCTTCAGACAATGCTGTCATCTTCTCTTCGATGTCGATCCCCGAGCCGTTTGAAAGCTGTTTCCGGCGAATGCCGCGTTTGGGTAGAAGAGCCACCTCATACAAGAGGCCACGCTCCGTCTTGCCCTTGTGGTACGTCTGCTCGCTGCACTTGACCAAGATCTGCAGCACGTCGTTCATGTTGGCCGCGACGACGGCATATCGGCGGTGCAGAGCACGCCGAGCCTGAAGACAACCTGGATCTCGTCAGAGTACCCGTCGTATCTGATGCTCTTGTCTGTGGCGTCGGCGATGCTCCCTCCTGATTGGTAGTGGCGCCGTGCCCAGTCCGCCAGGCAGCCGTGCTCGCCGCCGTTGTTGGCCTCCTTTCCGGTGGTGAGCTCCAGGAGAATTACACCGAAGCTGTCTACCTTCTCGTTCACCTTCTTGGTGTAAGCACACTCTGCAGATAAGCATCAAAAGGCCCAATCTAAGGTCCGGCAACACGAGAACACGTGGCATTTGTAGAAATGGGACAGAAATTCACTGAAAGCAGCAAGTTTGAATCCTTACCAGGAGCCATGTAGCCGAACGAGCCAGCGACGGCGGACATCGTTTCCGGCGCCCCGGCCTGCAGCAGCATCCTGTGGCCAGCCCGAAGTCGGCGATCTTGGCCCGGAACTCCGAGTCCAGCAGGATGTTGCTCGTCTTGACGTCGCGGTGGACGATGGGCGGCTCGTACTCGTGGTGCATGTAGCACAGCCCCTGCGCGGCGTCGACGGCCACCCTGAGCCTCGCCGGCCAGTCCAGCGGCTCGCGCCGCGCGGACCGCGCCCTCGCCATGGGGCGCCCGCCGGCGACGAGGGCGTCGCCGTGGAGCCACCTGTCCAGGATGCCGTTGTCCATAGTCGTACACGAGGAGCTTGGACTCGGCGCTGGAGCGGCAACACAAGAGCTTGACGATGTTGTTGTGCCGGAGGTTGCCGATGATGCCAGCCTCTGACGCGAATTCGCGTTCCAGCTTCTGGTCGAGCTTCCCGGCGGTCCGTATTTGCTTTACGGCCACCGCGCCGGCTCGGCCGTTAAGCCGGTTGGTGTAGGCGACGCGGTACACGCGCCCCGATCCCCCGCGCCCGACGAGGTTCTCCTCCGTCAGCCCCCGGAGTATGGGTGCCTCACCGAATCCCAGATCTTTGACGAAAGGCGTGATCTTCCAGTTGTCTTGCTCCGCGACGCGCCGCCGTTTCTTGATGTCGCGGACGACGAAGAAGGCGAACGCCACGGCGAGGTTCCCCTGCGCAGGGCGTGCGACACGCCTCCGGAGGAACCGCCGTCTTGTGATCCACCGGCGCAGGAGCGTACGCCCGTGAGGTAGCCAGGTCCCCAAGCGGCGGTGCAGAGGCCGGGGTTGTTGAGGAAGCTGGTGTCGTAGACCGCGGTGGCGAACCCGGCCGGGACCTGGCCGGTCTGATGGTTCGAGGACAGGTTAGGGCGGTGAGTGTCGGCTTCGCAAGCGCCTGCGGCACGTTGCCGGAGAGCTTGTTCGACGACAGGTTAAGGACACTTAACACCGGCATGGCGCCGAGCTCTACCGGTATGCCTCCGGTGAGCTGATTCCTGCTCAGGTCCATTTCCGTCAGCTGGCTTAGCTTAGCAACGCTTCTGGGGATCCCGTCGGACAGTTGGTTACCGGATAAGTTCAGTCTTTGCAGCAGCGGCATGCCGTCGCCAAGACTCGCCGGTATCGCACCAGAAAACCGGTTGTTCTCGGCGGTGAACACATGGAGCGCAGCTAGTGCAGCCGGAATGTTGCCACCAAATTGGTTGTTCCCTATGAGTATCGTCGAAAGGTTGAGATGCACCGTGGCCGGAAGAGCCTCTGGTAAAGCTTCGTCGCCGTCCACAGAGCCTCTGGTACGTCGCCAGAGAGTTGGTTGTTGTCCAGCGACAGGGTTCCAAGAGTGGCGCAGTTGGCAAGGCCTGCCGGGATGGAGCCGTTCAATTGGTTGCTCTTGGCGGTGAGGTGCTGGAGGTTGTCTCCAGTGCACAGCCCTTCCGGGATCTCGGCGGTGAGCTCATTGTAATCAACCTCAACATAATTCAAGCCCGGCGATTGCTTTCCGAGCTCCGGTGGGAGCGTGCCGTTAAGCATGTTGGTGTGGAGCCTCAACCTCGTCAGTGAGGGCAACCGGCCGATGCTGGCTGGTATCTCGCTGGAGAAGTTGTTCATGAAGAAGTTCAAGTCTCTGAGGTTCTCCAAGCTCCCAAACACTCGGGATAACTCCAGTGATCTTGTTCTCCGAGACGTCGATTACTGTCAAGTTCCTCGCAACAAGGCCATCAACCACCAAGTTGCCGGTGAGGTTGTTCGTGTACAGATTCGATAGTTGCAGCTCCTTCAGGCTCCAAAGAAAGTTCGGGAACTCTCCGACGAGGTTGCACTGCGACGCCCAGAGGCTGACCAGGTTGGTCAGGTTCTTGAACGACGACGGCAGCTGGCCTGCATCGAACTGGTTGTTTGCCAGATACAGCATGTGAAGGCTCGCCAGCTCGCCGAGGTCCGCCGGGATGGTGCCGGTGAAGAGGTTGTCATTCAGGCCGAGAAGCTGGAGGTTCCGGAGTCCAGATAGCAACGCTGGGATGGTGCCGGTGAAGCGGTTGCCGCTCACATCTAGATACTGGAGGCTCCATAGGCCAGTAAGCGACGCCGGGATCGTGCCATTGAACTTACTGCCGTTCATGTCGAGCGTGGTCGTCTCCCCCAGGCCGCCGCGGCCGATGTCCTGCATCCACTAATACACGATTCCTTTTAGGTCGCTGGCTCCCTGCATCCACTAGCACAGACGCACACTACAGCTACAGAACAGCAACACATCCTCCAGGCTGTTGCGGCCATGCCTGAAAGCCAGAGTTTTGAGCAACGGCTAGTTCTTGATGAGACGAACCAGCACGCGGATGCACGCAAAACTAGCAAACGGTTATGCAATCAAGTGTCAACAGAGTAACCTTCAGAACGACTGATATTAAAAACATAGTTGGAACCAACCCAAAATGACGGCATGCAATCAAAATCAACATCGATTTAAAATTCGAAGGACCAAATGCTCTACATAGGCATAGCTAACAGGATTAAAGCCAAGCTAAAGGCAAAGCAAGAAAAAACTCCTTCTGCCGTGGATGTTATGGAAGCACCGGAATGACCCAGTGTTCCAGCGCTGCGCTCCATCTCAACAACGCTTCTGGTCGGCATGCCGAGATGAAGCCCGACTTTGGCGCGAGCGGTTTCGCATAGAGGATCGCGTGATAACCGACTCCTGGTGCACTGTCTTTGCTTCGATGTAAAACAATCACAAAACCAGATGTACACTGCCTCTCTCTATCTCCTTTTGATCTACACAGCGTTTGGCCTGAAACAGACCCTCAATGAAATGAAAATCAGGTGGGGGTGCCCCCCCCCCCCACAACACACACACTCTCTCTCCCGTAGACCGTAAAAAAAAAAGCAACAGAAACAGTTAGTCCTCTCTACCTCTGGGGCTGTGGGCAAAAGAAAAGCATTTAAATGCACTATATAGCTATCGGCAGTAAAACAAGCTAAGGGCAGAATATTGCATGCACAGATGCACTACATGTATGATCCATGGATGATCCTAGATAATAAGGTTCAACGTGTATGATCCTAGATAGCAAAGTTCAACGTGCATGATCGATGATCCTAGATAACAAGGTTCAACGTGCATGATCCTAAAGTTCAACTAATTTGCTACTTGTAACTAATTTGCTACTTACCATATAGTAAAGTATGGTTCGCTCCTCTTTCAACGCTCCTCTTTCAACTAATTTGTTACATCTTCGCTTCTAATAGTAGAATGTGTTTAGTAGAATAATGTGTTCCCATGAGGAGATGGCTTCATCCTTGATGAAGGATCAAATGAATCAAATGATACAACACCCTTAGTTAATCCGCTCTACCGTTAGGCAAAAGAAAGGCTTTCAGAAGGCAGTAGAAACAAGCATTATACCGCAAATACTACCACTTAAACCACAGATACGAACTCTATTTCATCTGTTACATCACAACCGGATAACAAAATACAGTCTTAGCAGCACAATGCCATATGGCCAATGATGTTCAAAAACAGATGCATCTGACAACTAAAGGAAATGAAACATGAAAGTAGTTCCCGTTACAGTAGACGAATTGGCCATGAAACCAGCATGGGTAACAGCAGCACAAACCACCAAAATTTAGAGCTTGTCCTCGAACTCAGAAAGAGGGGTCATCTGCTCCTTGAGACCCTTCCTCTTGCGGATATCCAACACCAGCTGAGCAGCCTGGGAGCCGGCCTCCAGAGGATCAGAGCCCATCATGTCCCAGTGGTCAAACACACACTGAGGGAACGCCTGGCCAGAGGTTGCAGCCCTCAGTTGGCTGGAGAACCCGAAGGACTCGATGACAGGGAGGTAAGCCTTGATGTTGTAGAGCGGGGTACCAGGCCTCTGCATCTCCTCAAACACGTGCCCTCTCTTCTGGTTCAGAACACCATAGATACCACCAAGTGCATTTTCTGGGGCCTGGATCTCCACAAGGTAAACTGGCTCGAGCAGCCTTGGCTTGGCAGTGAGCTGAGAAGCATAAATAACCCTCCTGGCAGTTGGAATGACCTGGCCACCACCCCTGTGAATTGCATCAGCATGAAGAACAACATCACAGACCTCAAAGCAGATGCCACGCATGTTCTCCTCGGCCAGTGCACCCTCCTTTGAGGCCCACTGGAAGCCAGCCACAACAGAATCCTTGATTTCATTGAGGTACTGCACTCCCTTACACATATCAACAACCATGTTCGGGCCAGTGGTCTCAGGTCCAAAGCACCAAATCTTCTTGGCAAGATCCTTGTCCCAACCAAACTCCTCAGAGAGGATCTTGGAGCGTACCTTGGGATCATCACGTGGACCAATGCGGCCCTCATCAATAGCCTCAGGGAGACCCTCTTCCAAGGGACGGGCTTCCATGTAAAGACGGTTGTGCTTGTTGGGGGACTTGCTCATGACTGTTCGGCAGGATTTCTCAAGAACAGTTTCACGGAAAGAGACAACAGGAGGAGAAACAATAATTTCAGCACCACCCATGAAGTCTTCCTGCAGATCCTTCAGGCAAATCTCAAGGTGAAGCTCACCAGCTCCAGCAATAATATGCTCACCAGATTCTTCAATTGTACAGAGGACCATAGGATCAGACTTTGCCAGACGCTTCAAACCTTCAACGAGCTTGGGTAGGTCAGAGGCAACCTTGCACTGAACAGCAACGCGCACAACAGGGGAGACAGAGAACTTCATTGCTCTGATTGGGCATGCATCAACCTCCTTCTCATTGGTGAGTGTAGCATTCTTCGTGATGAACTGATCCAGACCAACCATAGCAACAGTGTTACCACAAGGAACATCCTCAACAGACTCTTGTTTCTTTCCCATCCAGATAACAGTACGCTGGACACTCTTGACGTACAGATCCTTCTTCTGGCCAGGGACATAGTTGGGACCCATGATCCTAACCTTCATACCAGTAGCAACCTTCCCAGAGAAGACACGACCAAAGGCAAAGAACCTGCCCTTGTCAGATGCTGGAATCATCTTAGAAACATACAGCATAAGAGGACCCTCCGGATCACAGTTCCTGATAGCAGTAGCATAGATATCATCAAGGGGTCCCTCGTACAAGTTCTCCACACGATACTTTTGTGCCTTTGATGGGGAAGGAAGGTGGAATATCATCATCTCAAGCAGTGCAGTACTAGCTGGAAGCCAAGTTTGCATAACACGCTTCATCAAAGCCTTGCCAACCAATTCCTTCTCATCAGACTTCATGGTAACATTAAGCTTTTGAAGCATGGGCCACAACTTATCCTTCTGGTCATTCATGCAGGTGTTGATGATTTGCTTGATTGGCTCATAGCAGAACTGAACAAATCCTCTCTTGCAGGTAGCAGAGCCTGTGTTCTTGGTGGTCCACTTCTTTGTCGCTGGGTCAAAGAAGTTCTCACCCCAGAGCCTCTCCATCATCTTAGTTTCATCAACTCCAAACTTCGAAGCATACATCTTGGCAAAGTTGGTGAGGGTAAAGGCCCAGCCGTGCAGACCAGCAGAGAAAGCAACAGTTCCCTTCTCCGGGTAGACTTGGACATCACCAAGGAGCTTATCTTCATATGTTGCCATAATGACATTGGCATTCTCAATGACACGGGAGAAAGTCTGGTAGGCTTCCTCACCCTCAACCTGAAGCTCAAGGAAACACCTGTCCATCTTGTTCACAGTAAGCACTGGCCTAATCCTCTCACCAAGAGCCTGGCGGAGCACAGTTTCAGTTTGCACACAGACACCTTCAATACAGTCAACCACCACTAGAGCACCATCGGTGATACGAAGGGCAGCTGTGACTTCCGAAGAAAAATCAACATGCCCAGGTGAGTCGATAAGGTTGATCAAGTACTGGTTACCATCTCTCTCACCCTTGTAACTCTTCAGTGACTCATCAGTCATCTCATAGTACAGAGAAATACCGGTGGATTTGATTGTAATACCACGCTCTGCTTCATCTGCACGTGTATCAGTCATGCGGACATCACCAGCAACTTCCTGGGCAATAATCCCAGCAGCTGCCACAAGGGAATCTGTAAGGGTAGACTTGCCTGCAAAGAATTAATGAGATGTAAGACTATAGTGTGGAACTTAAAAGTCAGTCCGAAGATGCATCAAGAATAGTACAACATTAGGGATAGACAACCTCTCACAAGTTAACAAAGACAACAATACATCCCAATATAAAACACATAGTAAACAGATACTATACACTGCAATATCTAGAGATAAACCAATACATTAATTACAAAAGAACAATAAGCCTATTTCCAACATGAAATGAATATTTCTACATATGTAAAATAGGTCTGTGATAGCTAACGCAGCATGAATCGCATTCACTGGCAAGAACAATTCAGAGATTTAATACTGAAAAAAAACAATTGCTAAAATTGAAAAGCCTGAAAAATGTCGAGGAACAGGTATGCATAACATTTAATTAAACACTGTTCTTAACATACCGTGGTCCACATGAGCAATAACGGACATATTACGAATGTTGTTCTTTTTGTCCATGATGGCACGGAGCTCTTCCGCTGTGAACTTCACCATCTTGACTTCTTATGAAGATCACACTACAAATATGTATATAATTTCCTGCTGTTTAAAGGTAGAAAATACTAGTAAGAATCCAACCAAAACCATAATTACACAACTACACCAGAAACTTTGATACCACAGAATGACTAAAGAAAGTAACACCCACTGTAATAGTCAGGATCAAAAGAGACAAATTGTTTAAATGCAGGTGTTAAGGATGATATCAACCAAATCCAAAAATTTATTTAAAATGCTTAACTCATCTTTACCAGGCTAAAGCACTCTAATGTTTACACAACCTAATGGGCTAGTAAGCATATAAAAGTTGAGAAAAAAAAAAGTGAATTATCTTAATTGTACAAAGGAGCCACATCCTTCAGGACACTAATCCATGCAATAATCAAATAAGAGGAATTCTTACAAACCTCAGGGTCAACATGATTACACAGCATATTACACAAACAAGAAAGCATCAGCAGTAAGCTATTAGAAGTGAAACTAATCCTTAATACATACAGCAAACAAGGAGATCCAATATTAGACATGAAAAACTGCAGGGTGCACCATGTACATTACCACTTCAAACAAAACACTATAATACAGACATATTAACAGACTGGCATAGGGAAACACCAGAAGATTAATTTAGACAAACACTCTAAAAGAAATGCATAGTTTGTCAAATGAATTCATATTACAAGAGGAATGCATAGTTTGTCCAATGAATTCATATAACAAGATATTCAGAAGCACAGATAGTATTTTAACATACTGAACATCACAAAAATGGACAGAAATAGAACATGAAACTACCAAAACTAGACCATCAACGTAACTACCCTGGAACTGTGAGCTGCCAGCAGATCTGAGTAAACAGATGAGTTTCAGAAAAGGATCCGAGCATATCCACTTCATAGGCTCCTAACGTAAACAAAAATTAAGGGAACAACAGAGGAATCTAGAACCGTTTTGAGTAAACCAGGATTCCACCGCATCTCTACAGATCGGACGGACCTGTCACAGAGAGAACTGCCAAGGACCACTAAAACAACGAATTGACATAAATTGCATCGAGATTAGCCCAACAAACTTGCGATTCGAGCAGCAAACCACTTCGAGTCCTCCGATTCAATCCAATCAACACAAGCACTACTGAATGGAACCAAAACGACTCGAACTCCACTAGTAGAAATACTAATCAGCTAGCAGGACATCGCATGGATGAACTTAGCTATAGCAACCAGAGACGGAGGGTGGGGGAAAGAGGATGAGGTCAGTCACCTGGGTTTCGCCTCCCGATCTGAGAGACGAGATGTGGAGGCGCCGCCGGGAGAGAAGCACTAAAACCCTAGCGGCCGCCCTCTGAGGGTATTTATAGCGGCGGAGTTGACGCACCTGGCGATCCGGTTTAGTCGAGCCGGCTGCGTGGCGGGCGGCTTCTGGGCCGTTCGTCACGGGGGCTCACTTGTGGAAGCTGGATAAGTTTCGTGGCTTTAAAGCCCGTTTAGACGCAAATAGAAGTATTATTTTAGATTCAACAATACCTAAAAGTTAGATCAACATTTAAAATTACTATTTTCAACATTTTTCAAACATAGTTCAACATTTTTCAAACATAGTTTGACATTTTGTTGAGTGATACTACATTCAACATTTTATATACTATATTTCAACATTTGAAAATAATGCATTCAACATTTCTACGTACACGTTACACACATCAATATTTTTGTCTCCCTTCTCCAGAGCATGTAGGCGCGGAGCATCTCTCGACGCGCGGCGGCAACACGTGGGGTGACGGGCGCAGAGGCACAGTTGCGCAAGGCTGCGGACATCGGCGCGGCGAGCGGTGGCAGCACGCGGGGCAACAAGCACGGCAAGCAACGGCACAACAGGGTGCAGTGGCCGCGGATAGCAGCACGACGGCATGGGACGGCTGCGCTTGGGATTGTGTGTGACTGCGTGCGACGACGACACTACAGGGCGCGGTGGTCGTGGAACATCCAGCAGCGGCGCTGCGAGGATAGGAAGCAGCGCCGACAAGGAGGAGCCATAGGTGGCAGTGGAGATTAGGGTAAGGTTGTGGAGGTGCATCCAACGGACCAATTTTACCGTACGAATCTTCAACATCGGAAGCGAACTAAGGGGATGTTTGGATCATTGAGGTAAAGTCCAGTCCATGTTACATCGAATCTTCGAAGGCTAATTAGGAGAACTAAACATGAGTTAATTATAAAACTAATTACACAGATGGTGGCTAATTCGCGAGACGAATTTATTAAGCCTAATTAATTCATGATTATCACATGTTTAATGTAGCATCGCATTGTCAAATCACGAACTAATTAGGCTTAATAGATTCGTCTCGCAAATTAGCTTTCATCTATGCAATTGATTTTGTAATTAATTAGTATCTAAATATTCGATGTGATCGAAACTTTAGTCCGGACTTACTAAGGGACTGTTTGGATAGGAGCCGCTAAATTTTAGCAGGGTCACATCGGATGTTCGGATGCTAATTAGGAGGATTAAATATGAGCTAATTACAAAACTAATTGTATAAACGGAGTCTAATTCGCGAGATGAATCTATTAAGCCTAATTAAATCATCATTAGCAAATGGCTACCGTAGCACCATATTGTCAAATCATGGACTAATTAGACTTAATAGATTCGTCTCGCAAATTAGACTTCATCCATATAATTAGTTTTATAATTATAGTATCAAACATCTTGTGTGACATGTGCTAAATTTTAACCGCTGCATCCAAACAGGACCTATATAAAGAACCAAACACCCAAGCTGCATTGGAATCCCGGTTCGTCACCCGTGAGCTCACTGTCGGCCTCTTGGGCTACCATTCGGCCCAGGAATAGAGCTGCTGTTTGGGTTGAATGGACCTAGCCCATATCCAAGGGTCACCTTACGCTTGGACGCCTTATCGCCTTATCGGCTACTGCAACGCGACACCAGAGGGCATTTGCGACAATTTACCTGCATAGGAACGGGCATATCAGGCAGCTACTCCGCCCCCAAATGCTCGCCGGCATCTCCCGTTCCCTCACTCACCGCCGTCCGCCCTTCCCGCTTGCCGCTACCGCCGCCGCCGCTGCAGCAGCTATGTCGTCGTCAGCCACGGGAGCGAACGTCTCGGATTGTCCGATCTCTCCGGACACCACCCGCGTGGCCTGGGTGGGGACGGGCGTCATGGGCCAGTCCATGGCCGGCCACCTCCTCTCCGCCGGCTACGCGCTCACCGTCTTCAACCGCACGGCCTCCAAGGCTCAGGGCCTCGTCTCCCACGGCGCCAGCCTCGCGGACAGCCCACGCGCGGCCGCCGCGGCTGCCGATGTCATCTTCCTCATGGTTGGCTTCCCCTCCGACGTCCGCTCCACCGCCCTCGATCCGTCCGCGGGCGCCCTCGCCGGCCTCGCCCCGGGCGGTGTCCTCGTCGACATGACCACCTCCGACCCCACCCTCGCCGCCGAGATAGCCGCGGCCGCTGCCGCCGCCGGCTGCTCGGCCGTCGACGCCCCCGTCTCCGGCGGCGACCGCGGGGCCCGCAACGCCACGCTCTCCATCTTCGCGGGCGGGGACGCCGCCGTCGTCGCCCGCCTGGCGCCGCTCTTCAAGCTCATGGGGAACGCGCTGTACATGGGCGGGCCCGGCGCGGGGCAGCGCGCGAAGCTGGGCAACCAGATCGCCATCGCGTCCACCATGGTGGGACTCGTGGAGGGCATGGTGTACGCGCACAAGGCCGGGCTGGACGTGGCCAAGTGGCTGGAGGCCATCTCCACCGGCGCCGCGGGGTCCAAGTCGCTGGAGCTGTACGGGAAGCGGATCCTGGAGCGGGACATGGCGGCTGGCTTCTACGTCCGGCACTTCGTCAAGGACCTCGGCATCTGCCTGTCGGAATGCCAGGCCATGGGGCTGTCGCTGCCGGGGCTCGCGCTCGCGCAACAGCTGTACGTGTCGCTGATGGCGCACGGCGAGGGCGGGCTCGGTACACAGGCGCTGATACTGGCCATCGAGCGGCTGAACAACACCAGCCTCGAGAAGAAGCCTGAGTGAAAAGCTCGCGGCTTCAGCTCTGGTGAACTTGTCGCTCGTGGGAAGCTTTGCTTGATGCAAGTATGCAGCTTGAGGTGGATCTTGGTGGCCTGAGTTTTACATTTTTCACTTGTCACTTGTGTACTTTGCAACTGTGCAAGAACTTGTGCGGCTTGGATGCTTGCTCAGCTTACTTGTTTACAGCGGGTACGAGTTCAAATAAGATTCTGCAAACAATGAGGTGTTGCCTCGCTTAGCTTACTTGTTCAGCTATGGACCTATGGTAATGAAAATACCAGATATATAGTCTACATTCAGCATGGTTGCAGTTTCATGGTACTCACCCTGAGGTTGCTGAATCCTTGCTTTATTATCATATCATGTACCTCGACTGTTTGATGCTGCTGATGAAATGTGCTATTGAAGCACTAATTTGTAAGCCTCCTCTGTCCTTTCCTTAGTCCTCACCGATGCCCTGGTTCTTCTGTTGATGCATCATGTGAGCTAAAGAGCATCTAGCAAAAATCGGTTAAGAGTCCAATTCAGATAAACATCCAGATAATAAAATGCTATCAGCAGACGACAAAGTATGATTTCGTTAATGGACATTTACCGAATCATATTGCTGTTGTAGTCCCGAGGATCTTTATTCTTGAAGGTCGAAAGCTTGCACCGGCGGTTGTGGATCTCATGTAGTTAGTATTACATGATTGATGAGAACCAGAACCAACATCATGCAATGGTAGTCAACTAACACCATGTCACCGTCTGACCTTCTCAAGAAGAGGAGGAGCAGCAGCAGAGGGCACTGTGGACAAAAGCACTGTCGATGCTATAACCTTGTAATGGTTTGTGGATTATTGCTTCACCACAAGTGTTCCATGTAAAGATGTAAACCTATGTAGCATAAACGGAATGGAAAGAACACAGAGACACACAAAAAGGAACATTGGTTGTTGGAGTACTGTGCGAGTACTTGTATTTTGAGTTTGGCAAGGGTGGCGCGTTGTAAGAACTGTGAAACGGCGTTTAACCTTGTGTTGATGCTAATGCAGATGGATAGGGGCTGAGTACCTTTAATTCTAAAAAAACAAAAAGGAACATTGAATAAAAGCAGAATCAATCCAAAGCAGTCAGATAAGAAAAAGTAACTGCAAATGGGAACCAAATACAAGAATCCAGACGATGAGACGATATAGAACTGCATATATAGCAAAAACTGCTATCAAATGTTGTGGGCATCCAGTAAGCATATATAGCATAGCACAGCTCAGGAGAGATTTTCAGTGAGGGGAAGAATTTAACCACCATGTAATAGGTGGCCTGGCAGAACATAGAAAAAACAGCATATTCAAACAAGGATGAACAGAATTATATTAAGCAAAAGAGAATAATTGTCCACAGAAATACCTTCAAAATATCATTATATCATGATAGATACAATATCACCAAGTAGCATATGGTGATATAATAATTTATGTGAAAACCATAAGAAATACAGGCTATAAATACACATGATCAAATATTACATATTCAGAGAGAAGTGTGATCTGTTCCTTCATACCCTTCCTCCTGTAGATGTCCAAGACAAGATTAGTTGTCTGTGTACCAGGTTCCAGAGGATCAGCAGACAGCATTTCCCAGTGGTGAAAGACACTAGGGAATGCCTGGCCAGAGGTTGCAGCCCTTAGGGAGCTTGTGCAACCAAAGGACTCAATAACAGGGAGGTAAGCCTTAATGTTGTACAGTGGAGTCTCAGGCTTCTGAATCTCCTCAATCACATGCCCTCTCCTCTGGGAATTAAATCTCCACCAAGTACACAGGCTCAAGAAGCCTAGGCTTGACAGTGAGCTGAGAAGCATAAATGACCCTCCTGGCTGTCGGAATAATGTGTCCTCCGCCTCTATGAATAGCATCCGAATGGAGAACAACATCAAATACCCCAAAGCAAATGCCGCGCATGTTCTCTTCAACCAGTGCACCTTCTTCATATGCCCACTGGAAACCAGCCACAACAGAATCCTTCCTTGATTTCATTAGAGTAAAATGCATACATGACCATTGTACTTGTCTCTATATTTCACTTTGGCCATTATACTCATAAAAGTGTAAATCGTGGTCACTAAACTCGTTCGACTGTGTCAATACGGCCATGGACCCCATAATTCTACATATTTATATTTGTATGTGTAAATGACAATGGTCAAATCACAATAAACATTTTTCACTTCACTTTCTCTTTTGTATTTACATCCCTCTCTATTGACTCTTCCAACTATAACAATCATCTATAGCCCCTTCTATTTCAGAAGAGAGAGCAATCACTCATCTACGTAAAGAACAAGGAGAGCTAAGGCAATTCACACGATGATAGAATCACCCAAACCTCATCTTCACATGCTAAAAGATGAACAAATAAGACACATCTCACCATTGCTTTTTTACTGAGTGCATTGTTCGTATCACAAAAATAAAGTGACGATTGAACAGAGATGTTGCTTAATTTCCTAACACTCCCAACGCACTATATCCTAATCATAAACTCCAGTTTGTTATGTCACCACGAGCCTGGAGCTCAACCTTGCTTTGTCGGTGAAGCTCACCTACTCGGGGAGTCGGGGGTATGAACCTGACTAAATCCTTATGCGCGAACGAGCCTTGCTTGAGGGTGTTCTCACCTTCGACCATCTTGCCGAACACAAATTCCGTAGTAATCTTGGACTACTGGATGAAGTTGCCAACAATTAATATTAAAGATCCATAAAACATGAGCAATGAAATTAGCTGGCCATCTAGCTTCGAGCGTGTTTACTATCTTCTGCATGTAAGCATTTGTTAATTATACATGGTGAGAAAAAATTGGAAACGCTATGTGCATACTGTAGACTTAATTGTATAGGATACGGACTTAGAGTCCTTCTTGCTGTATCTATCATGTACACGTCTCCTACATGGAGAGCTTCTTGTATCCTATCATGGCTAGGACTTTCCTTGGCCTATATAATGAACAATACCGGCGCCCCTATGGGTAAGCCGTTCCATACAATGCTACATGGTATAAGAGCCACCTCCTCCATCAAGAGTGCATCTAGTTGAGAGTACTCATTTTTTTTTCCGTCGACAACGATCATGTCATCTTCAAGCTCGATGGCGGCTTCAACAATGTTCCACATCCATGTCTCGGAGAAG
This sequence comes from Setaria italica, assembly GCF_000263155.2. Classification (NCBI taxonomy): domain Eukaryota; kingdom Viridiplantae; phylum Streptophyta; class Magnoliopsida; order Poales; family Poaceae; genus Setaria; species Setaria italica. The sequence continues at coordinate 36,413,629 of NC_028454.1, read as the reverse complement.
CTTACCCGTGACAATTTCCTTGTGTGGTGAGCACAAGTTCTACCCGCAATTCGTGGGTCACGCCTCATTGGCTTCCTAGATGGATCCATTGCTCAACCTCTGGCGATACTTCGTGTGGAAAAAACTGGACAAGTCTACCGAAGAAGTTGATAACCCTGCGTATGTCTCTTGGATCTCTAATGATCAGCAACTTCTTGCATATCTCTTGTCCTCAATGACCAAGGAAGTCTTGGTCCAAGTTTCCTCATTGGAACATGCAGCTCAAGTCTGGTCGGCGATTAATCAGGTGTTCTCGTCGCAATCTCGTGCCAAGATTCTGCAGATCCGTTCCAATTAGCTAGGGAGAAGAAAGGTGATTCCTCGGCATCTGCTTATTATATCAAGATGAAGGCCCTTGCTAATGAGATGGCAGCAGCCGGCAAGACCATTGATGATGATAATCTCATCGAATATATCCTCAATGGATTGAACTCAGATTCAATCCCTTTGTTTCCTCAAAGTCTACTAAAGATTCTATCAGCCTTAGTGATCTTTATGCTGACTTATTATCCTTTGAAGCAAGACTGAATCAACAGCGTGCTGATGAGGGCCGGTTCTACTCATCTGCAAATACTATGTTCCGAGGCCGCGGTCGTCCTCCTGCTCGTGGACGAGGCAATGGTCGCACTGGAGGATCTGGTCGTGGGGGTCCTAATCCTTTTCATGGTCGCAATATGGGGCTGTCCAACTCCTCCGACTCTGATGAGGGGCCAATCTGCCGACTTTGTGAAATGTTTGGCCATACCGTTCATGAGTGCTGGTATCATTTCAATAAGCGCTATGTTCCTCCTCGTGATGGGGACCAGAAACCAATGAAGGCAGGAACGCCGAAGTCTGCATCTGCTGCTACTCCATCCTATGGCATTGATGCAAATTGGTACTTTGACTCCGGCTCCACAGATCATATTACCAACTCGCTTGAGCAGCTTATGGCACGGGAGCAGTACAATGGCCAAGAGCAGATCCATGCAGCCAATAGCAAAGGTATGAGCATATCCCATGTTGGTGAAACTATTTTTCATACTCCCAGTTGTGATTTTTCCTTTCACAATGTTCTGCATGTCCCTGCTGCCACGAAAAATCTGATTTACGTCCATCAATTTACTACCGATAATGATGCCTTTCTTGAGTTTGATCCTTCCTTCTTTTGTGTTAAGGATTTGGCCACGAAAGACCATCGATGTTTAGACTCGGCAACCTACCGAGGGGTACCCCAGGTAGTGTTTTATGCGTGGGGCTCGCCGAAGACTAGGAACTCAAAGGTGAACTTGAACACACGATTTAGACAGGTTCGGGCCGCTTATGTCGCGTAATACCCTACATCCTGTGTGTTGGTTGGATTGTATTGATTGAAGATTTTGGTCCTCTGTTGTGGTTCTATGAGGTCTTCGCCTACTGATCTAGGGACCCCTGCCCTTCTTTATATACTCAGGGGGCCGGATTACTAGTCGGTTACAAGATAGGAGTCCTAGTAGGATTACATGGTATGGTCATAGGAGGATCACATAGAAATCCTAGTAGGAGTCCGTCTTCTTCCTTCCTTGCAGGTACGGGGGATCTATCCCTGATAAGCCCCCTGAGCGCTTCATAGTCGAATGCAGCAGCCTTGAGTACTTTTCAGATCCTCACCGAGTAGTTTTGGTGCTCTTCGAGTACTTTGTCTAGCTGAATCTTCAAAGTTCCTCAAAACTGCCATGAGGCTTTGGTGTGCTCAAGCCCTTGTCATCTTGATTTTGTAATCTTCATCTTTAGAATGTGATATGGAGGGCAGCGGAAGTCGCACTCCATGTGGAGTAGCCCCGAGCCTTAGGTTGAATCGAAGAATCAGGTTGAAAGTCAATAAAATCATGAATCTCCTTCTTTCATCTTGAAAAAATCATGTCAAGTAGTTATTGGCACTTAGCCCCCGAGTTTGAGAGCTAGCGGAGCTATCGGTATTCTGAGTAATAATTGGCGCTTAGCCCTGAGCCTGGGAGCTAGCGGAGCCATTATAAGTACGCTGAGCGTCCTGGAGAGTCATCGTTGAAACTTGATCTAAAAAAAGAAATTCATACATTATGTAGCATATTTGTAAAATTTGGAAATACTGAAATTTATTCAGTGATGAATATAGTGTAAATGTTGTGTGTCATGCTCTTGTTTCGGCCATATTTTTCCCGAGTAGTTAGTCTTTTACGTTTAGGCTCTCAGTCCCTGTTTAGCCATTGCCACTGCGTGTGAGATTTTTATCTCGTGTACGCGTACTGACACTACTACTACGAAAAATCTTTGTCTCGCGTCCTAGCATTTAGGCACGACAGAACATCCGAGGCTTTCACGAATTAAGGCATGTTCTGCTTGAGGAGATTAGTGACCGCTAAGAGAAGACATTTAAAATAAGTAGTCGCCATTGCGACAAAAAGACTGCGCGATTGCGTGTAAAGTAGTCGTTAAGACTTTTCTGCCTTTTTGGCGAGCAGAGCGCGTGTTGCCGCGCATAGGATTTGTGCCTCTTTAGAGTGTAGTTGCTGCGAGCTTCCAGCACTCAGTGCACCAAACTCGTAGCCGCAGCCTTCGAAATTCGATGTACCAAGCCTGTTGGCAGAGCCTTCGGAACTCAATCCACAAAACCTGTGGCTGTAGTCTCTGTAATTCGGTGTATCAAGCCCGTGATTGTCGGTTAACGTGCTTCAGGAATAATTGGTAAATTGTAGCTTTGGAGAGTAATTTTTATCGAGAGGCGTACACAAAAAATTACTTGGCGTGTTGCCCAGGAAAACAAGCCGAAAAAATTATATGGAATAATTAAAAAGTGACTTAGCTTAATTCGTAGATGATTGTCGATGAAGCCATGGCAGCTGTCGATGAAGCCGTGACGGTTGTTGAAGAAGTTAGTCAAAGTCGATTCCGACTAGTTGTCGATGGTGTGATGTCCGTCCTCGAATAATTTCTAGTCGAGACGAGTAGTCAAGGTAGCCATCGACGAGTAGATGCAGCTGGTGTTGCCGATTGTTGGCGTTACCGCATGATCGAAGGTCTCCTCTAGTACATCTTTGTGTGTAGGTAGCAATTTCCCCCCAATTTAACTTCCAGGACCCGTTGACCGCGTTGACTGTTTCTTGATTTTAATGCTTAGCTTTGATGCCTTCGGAATCTCTTCACCGCTTCGAACTTGGCAACTGGAGGCAATTAACTGAGATTGCAACGCCAGCTCCTTGCACGTCGTTCAATTCGACTCGGAGATGGCAGCGACGAACGCCGACAGCTGGTATTTATGAGGAATTGCTCCGCACGCGGTACGATTTTTTTCGGACGATGACCACCACGGTGAATTACTGGTGATGGGGTAGTTTTGTCCGCTTCGATCTCCAACTCAGCGACTCCGCTTTGTAACAGAATAGAATCAGGCTTGGAATTGACGCAGGAACTCGTCGAGTTGTTGATTGGTTGAAACAAAACAACCTCGCCGCGCTGAATAGATTGATATTGATGAACAGGTCTTTCAAGCTTGCTTGATGATCTCGACTATCACCCCTACCTGGAGCGCTAGCTGTCGGTGTTTAGACCCAGCAACCTACCGAGAGGGTACCCGAGGTAGTATTTTATGTGTGAGGCTTGCCGAAGATCAGGAACTCGAAGGTGAACTCGAATGCACGATTTAGATAGGTTTGGGCTGCTTATGTCGCGTAATACATTACGTCCTGTGTATTGGTTATATTGTATTGATTGAAGATTTGGTCCTCTGCTGTGGTTCTATGAGGTCTTCGCCTACCGATCTAGGGACCCCTGCCTTCCTTTATATACTCAGGGAGCGGGATTACTAGTCGGTTACAAGGTAGGGATCCTAGTAAGATTACATGGTATGGTCCTAGTAGGATTACAAGGAATCCTAGTAGGAGTCCGTCTTCTTACTTTGTTGCGGGTACTGGGGATCTATCCCCGACAAAGACCCCTCTTCTTCATGATAGATGTCAAGATGGGCTCTACCCTATACCTTGCGCCTCTTAAGTTCAGCATGTTACCACACCATCGTCATCACGGTAGCATCATCGCCTAGGACATCCTTCCACTCACATAGTTAGTCATATTCTTAGAGATCATAATGTGTCATTTAAAAAAGACTCAAGTGAGTTTGTTTGTGATGCTTGTCAACAAGCTAAGAGTCATCAGTTGCTTTACCCTAAGTCAGAAAGTCTTTCTTCTTTTCCACTGCAATTAGTTTTTTCGAATGTATGGGGTCCTGCACCCAAGTCAGTCGGGCAATATCAATACTATGTAAGCTTTATTGATGATTTCATTAAATTTACATGGATTTTTCTTCTTAAAAACCGATCTGATGTGTTTCAAGTGTTCCTCAACTTTCAACAACTAGTTGAACATCAATTTAATAGAAAAAAATAAAACAATGCAAATTGACTGGGATGGTGAATATCAAAAACTTAACTCCTTTCAAAAAATTGGAATTGCTCACCATGTTTTTTGTCCTCATGCCCATCAACAAAATGGTTCCGTTGAGTGCAAACATCATCATATCGCCGAAGTTGGTCTTGCTCTCCTTGCTCATACATCCATGCCTCTCAAATTCTAGGATGAAGCTTTCTTGACTGTGACTTATATCATCAATCGTCTTCCTGGTCGAGTCATTAACTTCTCTATTCCCCTAACATGTCTTTTTGATGAGCAACCAAAATTTTCATCTCTTCGTGTGTTCGGGTGTACGTGTTGGCCAAATATTCGCCCATACAACAAACATAAGCTTGAATTTCATTCAAAACGATGTGCTTTTCTTGGATATAGTCAACTTCACAAGGGCTACAAGTGCCTTGATATCTCATTTGGATGAGTCTATATTTCTCGTGATGTTGTTTTTGATGAAAACATTTTCCCCTTTCTTGAGCTACACCCTAATGCTAGGAAATGTCTTCGTGAAGAGATTCTTCTTTTACCGTATCACTTGACTGGGGATATGCATCGTAGTTTCCCTAACATTGCTAATGCTCTACCCGAGCTAGATGAGTTGTTGCCGGTTTCTGCAGGTTCATCTTCAAATTTGGTACCGTTGGTGGTGCCCCTTCCTTTTTTTGCCCCTCCTGGCGTTTCCTCCTGTCGTTCTAGGCTACCAGACGAGTCTGGCACCTCCATCGAGGTTGATTTGGGCGCTGAATCTGGTGCGGATACGCCTACTGCCCCGCCTGCTCTGACAGCTACACCGGTCGAGGCTGATTCGCCCTCTACCACTCCTACGATGACAACTGTTGCGGCCGAAAATGCTCCTATGGCGTCCGTACCTATGACAACGGCGGTCCTTGGATCTTCTGCACCAATTCCCCCTGGACCGCCTCCTTCCCCTGGATCTGTTGTACCAACTGCTGAATCTTCTGCACTGGATATGTTTGTGCCTTCTTCCAGCTCCAGGCGTCTGCCTTCCTCACCTCTAGGTCTGGTATGACATCTCCATGCACCGATTCGACCCCAGATGTGGCTGCAGAACAACATTCATAAGCCTAAAACACTTACAGATGGTATGGTGCGCTATGGCTTACTTACTGAAGCTTCTGAACCAACTTCTTTGCGTGAGGCTCTTGGTTCCAATGATTGGAAAACAACGAGGGATACTGAATATGATGCTCTTATGTGGAACAATACTTGGCACCTTGTTCCCTCCCATCCTTCTCATAATATTATTGATTGCAAGTGGTTCTACAAGGCCAAAAGAGGTACTGATGGCAGTATTGATCGCTATAAAGCAAGACTTGTTGCGAAAGGCTTCAAACAACGGTATGGCTTGAATTATGAAGACACTTTCAGTCATGTTTTCAAAGCGGCAACTATTCATCTTGTGCTCTCCTTGGTTGTGTCAAATAAGTGGAGCATTCATCAATTAGATGTTCAGAACGCGTTCTTGCAAGGTGTTCTGGAGGAGGACGTTTACATGAAGCAAGCTCCTGGTTATGAAGATACTACTCGAGCAAATTATGTATGCAAACTTGACAAGTCTCTTTATAACCTTAAACAGGCTCCGCGAGCATGGTATTCTCGCTTGAGTAGCAAATTGCAAACACTTGGCTTTTAGGGATCCAAGGCATATACATCTCTGCTCTTTTTCAAGCAAGGTGACGTGACAATCTATTTTCTTGTTTATGTTGACGACATTATTGTGGTCAGTTCTTGGGATTCTACTTTTGACCGCCTCTTACATCATCTTCGTGACGACTTTGCTCTCAAAGATTTTGGTCCTCTTCATTATTTTTTGGGTATTGAAGTATTGTCCTCTGCCGCTGGTGATCTGATATTGACACAAGCCAAATATGCCAAAGAATAGTTACTCAAGGCTGGTTTAAAAGACTGCAAACCTGTGCCTACTCCTCTGTCCATTTTGAAGAAACTCTCTGTTGCGTTTGGCGATCTTCTAGATGCTGCTACTGCTACACGGTATCGCAGTATTGTTGGTGGTCTTCAGTAACTTACTCTTACACAACCCGACATTGCGTTTTCTGTACACAAAGTTTGTTAGTATCTTCATCGTCCTACTTCTATTCATTTTGCTGCTGTTAAGAGGATTCTTTGCTATGCCAGTGGGACACTTCATCTCGGGTTAAAGATCATATGTTCTTCTTCTCAAGCGATCAATGTATTTTCTGATGTGGATTGAGCTGGTTGTTCTGATGATCGGAAGTCCACTGGTGGTTTTTCTATCTTCCTTGGTGCCAATCTCGTTCAAGTATGGAAGCTAAGTATAAAGCACTAGTCAATGCTACTACTGAGGTTATTTGGGTCTAGTCTCTTCTTGATGAGTTGGGTGTCGTTCAGTCTAAGGCTCCTATTTTATGGTGTGATAACATTGGTGCAACTTATCTATCGGCAAATCTGGTGTTTCATGCTTGAACGCTGAGGTGGATTACCAATTTTTTCGTGAACGTGTTGCACAGAAGAAGTTGGGCATCAAGATTATTTCCTCTAATGATCAGGTTGCAGATGGTTTTACCAAAGCTCAACCTGTGTGTGCCGGTTACAAAAGTTTAGATCCAATCTCAATCTTGCAAGTGGCTAGCTGTGTTGCAAGTTGTGATTGCGGGGGTTGTATACGTAATTGTGATACATACTTAGAGTCCTTGGTGTATCTATCATGTACACGTCTCCTACATGAAGAGCTTCTTGTATCCTATCATGGCTATATATAATGAACAATACCAGCGCTCCCATGGGTAAACCGTTCTATAGAATTCTACATATACCACAATTTGACAACATTTGATGACCAGACAGCCAAATTTAATCCCAAATACAATTAAGGATCTAATGACCTTATCAATGTAGTTAAGCAAGTTTAATGGTATGATTTACACTTTTCTAAGTATAATTGTCAAACTGAAACATGAAGACAAGTACAATGGCTATTCATGTATTTTACTCATTTCGTTAACATACTGCACCCCTTTACACATGTCGACAACCAGGTTTGGGCCTGTGGTCTCTGGTCCAAGGATGCCACTAAATGCTTTATCTTGCTATTTAAAATATTGATTTCCCTTGAAAAAAAATCTTTTGTTTCTTATCAGTTTAGTGCCCAGACTAAAGCTGGTTTGCAAAATTATACCTAAGGTTCAGTTGAACTTGAAACGTTAAAGGGTGAGTGGGTTACATTTGAACATTTGAAGCGACTCTTTCCATAAATTTGCATGAGGAAAAGCTAAATTACAATTAGGCGTTTCTTCCTATATCACCACCCAATTTTCCCAATCTCATCCATTTTTATATCCTTCAATTTTGGAGCTCAACTTATGATTGAGATTGTGCTCGTGCCCCCCCCCCTTTGTGTGTGTGGGGGGGGGGGGAGAGGCCCAACGTTGTTGTTTTCCGAAGGAACCCCTAATGTTGTAGCTAGTTTAGTGCTAATCCCATGTTGAATTATTAAGTGTATATGTCTATGCTTGTGTTTTTGGCAAGATTAAAGTTTTAGGGTTTGGATTGTTGTGTATCTGATCCTTAAGCTTTGGAGGGAATGTAAGGAGAAGCGACTTTCGTACCAGTGATGCTTGATGGCAGGGGCAGAGCTAGAGCCTTTTTTCATCGGTCGACGATCTTGGACAAACATCATGGTAACAGTACTGTTTACTAGCTGATGACCCCGTGACCCTCACAAAGGTCTTGCATGCTGACCCCGATGGCTAATTCTTGGCTCCACCCCTACTTGATGGTCGGGGCAAGAAGGTGCGACTTGATAAACAACTTTACTTAAAAATTAGCCAACTTGATGTAAGTGCAGGGGTAACGCGAGGTAGAAGCTTGTTGTGGGAGGAGATAAAACAAGTTGGAAGGAGAAAAAAGATTGGGTGTCTTTTAATATTGGTTGGATACAAGAGAATTTTAAGCTTAGGAAGCTTCACAAATATCAAATTCCTTTAACTACTGGGCATCTAAAGTTGGTGGAAATTTTTGAAGGAGCGAATTTGCCATATTTTTCAATAAAAACTTTTACTAGCTATGTAGGTTGACTTCAGAATAAAAGAAGACGTTACACAAAGAAGGCATGCACTATGTTGTCTTAACCTCCTTTCGGGGTCTTGTATTTTACTTTTGTTGTCGGGGGGTTTTCACAGTCAAAGTCTTTGGCTTATGATATGTATGACTCTAAAACTTTATTTCCTTCCTTAATGAAAGGCAGAGCTACTGTCAATTTGGTTTAAAAAAAATAACAAGTTCCACTTGCAAGTTGCTAGTCGCTCCTCTATCAAATCCTTGAAGGCTCCTTCGAATAAACGGCAAAACCTGAAGGACTTCCACGGAAAACAACTCTTTCTAATCTCATTCTCAGCGGCGTCATCCCCGCCGCGGCATTTCGCCGAACGAGTGGCGCGCACCGCCCACCCAAACCCCCCGCTCCCCGCTCCCCGCTCCCCGCCCCAACCCGTACCCCAAAACCCTTACTCCCCGCCGCGCCGACGCCATGCTACACTCCGGCCTCTCCAAGTCCCACCCCTTCCCGCTCCTCGCGGCGGCGTCCTCGCCTCGCCGCATTCTCCTCGCCGGCCTCCTCCGCGCCGGCTACCTCTCCAAGCATCCGGCCTCATCACCCGTGCCTCGTCCGGCCTCCACCGCCCGTGCGAGCTCCAGGGCCGCAACCTCCCCGGGCGACCCCTCCCGCTTCGGGCTGGGAGGCAGGGTTTCGTTCTCCACCGCCCCAGATGGGTCCGCATCGGCTGGCGGCGGGAGGGCGCTTCCCTGGCTTGCTGCCGAAGCTGGCAACAGCGGCGCCCCCGCTGCGAGGACTAGCGCCGGCCGCTCCTCCTCGTGGGAGAGCTCCGCGGAGAAGTTCTTCTCAAGAGACGACCAATACACGCAAAGAGAAGTGTCGGGCGACAGGAGGTCGAACAAGGTGGCGATTAGGGAGGATGGTGACGAGAATGAGCCAATTGACAATCCCAAATGGGGAAGGATTAAGGACAGGTACCGGCAAGCTGTGGGGAGGGATGGAGGGTCCCGTGGGGAGAGGTTTAGGGGGGAGAGGTTTGACAAGCCACATGTGAGGCAGTGGAACAACCAGGAGAACTGGGGGAGGAAGACGGGGAAGGAGGCAGGGGAATCGACGGTGCCTAAGATGGTGGGGCAAGGGGTTTATGGTGTTGGGCCAGTGCTTGCAGCGCTCATGGCTGGGAGGAGGGAGTTTTATGCATTGTATATGCAGGAAGGTATGGATTTGAGCGGGAGTAACAAGAAGAAGAAGGATAAAAAGGCAGTCGAGAAAGTGCTGCGGATGGCAGAGAAGATTAGTCTGAAGGTCATCGAGACGTCGAAGCATGACCTTAACATGGTGGTGGATAACCGGCCACACCAAGGCCTGGTGCTTGATGCATCACCCCTGGAAATGGTGAATATGAAGGAGTTGGATCCAGTCAGGTTGGAAGGTGGAAAAGCACCTGTCTGGATAGCCTTGGATGAGGTTATGGATCCTCAGAATTTAGGAGCCATAATTAGGTCTGCCTACTACTTTGGTGCTGAGGGGGTCGTGCTGTGTGCTAAGAATTCGGCTCCATTGAGTGGAGTTGTGAGCAAAGCTAGTGCAGGCTCGCTTGAGTTGATCGAGCTGCTTTCCTGCAGAAACATGATGCATTTCTTGTCTTCATCAGCTGAAAATGGGTGGCGAGTTCTTGGTGGTACCATTGCTAACAAAGCTGTACCTCTTTCTGAAGTTCAAACAGGGGTGCCAACTATTCTTGTATTGGGCAGTGAAGGTACTGGTTTGAGACCCCTGGTTGAGCGATCCTGCACACATCTGGTCAGAATTCCTGGAAATGCTGGTGCATTTGTTGAAGGAGCAGATGCAGACACAGATGAAGGGGAAGAAGGTGATAGCTCTTCTAGTAATCAAGATTTGAGATCGTTCCTTGCGGTGGAGAGTCTGAATGTTAGTGTCGCAGCAGGAGTTTTGCTTTATCATCTGGCTGGAAAACATGCCTGCCCCGTAAGTGATACATCTAGCGTTGCTCAAATGTAAGGATACTTTGTGATCCATGCATATCAAAGTTATTACAATTGCCCAATTTAGTGCTTCTGCTAAAGACTATAATTTCTGTTGCATGCTTTAATTCTTCTGTTTCATTATAAAACTTCTTAGATAGTCTTGATAATTTCTCAATTCTTTGAGAAATACATTATCTGTATTCTCATCAGGCTTAGTGCCTTAGGGGGGCTTTGTACTAGCATTCTACACTGGTCAGTAACTCTGTATCTTATGTTGGTAGGAAAAAAGAAATCAACTGAGATGATTTATTGCTAATTTCTCATCACTTCTTTTTCTTAAATCATATTTGTGGCTGTATTCCAACAGCAATAAGGTTCATTTATGTTACTGGATCAGCTCCCTGATCATAGCACAAGGTAAAAGTATTCTGCTCGATCTTTTGAATCTCGCACTGCATTATCATCCTTGCCATTTGGACTTCAAATTACTGATCCTGCCTATTGCTGAAATTTTCAAGTGTGCTGTACTGTAATCTGTAGCTTGAGCCATCAAATCTGTTTTGGGTGTTTACTTTTTTGTTTATAAAACATACTATGTAGGCAGATTTATTTAATCATCCTGCATATTCCCTTGCTTATATTTTACTTTTTTTTATATGACCTGTTCGTGGACAACTGTAGCCACTTTTGGAATGATATAGAAGTGCCTGTCCATTCTTATGACTCGAGGTTTACTGATGCATGCTAGTTACATATTTGCATCTATGAGAAAGAATACAGCTGAACTTTCAATTGTCAAACTTTGAGTGTTCTTATTTATCATTAAGAGATCACTCTTATACTATATTTTAACATATCATGCATGACTATAGAGGGAAGGAAACATGTACAAGATAAGAAATACAAAGCTAATGTTTCACGGGAAACAGGATAGGTCATTTCAGATAAGAAATGAGAATATTCTGCATGCTGGTTTCTTCACATTGATAAAGTGGGAATCTAATTCTGACTTGTTCGAGCAAACACATGTAAGGATTTGAAGAAAAGAGTAAGGATTAAGAAGCCTCCAATTCTTTTCACCCTGCTCTTATTTTATAGGTTATGTGTCGCAGTTGTGTTGGATTGAGTTTGAACGTACAAGAGGTGGTGTCTTTCAAATTTGAATGTATTTTTGAACCGCTAATTTGGCAACTTTTAAGTTTTGCTGGCAGTTTTTTCTTCTTCTGTAATGATGTTACTTTTGTGCTATTATGCTGGTGTGAACTTGTGCTGATGGGTCTACCTAAGACTCACTCCACTTAACTACCTACTTACTTTGTAGCTCCTTTAGTACACATGGTTGATAAATCAAAAAAAAATATAAGATGAGCCAATGAGTCAACCCGAAACTTACTTTCATCTCTAATTGTGCTGTAAGGGAATGTTTCTTCTTTAGTGCAGCGCAAGAAAAATAATCTTTGCACCATTTCCTTTATGTGGTGTTATGCTCATTTACTTGTTTTCTTAATATCCGATGTCTTCAGTTTAAATGAATTCATCCTAGTCATCGAGCCAACACATGTTGCATTTACTGGTGGGACCATTCCCTTACTTTAATATTGTACATATCCTCTTGTGATTGAATTGTGAGTCTTAGTGTCTCTTGATGAACATGTCATGAAGTTAGTGCATGGCTGGATAAATAAACTACCAATCTTCTGTACATGTTCTTTACAGTGTTCTTGCTTAGCAAAATGATAACAATGATCTCGTATATATGGGTGCTAGATTCTTCTCCTATGAAAGAGCATTAGATAATAACACACTGTTAACTGAAATAGGTTGCATATGGACAGGGTTGCAGCTATGTACCGACCATTCTTTTTGGATGGCAAGCCACTGTATTGAAACTATGAGTTGGCAGTTTTTTTAGAAGAGGGATATATAAACTGGAAATGCAGGAAATCAAACTGTTGGAATATATGAATCTGGCTAATTAGAGCCTTGTACAGATCACAATCAGTCAGGCCTTCAGGACAATTTATAGCTTTCAGTACCTAGATTAGCTGTCTCGCAATAGCACTTAAGTATGGTAGCTGTCCCTGTAAATGCCTTCTGCTTCTTAGCCTGGCCGTGTCCTATTTAAGCACATCAAGGCTGCAATGCTAACCATTGTAGAAATTCTCTAAACCTTCCTTCACAGACTAGTCACACAAACTCGCCTTGTGTGCTAAACGTTAATGTCTATGAGATGTTCATATGTGCCAGTGTATCATTGGGATTTATAAATTATAATAAACTTATAGACTTCTCTAATTGCCTATGATGCCAGTTTTTCTCGAACACGCAGGAGAGCTGTGTATCTTTGTATTAAGAGAGAATAGATGGTCCAATTACAAAATTCATCACCACACCTTGGACTAGAGTGAGGGATGAGGGTTTTTTAGACAAGACTCTTGCATAGATGAAACACAGCTAAGACCTGACCAAGATAAATCACTTAACACTACATCACCACCCTTCCTAGGTCCAGGGCAGTAAGCCCCTTGGCCCCAGCTATTTGCCATTGGTGGGACTCATCTTTGAAGGCCTGAAGGGCTCCCTGGAGACTAGGAGCAGCCTATGATGCCAATAATATGCAGAATTTTCCACTTCTCTATCCTATACGATTTCTTGGTTGTCAGGTTACTTTTGTTAGTGTAAATCTATAGCTACTGGTGGAGGTGAACTAAAGATCCACTACAGGAAGGTGCTCTTATGATTTTGACTTTGCAACCTGGGTTGGCTGAGCACCTTTTGTGGATTTCACCGACACAAAAGAACTGGGCTTGCAAAATAACTACAATACGTGGTGGAGATTAAGATATGTTAGGACATTGCGAAAGGCCCTAAGATTCTTTCGTAATCCACCGTGTCTCTTCAACTTTTCCTGCTGTCTGGAATTTAGTGATGGTCCAATGACAAAGACATTTCCTTTGTCCCCAATTCCTAGACTTGTTGGCCTGAAAGCATCGAGGTGAATATTCCTCTCTAGAAGAAGTTTCTCTGGGAGGTTGGGGGGGGGGGGGGGGATCATCACGAATTATATTTTGTCCTTTCACTCAGATGTTAGCTATCTGCAGAAGACAAATGACTTCTTGTTAATGCTTGAGGCTGAAGGTGGTTCAAGCTTATGATTGTTATTTCTGCATTTAATTTTTCGGGTAAGCCTTGTGACCCCATTTTCAATAAGCCTCATAGCAGCTAAAACAGCCTGTTGGATTCTACTCATACGTCTGAGGTACATGCTTTGGTCCTGGCACATAAGTCTTCAACTGTACTGTACATAAATAGTGGAACTTCCTCTGTTGATATTTCAATTTTCAGAAGTCAACAAGATTTATAGGCATAAAACATTGTTTGTAAACAGTGTCATTTGGTGTGTTGTTTCTGTCGATCTAGAAAGTCAGTGCCACCTGCTGTTATATCTTGACTTTTTTGAGAGATCCTGGGGTGTAGTCACCAGGCTACCATGGCAGCTTGGATATAATTTCCAGGTTTGGCAGCTGGTGTCATCGGGTGCGTGTAATTATTAATGGACCTGGATAATGTTATATACTCATGTAGAAGTAACAGTCCCTCACTATTGGCAATTTGGCAACCAACAGGCATGAAGGCACTGGCAAATGCTTTGCTTTCATAGTTCATCGTCACTGGTACCTTGCTCTTCTTTTTTCCATTTTTTGTGTCCTAGTCTCCTAGATTCATAGGCAAATTCCACATGAAATTGCACTCTGTAGATGCCATGTCAACAATGTGGATAGCTGATAGCATGTTGCTGTTCTCTACAGCACATCTAATGATTGTGGTCTGGACATTAGATTTGCTTGTTGGGTTACAGAAGAACTGATTACAAATCTGTCACACAACAAGGAGTTTTACATGGGTAAGCCTTTCATCTGCAAACTGTCTTAAAAGTCCAATGCCAAAACCATGTAGAATTGCATTAGGACATTACCTACAACAATAAATTACGTGGTAGCCTATAATTTACAAAGTAGCTGGCGCCTTTCCATGCATCTGAAATATGCTAGTTCATCTCATTAGGTTAGTCTCTACAAGGAAAAAAAATAGGTGTCATCCCGAAATCGGAATGGGCCGGCTTCAATTTCCTCTAGTTTCAAATGATAGAATTGTCATTGTTGGCTTTCAGCAATTTGGCACTCTTCTAGGAGCCACTCCAATCTGTAAAAAAGAGGAGGCAGTGAAACGAAGGTCATACTTAGTTTGGGGTAATCAAACCTGTAACTGAAATCTGCACACGCCACTTGAGGTGGCCTTGTGCTTACCAAACCATGGGAAAGCTCTGAGCTCCTCAAAACCCTCAGCCTTTTAGCAGTTGAGACAAATACACTGCAAGGATTATATACAGAAGAAAGAGTTTAGATTGTGCAATAAAGTACAAGTTGTATAATTCAATTTCAAAGTAGTGTAAACAGTATGTCATGACACAATTTTAGAGAAGGCACGTGAAGCAAAATGAAGTTTACTGAGTTGGAGGTGTTGATCATATCATGTGTTCTTTTATGTTGCTAGGGTATGGTCGAATTGTGAAAAACAAAGAAAGCTTACTTCCACGGCACGTCTCCCACCAGCATCTTGTCTCCTTCATTGTCTTCATAAACTAGAGTATATTCACCAGATCCGTTCAATAATTGAGAAAATATTTTTTCATCTGCTCCTAGCTGTGCATTCTCAGCACTAGATAGATTCTTTTGAGCTGCAACATAGGTTACTGCAGTGTTAAAGGAAAGAAAAGTAAAACTTGGTGATGTAAAGGTGCACAAATTGACCACTAAAATGACTCAAAGTACTTGTTTCATTTGAATTGATTATTGATTTTGTACCTGCAAGAAAACCTTGGAAAAGCTCTTTGACAGCCAATGATAGCCTCTCGTAGCTGTCATAGGCTGCAAGGTTTACTTTCCTTCCAATGGGGATCCCATCCATGTTGATTTTTACGAGATGATTCTTAATGCAGGTGAGCTTCTCCTCCATGCTAGCTTCACCCTTTTGTGATCCAGTGGATTGTTTGGATGAACTACCATTAGCAAGGTTTTTCCTGAAGGATCCGATTGGAGGCCAACCCACCACCGGAGCTGAAGCACCTCTACATCAGATTAGAGCACGGGTGAGTTTGTCTGTGAACTATTGTAAAATGAATATAGTATCAATATCTATAAAATGTCCTATGGTTGATGCTGTTATTCCCTTCCAACTTATACTGCAATTGTGCTAAGAAGAATGCCAGAACAAAAATGCTCAAGGACTAAATTTCTACCAAAAAGTTCAAGAATCAAAACTGCTAGTCTGGGATACAATAACGACGACCAGAAAAATACTAATTTGAAAAAGGTAATTGTAGATGAGTAAAAGTCGACCACCTTTATACATGATAAATTTGCTCTGATTTGACAAACTGAAGGGAACATCTTTTAGACAGGGAAATAAAATCCTTAAGAAAGCAAAACCACATCTAGGGCTATCATTACCTTCCCTGGGCCTTTGGTCTGTTGCGCACAGATGCTGCGGGAGGGGCATGTGATGGTGGTGGGCAGCATCCTTTTTTTCTCTCACTCACCACTACAATCTTTTGCTCCAGTGCTAGTTCGTTCCCACACCCAGCTCTGGCCTGCTGCTTCTGCTCATCACAACCTTCACACAACAGAATAAAAGATAATTACTACAACCTTTGAACATCAGAACAAAATAAGATTTCTAGTATGGTGGTTATATTGTTTGTTTCTGTGTTTTTCATCTCTAATAAACAAGAGCACAAGACAAGAATACTGCTAAGCTGCTAGTTACCTTCTGTTTTGACCTCAATGGTGTCTAAGAACACCCTCTTTGTCCCAGTTGTAGTAGTGTTTGTTGTCGGCTTTGAGGGTTCATGGAAGCAACAAAGAGAGAGAGCTGGCCTCTCTCGCTGTATCCCTTCATGTCTTGACACAGTTGCTGTCTCTTCTTCTACGAGACCAGGAAGGCTGAGTTTCAGCTCTAGCTTCCTGTCCTCCTCGCTCACAAAGCCTGTGTTTCTTGATCTTCCTTCACCTTGTGCTTCCCTCACCTTCCATTCTTTCCCATCAGGGATAAGATCTAGCAGCCGTGGAAGTGTCTCTCTTCCTTCGGAGTCTCCCATTGGGCTGGTTCTTCGTGAGCTGATTCAGAGGCTCCAAGAGTCGAAACAACAACCCTCCTAAAATTATAGTATTAGGCAATGAGAGGTGTGCGACTCCCTGGAAGTTTAGTTGTACACTCAACTTAGGCCAGAGAAAGCGAGTACGTGACAAAACAGCGAAGCGTGTGGTGAGGTCAAAGCGAACATCCAAAAGACAAAGCACCGGAAAAGGAGGGGGGCTTAACATCAAGATGAGCTCACTCAAGGCAAGGAAAATGGAACATGCAACTTGCTTATTCTAGCAACAAGACAATACTATTAAATCTTTGTTTTCAACAGAAGCGAAACACGAAACGGAACCTACTCCTGGCAATTGGCAAATGCATTAGGAAAAAGAGAAGTGCTGATATGCTGCTTTTCATCCGAGCAAAGCTTGAAAATGGTCAGTCACAGTTGAAACCAAGTCATGCCAAAGCTGTTTCAGGCATGGAAACAACAACCGGCAACTCTTGCAAGTTACACCAGCAAACGGAATGAACAAGAACTCTTCTACTATCATCAGCAGAGAAGTTGCCAGGAGATAAGAAGAGGTGCGACAAACCTTGCAGCCCGAGAGCTCCAGAAGACCGAAACCCAGGTGGGAAATGGCCAAGTGGAAGCGGCCGGCAAGAGCTCGCGAAATGAGCCTTGGCTCTTGTCCTGCTGGGGGCGCCCCGGGCTGGTTGCTCGCTGTTCCTTTCTAGGCCTTCCCCTTTTGTCCCATACAGCTCTCCTTTTTATCCCGCGCTCCTTTCCTTTGCCGCCCGGCCGCTCCGCTGCCCTGGCGAAGCATGCGCTTTGGTGACTAGGCGTGCACCCGTGTTATGCCTGGGAGACTAGGACCAGACCGGCACCGGCCTCATGTGATGTATCGGAGATTATTCCATTTATACAGTGTGCGGATGGGTCACGGGAGCGTGTGCGTGTTTTCCGTGCTCGTGTCGTCTTCTCCCGTGCTGAGCGTGTGGTGTGTCTCGCAGGCAGCTGGTGTTGCGGGTGGCGGGCGGCCAAGGCGTGCGCCGAGGAGGACTGGAGGAGGGAGGGAGGAGCACGCTTATCCGAGCAAGTGGGGGCGAGGTGATGGGTGGTGCCTCGTCCTGCGCCCTTACACACACCTGTGTGGCGTTCCTCGTCGTGGTGGCGTATGGAATGGCTCCACTTCACTCCGGCCTCACGCACGGGACCACCGTGGCGGATGAGACGATGGCCGTCTCCTTTTCAATGCTGGGCTGTTGGCATTCCACTTGGGTCTCCTGTGAAGCACTGAAGCTGTGCTGCCTCCAAATTCTCCCTGTTCATGCTTATCATCAGGAATAATTGATTGAAGCAGCTCAGCGGTCATCTCGGTTGACAAAGCCGTGCTTGTTTGACTCGGGGTCTGTTTAGTTCCCCAAAATTCCAACTTTGGCATTATGAAAAAAAAATTCCCCATCACATCAAACTTGCGGTACATGCATGGAGTATTAAATGTAGATGAAATCAAAAACTAATTGCACAGTTTTGTTGTACTTTGCGAGATGAATCTTTTGACCTAATTAGTCAATGTTTGGACAATAATTCATAAATACAAACGAAATACTACAGTTGCGCATTTATGGCAAAATGCAAACTTTGCCACTCCCAATTTGGGAACAAACCAAGGCCACGGTGGTGGTGTTGCCTCTTTAGGGTCTGTTTGGTTTAAGTTGCTTATGCATAAGCAACTTATTTGCTTATAAAACCAATCACCATTGCTTATTGGGTTGCTTATGGGGCTGCTTATTTTTAGCACATAAGCAACACAAGAGTTGCTTATGGGGACTAAAAGATGCACTTTACACCTCTTGCTCTCATTGAATGCCTGGTTGCTCTCCCTCTCTCTCAATGATTAGGGACAAACATGACAATATCCATCTCATTCAATGCTTATAAGGAAGGGTATCTAAATAGTTGAATTAAAAATAAGCAACTCAATTAAACATGCCCTTGCTGGTCTGTACTGGGGGTACGTGCATGCACTCGTAGGTCGTAGCAGCAGTGCACGAAAAGATAAGAGAAACTAATGCTTACTTGCTGTCCCGAGCCGTTGACGATCGAGTTTTCAACTGCTGGGCGTGCCTCAATCGTGCAAGTTGATTGGAATGCCGTCATCCTGCCCGGCAATCCAGGGAACCGAAACTTTTGCAGCACTCTTGGGTCTATTGAACTTGTTAGGGCCTGTTTGGCAACAACGTGTTAAAGTTTAACACCCGTCACATCGGATATTTAAATGCTAATTAGGAGTATTAAACATAGACTAATTACAAAACTAATTGCACAGATGGAGTGTAATTCGCGAGACGAATCTATTAAGCCTAATTTGTCCATGATTTGACAATATGGTGCTACAGTAACCATTTGCTAATGATGGATTAATTAGGCTTAATAGATTCGTCTCGCGAATTAGCACAGGGTTCTGCAATTAGTTTTATAATTAGCTCATGTTTAGTTCTCCTAATTAGCATCCGAACATCCGATGTGACACTCTTAAAGTTTAACACCTCGTATCCAAACAAATGCAGGTTTTGATGAGGCGTTGCCTGTCCCACCGGTGCACCAATGACGATTTCCTCGGGACCTTCGGACCGCATGTCCTTTGGCATGGCTCTTTCCGCAGGAGAACCCCAAATTTTGCAAGCTTTTGCAATTGATGGGGCTCCCTCCCGTCCTTGTCTGCTTGCCTACACATGCGTGCAGTGTCTGCAGGCCACGTACTTTTCTTGCCCATCATCAACTTGGCATGCCTGTCTTCATTCCCAAATAATGTCTGAGGGCTACAAAGATCAGCATGCTTTTCTCAGCTCTCAGGGGGACCAATGCGCATTAATGTTGTCATAAATCATTAACCCCCGTTAACCAAGTCTTTAAAATGAGTAAAAAAATATCAATCTCAGCTCTTAGCAAAAGAATGCACTTTTGGATTTTTCAAATTGTCAAAACATAGCTTTGTGAACTTACAAAGTACAAACCTAGTAAAATCCTGGTATTGGCTACGAAAAGTACTTCCCCAAGACAATCTCGTGTTGCTTGCATAGTCCAGACTTCAGATTAGATACCCGTAGAAATGACCAAACTTTTAAAGTTCATCAGCCGCGCGCACATAATCATGAAACACTTTGATTGAAGCAGGCTGCCTCCCATGGCCCTATATATCCATGTATCGCTAATTAATCCAACCGTGCTGTTTGTGATCTAAGCATGTTAGCCCGGTCACTTTCCAACTCTTCTCAGGTTTAAAATCTGCTACCCAGCACTGAAAGGTACAGCAACACGCCACGTGAGTGCCGAGTCATTCGGACAAGAGTGGTTACCGACTCCCTGATAACGATCCCCCTCTGATTACTCAAAAGCTTACAGCTTACTGCATATATATGACATAAAATCTTCACCTTACCTGCTTCCTACACGACAACAAGTGTACTGTTTGCAGTGTGGTACTACTACCTAAGATTGTACTATATGCTTAGTAATTCTGTAACACGAAACGAGTGTCCAATTTGATGAGTAGCAAATAAAAAGTATATCCAGGACGTCGTCTTCGCGTGAACACCTAATAAGAAGCCTGTGATAGTCAAAACCAGCGTCGACAAATGATTATATTGTCACAATGTCACTCTCCATTGATAAAAGAGACACACGAGCGGGAGCTGGAGTTTGGAACCTTTCAACAGGAATGGACGAATGGTGCGTGTGCTGTGTCGCTTCCCGGATGCCGTGAACAAAGCTGGTCAAAATCTGAATAAAACCTTTTCAAAAAAAAAACTGAATAAGAGCATGTTTGGATCGGCGTCCTAAACTTTAGTACACATCACATCAGATGTTTAGATACTAATTAGAAGATTAAATATTAATCTAATTACAAAACTAATTGTACAGATGGAGTCTAATTCGCGAGACGAATCTATTAAGCTTAATTAGTCCATGATTTGACAATGTGGTGCTACAGTAACTATTTGTTAATGATGGATTAATTAGACTTAATAGATTCGTCTCGCAAATTAGTATAGGGGTTCTGCAGTTAGTTTTATAATTAGCTCATGTTTAGTCTTCCTAATTAATATCCGAACATCCGATATGACCCTCCTGAAATTTAGTACCTTGTATCCAAGCACCCCCTAAAGCATTAGATCAGCCTGCATCATGTAGTACGGCACATTAAACGACCCTAAGGAAACAGGAAGGCATCAGCCATCAAATCGAAAAGTGCCCGCGCGCGTTGGCAACTAGGGGGTGTCGTTCCTTAAGCTAAATGTCCGTATCACATCAAATCTTCGAAGCTAATAAGAAGGACTAAATATGAGTTAATTATAAAACTAATTATACAGATGGAGGCTAATTCACCAGACGAATCTATTAAACTTATTTAATTCATCATTAGCAAATGGTTACTGTAGCAGCATATTGTCAAATCATGAATTAATTAGGTTTAATAGATTCGTCTCGCGAATTAGCCTCCATCTGTGCAATGGGTTTTGTAAACAGTTTATGTTTAATAATTTTAATTAGTGTCTAAACATTTGATGTGATAGGAAACTTTAGGGATGGGAACCAGGACCTTAGCACGGACTAATTCTAATTGCTGTCAGACAGAAGCTTCGACTACTCAATTCGGATCAGAGGGACGCTACGCGAGCCGTCAGCTGTGTTTAATCTCTACGGAGTATTTCCATTTTGCTATTCGAGCGAGCCATACATCTGGTCGGAGATTCCAACGATTCGGAGGGCAAGTCCCTGTGGTAAATGGTATGCGGCACGAGGGACCGGGCGTACGGTATGAACGTGCCGCCGCTTTCAGGCCGGAAGGACGAGACGGTGGACGCCGGCCGGTCAAATCCAAAAAGGGCACGCGCATCGGCATATGCCTGGCGCGGCCCCGTACTCCCACAGGCCGCCGCTGGCCGCAGCAGCGTGGTGGTCCGGCCGCTGCACCGGCCGTTGTCGTTTGCATCATCATTAGAGCACAGCACACACAACGCACTCACCAGTCACCAGCCATCGCCAGCCACCCTGTCGCTGCGTAACTGCGTTCATCCTGTCATCCACGCGATCGCGGCCGAGGGAGGAGAAAGATTCGCGCGATCCAATCGGGTATTACCGAAACGCACCTACGCGTCGCGCGTCACAGGCTCACAGCGGCAGTTGCGCGAAATGATGATGAGCGCAGGGCAGGCGGCTCAGGGCGGCAGGCGGCCGGACACGGCCGGCCAGCCAGCCAGCTAGACAGACAGAGCCAGGGGCCGGATTGATGGGCACGGGACAAGCCGGAGGAGCCCTGGGAGGTGAAGGCCCCCTCGCATCGAAATTCGCCAATTCCTATCTGCCTCCGGCCCTCCGCACGGTCAGGGTCTCATCACTCATCAGAGGGTCCGGTCCGTCTGAGGCTCTAGCACGCTGCACTGGCCTGCCGGTCAGGAGCGCATGCACGCTGGCATGCAGTCGTGCCGTGCTGCCCGTGCATGCACGCCGCGCCGTGCATGCACGCTCCCTGATGCCGCCGGCGAGGCCCTGCCGCGAGCCCTTGACCGCACGGCGCCCTGCAACCTGCCGCCCCCTGGCCCTGGCCGCCGCTGCTGGCTCGGCAGTCGGCAGCAAGGCATGCATGCAGCTTTTCCGCTAGGCCTCTGGGGCAACGCGCACGTTTGCGCCACCGTTTTCGTCGTGGTCCGTGCGGGGTTTTGGCGCTTTCTGCGGTGGAGTCCGCCTGCCTGAGCCTGACCGTGGCATGACTGCCGCTGTGCAGGGAGCAGCGTTGACGGCGGCAAGTTTACAGTTTAATACATTGCTGAAAAATTGAATGTGCTAGTAGGAGACGACCTGCTGTGTCTTTCTCCTTCCTAATATGTTCTCCTTAAACCTTTTGAATTGTGGTAAGCCTCAATGGTTTCTTTTTAGTTTTTTTTATAGAGTGGTTTCTTTTTAGTTGTAAAACCTCAAAGGTTCAAAGCAGCAGAAGTTACAGGTGCATAACAGAACTATATCATCAACTGACGAACAAACTACAAACCGAAATTGACACACGCAAACAATACCTGTTATAGGACATCGAAACGAATGTGCAAGCACCAAGCAGTTTAATAGACCAATATCTGATGACAATACGCTTAATTTCTGCATCAAGTTTTTTTTTTCTTTGGCGATTGGGTTCAAATACTCTGTAAAATTAACTAGGACATGAGGCAACCATACCCGTTTTTTCAATCGTCGTCGCGTTTGCGTTTCGTTTCGCTCGTCCGCAATGTCAAGAGCCCAACTGCAGCCATCTGCAGGAACCTGCTCGCGTAGCTCTCCGCGGGCGCCACCTCCTCGTCCACGGCTTCTTCCTGCTCGCCACCGTCTTCACGAAGCAGCATGACCAGCCCGAGCACGCCATCCGGGTAGGGATGGCCGCAATCCTCCTCGGCGGGCGGCGGCGGCAGCGCGCGCGAGCGAAACGCCCACAGCTCAACCGTGACGCGCCGCGTCAAGCGGGCTTCGTTGGCTATCGTCAGATGGTGAGCCTCCCGGAAACGCTTCCACCCCTCCCTCATGAACCTGTAGTGCTTGTCGTTCTTCCATAACTTGCACGTCATCTTGTACTCGCAGCCACGGTGGTCGAATGCCGTCACCGACATCCCAGTGGAGGTCCTGAGGAGGGCCCTCTCAGCGTCCGTGAAGGCCCGGGAGAGCGGGCTCCGGCCGGAGAGCTGCAACCGGTTCTGGTTGGCTCTGGCGTCGGTGGATTGCAGCCGCTTCGTGGCGACGAGGCGCGGGGCCGACGCGCCGAGCTCGGACAGGCGGGCTAGAAGCGCGTCGCTGACTTGGTTGTCCCCGAACTTGAAGTCATGGCGTGCCGCCGCCACCGTCGCCTTCTTTCCGTCGGCCGTCGTCACCATCAGGGAACACGTGTCGCCCATACCCTCATTGTCCTTGGCGTGACCGCTTCCCCATGCTTCGTCGTGACCAGACCATCGCCGCCCCTCGTTCTCCCTCCCTCTAATCGCATCATGCATGAGCTTTTTCGCCGGCGGCAGGCGCGATCCTCCATCCCTGCGCCTAGCAGGGCTCCGCTCTTTCGGTTCTCCATTCCCTTTCGACGAGATTCCGTCTTCTTCCATTCGGTCCGGGCTGCCCCTGTTGCCGCTGCGATCAACACCATCATAAGGCGACGCCGCCGCCGCATTGCACAGGGCATCGGTGCCGAGGGACGCGTCATCGTTCTTCCTGGACCCGAGGTTTTCCGCGCGCCACCCCTGGACCGCGGTGACCTCCGCGTCGTGCGGCCCATCGGCCGCGCAGCCAAAGCGACGTTCATGATCAGCATCTCGCGAACTGGCCGTCTTCGTTGTTGTAGATGCAACCTCCATTTGGATTGCCTTTGACGACGGCAGAATCGCTGCGGCACGACGACGAAGCTTTTCTGAGGAGATTTGGTTTAGGAAAATCTGCTCCAGGTACGACATATACCACGTACGCCCGCGTGTATCTAGAGAGTTTGATTCTGAAGTGGGCACTTCAAATCGCCATATCTCTTATCTGTATCTGTAACATCGAGGCAGTTTAAATGGGTATCCTTGTTCCCTACGTACGGAAAGGAGGGGATGGTTACGCTCACGCACGGGTTTGTCCTCCAAGAAAAGAGTGCCACGGTTAAAAGGGGAAGGAAACACACGGGGTATTGGGCTTCCGTTCACCCCCATGGAAACAGTAACAGCCTCAAATCCTTGGTCGATACGAAATCAGGATTTGAGTGGCAGAACGGTTAAAAAACAGTAAATCCCGTGTCCCGTGATACACAGCACTTGCGAGGCCATGAGCCCATGAGTACTGGTTGGGCTGGGGGGTACTGTCTCTCTGGGCCGTAGCGGACCACAGCAACAGTTCTTCACTTCTTTGTCGCAATGGATTCGTGATGCGACATTATGACATAATAATGTGATTATTCCTTGTCTTTCAAGGCAAAGGATATCGAAGCCTAACCTGGTGTCAGTTGCTGAAGAATAATCCTGATATTTTCATCGCTTTTCTGCTATGAAAACTTTCTAAACTGTTACCGGCTAGTAACGTATGCTGTTGTTAGTAATTTCTTTTCGAGGTTGGATATCCTTCTTATTACTGTCCTGGTAGTTACTTTTCCGCGAAAAGAAGTAACAGACGCTTAACAAACGGAAGACGAGACAAAAGAGGGGTGAAAAGGGGTCCGTTTTGGTGACCTAACACATGAGCAGGGCCCCTTAACCAAGCTGGACACGATGGACAGCGGCAGGCAGCACTACCTGGCTGTACCCCCCCACCACGAATCAATGCCCCCTTCTTTAGGTGGTGTGTACCGGCTGGAGACGCGCACTGTCCGTTCCAAAGAAACAGGCAAAAACAATACTCCCATATCTCATGCCACCGATTTTTAATGAACTGTATAGAAAGCATGAAAAGCTCAGCCAGTCAAAGTGGTTTAAGTTACAGCCCTATATTCAGGTTGCACTTTTGCCCAGTGCTGTGATCGAGCAAAGAGTTCAGGGTCTGCACAAACCAAAACGAAAAAAAAACTACACGAGATCGTATATCATGAACTAATTTGGCTGTAGCCCTCTTTGCTGCCTAAAATTCTTTTGTTCCGACGAAGCCATGGATGCGAGCCCAAAGATGGAGCCCCCATACGTTTCAAAAAAAAAAAAGATGGAGCCCCCATACGTTTCAAAAAAAAAAAAAGATGGAGCCCCTGACGCAGGCTGGACCACGACAAGGTCGTCCAATCCGGATATAATACACGCGTGAGTGCGGTCCGCACAACTCCGACGGTCCCCGTCCCAGAACGCCCCCACCCAGCGACGGGTTCGGTCGATTGGGCTCCCTCCCCTCCTCCTCTTGAAGCGGCGGCGGCGGCGGCGGCGGTGCCCGACTGCCCGTCTTGCCGCCGATCGGTGATCGAGCCGTGCCGGGTTGACGCGCGGGCGCGCCGTAGCATCTCGCTCGGTTCACACAGGCACAGTGCCGGTCTTGGTTGTGTCTTGTATTGTATCCCACGCCACTTATACTTGTTGGGGTCAGGAAGGACTCGGGTAAGTGGTGGGTCTCCTGACCCGTACGTGCCTGGCCCATCCGCATTATTGCACGACACATCGCACTCGCACGTACACAGTGTGAAGCATGCCATGTTCGCCAAATATGGTTACATGTGCGCGGTGGGTTAGTAGAATGGGAGATGAAATCGATCCATTGGCCCGTGGTAAGTCGCCATCTTCTTCGTCGCCGCTTGCCGGTCGGGACGCGTACACGTACGTGCACAGTCGGGTGTGGAATTAACGGCGACTCTATCCGGCCGTGCCCTTGGATCGCGTAACGTGAACGGCGAGGCGAGCGGTACGCTGTACAGACGCGCGTCGTCGCCCATTCAATCACGCGCTGCACCTGTCCTCTCGTGCGAGCCTCGCTGTCTCCGTCCTCCACGGCGGAGAGAGGCTGATCCTCTACGCTGGTAGAAACGAGTGCGCGGGCACAGCGGCTGGTCGAGCGGCGGGCAACCCGCCCGCGAAAGCGTAGCGCACTGGCGCGCGGCGTACGGGGAGCACAGTTGGCTGTCGGCGTGGTCCGCGCCGGGGAAGCGGGGGGCGTGCGCGCGCGGCGCGTCACCCACGCCACCCGGACACCCGGTGATCCAGGAAGCCGGCAGCTAGCTAGTCCGGGCCTCGTAGGCTCGTAGTAATTTGAGCCAGAGCAGAAGGCACGCACGACCATAGGTCCATAGCGGACATGCGGACACAGGGTGTACCTCAGTACTCAGTAGCCCCGGGGACGACGTGCGGGCGCCGGAAAAGAAGGCGGCGACGACCAGGACCAAAGAGCACGCGAGGAGGATTGGAGGAATGCAGCCGCCCCGGCCCAGGGGTCCATGACACTGTACACAGCGTAGAAAGGAACTACTCGTCCTTGTTCGCTAGCGTCTTACCGACCGATATGCTGCTGCCCAATCGTTGACGCCGCCGGGCCGGGCCGCAGCCTGAGCCTGTAGCTCATCAATCAGCGGAGTGCGCCACAGGTTGTAATCATGCTCGTACCCATTAAGCTACTGAGCTTTTACGGCGCCCACACACACATGCTCCGGCGGCGTGCGTACCTCTCACTCGGATACGTTGTTATCCACCGAAATCCCCCCGCCCCACGTGCCACATGATCCACATCCGCAGCCAGTGCCCGGCTAGGCACACCTACTGGTATAGTGGTAGTATAATCCCAATCCACCTGATCCGTGGTTCGGACAGCAAGTACACGCTAGCTAGCAGCCCGACCCGCCGTATAAAACCACCAGCCAAAGGCCCAAAGCCAGCAGCGCACGCACGCGAGCTGCTGCCGCTTTACCTGCTCGGCAGCAGGGAGACGTTAACAAAGCGACTAGAGTAGCAGCAAGCAGATCTCATCTGATCGACCGTACGGATCGCACAGGAAACTCTGAAAAATATCGAGCTTTTTGGTGGGCCCCGGCCTGCAGCGGGCCGATTCGTCCGGCGGGAGTGGGCGTGGCAACGCCGCGGCTCCACCTCGCCGCTGCCGTGGAGTGAAACCGGCCGCCGTGTCGGCCACCCCACGTGCGGGGGCGGGGCCTTTTGGTTTGGCCGCACCCCGGCCCGGCCGTAACGGCGACGCCAGCTACCTCCTGGCTCCCGCCGTGCTCGCGTAGTTAATGCTGCTGGAACCGTGAAAATGATCTTCCGGAGTAGTGATAAGATCAAGTGCCCGAATCGCCATAAATTTCAGCGTTGTTCTTACGCAGTCACGCCCCTGCCCCGTTCCACACACACGACACATACACAGAGACTGAGCAGAGGAACAGTCGGAGTGGGGAGCAGGTGAAGGTAACCCTTGTTTACTTCCCAATTTGGGAGTGGCCAAATTGGTATTTTGCCATAAATGCGCCACTGTAGCATTTCGTTTCTATTTATAAATTATTATCCAAATATTGACTAATTAGGCTCAAAAGATTCGTCTCGCAAAGTACAACAAAACTGTGCAATTAGTTTTTAATTTCGTCTACATTTAGTACTCCATGCATGTACCGCAAGTTTGATGTGATGGGGAATCTTCTTTTTGCATAGTGCCAAAGTTGGGAGTTGGGGGTGAAGTAAACAAGGGGTAACTGCGGTGGGAAAAACCGATTCTCACGGCCCCTTGGGTAGAGCTCGAAAACGGCTCATGAAGCTATTTTTTTTGAGCCGAGCTAAAGGGACAAATTTGAAATGGCTCTAGGGGGGAAGCTTACCGGAGCCGGAGACGTTTTTACACGTGAGGGGTGGAGCTGGTCTTTTTTTTTTCTCCGGCGGCTTCCTCCCGCACGCCCAGTCCAGCAGTTAGGAAAGTGGCCCTCGAGTTGACCAATATTACGCCCAAATTGCCACCGGAACCATCATAAACACGTCACCTCGCCTCGCCTCGCGCAGGAACACCGCTCGCCATGAACCAGCTCTGGCGGCCCACGGTGGTGCGCAGGGAAGGCGCTCTGGGTGGGGAAACGAGCGGATCGACCATGGCTAACCTCGATCCGAGGGTTGGGGGCGGCAGAAGCGCCGCATCTAGGCTGGATGCGACCCTTCCCAGACGGCGGCGGCCGGCCAATGGCGAGTGCAGCAGGCGGCTGGAGTGGCATGGGCGATGGCGGCAGAGCGGGAAGGAGAGGAGGAACGAGCGGGGAGGTGGAGGGAGGTGACGGCCTAGCTACGATGGAATGGGAGGCCGGCGGTTGGAGGAGGATAACGAAGGAAGAGAAAAGAAAGAAGAAGGAAGAGAAAAGTGTCATTGTCAAGATTTGCGCATCGAGACTTTAGACTAGTAAATTTCTTTTATGCGCGTAAGGCTTCGGATGGTGGCGTGGGAGACACGGGGTTAGACTGGTTCGGGCAATGGAAGGCCCTACGTCCAGTATCGAGAGCAGCTCGTGTTACCCATGCGGGGTTCTGTAGTAGGGGTTACAGTAGTACGAGAGAGGGAACCGATCCCAGGTCTCTTGAGTGCGCTCGTGCTCTAAGTGAGTGTGGGAGTGTTCTATTTTCTTCGGAGCCTCCCCTGTCTCAGGACCCCGGTCCTCCTTTTATAGCGCGAAGGGAGAGCTCGGGGTTACGGATGAGCCAGGCGCGAGGAGAAGTAAAAAGGGATAAGCCAAGTAAAAAATATAACATAAGGAGAGGGTCCCAGGGCTACCGCTCTCGCTCCGGCCTCCGATCCCTGTCAGCGCGTCCGTCGAGGGAGGGCGATTTCTTCCAGATCTTGTCGATGATCTCCCTGGTCGCCGTTGCTACCGAGCACGATGATGATCCTCAGCCTTAGCATCTGTGCCCGCCGGGGAGGAGGGCCGATTCTGTTACTCTGCTGATTACCGTAAGACTTGGACGTCGCATCCCTGTCATCGGGAGTGCGGGGCGCGAGAGCAAGCGGAGCGCCCTCCTGTGCCGTTCGACGCGGGTCATGAGTACCCTGTGGCAAATCAGAGGGAGCCGCGGCCGCTGCAGCTCGCGCTGCACGGCCGCGCATGGGCATTCGTGACCGGTTACGTTGGGGACGCCGCTCCTTTTCTGCTTGACAGGGCCGCGATGCATTTATGGCGAGGTTGATAGGGGGACCCACGAGATCGGCACCCTGATCCTCGAGTCTGCGCCCGAGGCGGATATTTGTCTTGTGGACCCGAGCGAGTCCGACCCCCGCGCCCAGGGTCGGACGAGGCGGAGCTTTTGCGGCGGGGGTCTGGCGCTCCCGACCCCGGCCCTCTGGGTCGGGCGAGGCGGAGTTTAGTCTTCAAGGGGTCGGGAATGTCCGACCCCGAGACTCCGGGTCGGGCGAGGCGGAACATGGCCTCTCCCTCCCATATTGGGCTGACGGCAATTTTGCCACCTTAGATGGGCCTGGGCCTTTATGCTTTGTTGATTTCATGGGCTAGGGGAGATCGTTGATATTTCCCCCGAAAGAAAGAAAATAAATAAATAAATGGAAGAAAAGAAAAAAAAGAAAAGAAAAGGAAAAAGAAAAAGAAAAAGAAAAAGAAAAGGGTATTATGGGTATTTCATCTTATCTAACCATTTTAAACTACACGGAAGAGCTGTTTTGCCAAACGGTTTCCAAAAGGAGGAGCCAGAGCCAGAGAAGCCATTCCACCAGAGGAGCCAGAGCCGGAGCCGTTTTAAGAGGAACCGGAACCCTGCCAAACTGGCTCTCGGATAAGTTGCACTAATATGGTAAAAACGCTTCTCTGAGAAGCGGGTTCAGTCCATTTTCTGCGTTTTAGTACAAATGGGAGCTACGGGAAGAAGCGCGATAAGGAGAAGCGGAAAAAAAACGTGATGTTTGGCTACTAGTTGCAGCTTATGTTGGTCATAGATGTTCCAAACAGTTCCGATGGTTGATGGGATGATGGCAGATTAAACGTTGCCGAGCAAAGAAACGGCGATGCGAGAAGGAAAAAAAAAACATAGGAGAAGTAGCAGTACGAGACGAGCCTTTGCATCCTGCCATAAAAATGGACCCGGGCGTTGTTTGCCGACGTGGTGGGCCGTGGTGAAAACTGCCAGCGAGCAGGAGGCAACAGCGCGGAGCCATGGTCTTTTCCTGTAGTTCCATCGATAACACAGCCACAGTATCGTGAGGGGCTTAGCATCATCGGGTGCTTTTGGATTGCTAAACCTTATAAATACTGTGCAGGAAAGGAGGCAGAGGCTCGTCAATTGTGCGGTACCCGACTGGGCACTTATTATAGCAAAGCTCTTCACTGTTTTTGGACCATAGTACATACCTAGATGCGCATGATTTCTTGTCCCCGTACTGCCCCCGGAGACAGAGAGAGAGAGAGAGAGTTTGTGTGTGTGCGTGCGTGATGGGGCTTCTTTTCCGTATTAACCCTCTGCCCCCTTCAACCACATGGAGTCAAACACTATAGAGGTTTAAGTATTGGTGTGTGGTGAGCCTGAGCCATCGAGTTTTTGTGTTTCATGCTGCCGTACCATTTTGCTTATTTCGCAAACCTTTAATATAGAAATTAAGTTCCCATGCTTCTCAAAACATTCAGAGTGGACTTTATCCTTTTCGTTTAATACATTGCATTATTAAAGAGAACTAGAGTCAACCGTTAATCCACAGAACATAGTAAACGATAAGGAAAAGACAGGCAGGGGCATTATGGGCAAACCTAACCGCGCCACCCGCCCCACTTCTCCCCCGTGGCCGTGCGCGCTAAATAACAGCGTTCTGTTACTAAAAGCGGCGTCCCGTTCCCCCAGCGTGCGTTTTGGTGCTCCGACCACGCGAAGCATCCAGCCTTGCTCCAACTCTGCTCGGCACTGCCACCCTCCATGCCCCACCACCACCTCGCCGCCTCGAGGCCAGAACCCTAGCAGAGTAGCAGGCCAGCCCCCAATGCCGCCCCACCGCCTCCTCCCGCTCCTCCTCCTCGTCCTGCCCCTCGCCGCCGTCTCCGGCGCCGCCGCAGCCGGGGCGAACGCCACGTCGTCGGCGCCGCTCGGCTGCTCTGAGCTCTCGCGCGTCTGCACGGCCTTCCTCGCCTTCCCGGCCGCCGGTGCGGGCGCCGCCAATGCCACCCTGCTCGAGTCCATGTTCGACGCCGCGCCGGGGGACCTCACCGCAGACGCCGCGGCCAGCCCGGGGTACGCCTTCGTGCGCAAGAACTGCTCCTGCCTCCCGTCACGCACCTACCTCGCCAACACCACCTACACCATCCCCTCCTCCGCGGCGGCCTCGGGGGCCCCCAACGCCACCGCGGCCGACGTCGCCGCCGCGGCGTACGCGGGCCTCGCCGTGCCGCCTCCAGGCGGGGCGGCGCAGCGGCCGCCGCGCCCCGGTGCCGTGGTGGCGCTCCACCTGCTCTGCGGCTGCTCGTCCGGCACCTGGAACTACCTCCTCAGCTACGTCGGCGTCGAGGGGGACACGGTGGAGTCGCTGTCGAGCAGGTTCGGGGCGAGCATGGATGCCATCGAGGCTGCCAATGCCATGGCCGGCCCCGACCCCATCACCGCCGGGAAGGTGTACTACATCCCACTCAACTCAGGTGAGCGATCCCAATGTCAGCGATCATTTCCGACGAATCGATCAAACATTTCTCTCTTTGTAGAATTCGCTGTGAAAAGTTTGATACTCGGTTTGTTCCTTTCGCCTCAGTTTGCTGGGTTGTTGCAACTTTGCAAGCACGGATCTCTAAATAATTACCACACGTTATGAAGTACGGGTTCTCTGAATTTATTGGTCTGGGCTTGCGAGGCGTACCACGGAATTCACGTTTTACTTCTTGTGGCTGCCCTGGAAATTACCAATTGTCCCAGGACCATGCTGTGGGCACGGTGAATGATTGTGTCAAAATTGTACAGATAGATGTGTTCATTAGTGAGGTGGCAGGTACTCCTTGCCCAATAATCAGCTGCAACTGGGCTTGTGAAACATCAGTGTGTCTAAACAAGTTCCTGAACCATTGACTAGTATATAATTGACTTGATTGCTTTGTGGTTACTTACAAAATGGAGTAAACTAGTCTTACTGGTCTGGTAGCAGCATCTCTTAGTGTGCTGCTATGTAGTTCTAGGTTGGCACAAGGAGGTACATGTGACATCGACTGATTGCACTTAACACATACCCTGCATCTAATCTCCATTAAGAACTGAACCCAAATACTGTCAAAAGTATTATTAGTATCAGTAAGTTGAGCTATGTAATATCAGTGATACGTTAAGTTTCTCACCCTGGACTGTTGTGTCCTCAGTTCTGCATTTGAATGCTGAGCTTCCCAATATTATCCAATGTCTTTCATAAAAAAATATATTATCAAATGTCAGGCTTCTTGGTCAGCTATGGTCTTCGATATATTTTTCCTACTTTAGGGTGCTAACTTTTCTTTTCTACCGTTGCTATTTTCATCTATGCAATATTTTTCTTCTTGCGGTGTTTAAAATTAACCTTACTTTCTGCCATCCTTTTCTGCATAACATCTTGTAATTTTCCTCTAAAGTCTGTAATTGCCTTAGTTTGTAAGATATCCTCATTGACTATTCCAACCTCGTTCACCCATACCAATTTGCAGTTCCTGGACAGGCGTATGTTGCACTACCCCCTCCTCCTGCTCCTGCCCCAGCACCAACAGATAACACATTGCCAGGTTGCTATTATGATCTGCAACTCATTTCATACTGTTTTGAGTGGGTATTCATTGTTGAGTGATGATTTTAATACTGTCTGGCAACACATTGTCAGGTAGTCATTACAATTTATAAGTATTCATTGTTGAGTATTTTAATACTGACTGGCAACACATTGTCAGGTAGTCATTACAATTTATAACTGATTGGTTAATGTTTTGAGCTACATAGATGAATTTTGTGAACAATCGGTGCAGAGTTGTTTATAATATTACAATATGCATATTCCACTTTTTTTTGTTTATTTTTAATATTTTCTTTCTGTTAGTCACTTATTTCATGGTCCTGATCCTGTATTTCTGCTCCAAGTATCAGTGTTGAAAAATGTCAGTTTTGGTATCAAGGACTAACTGCAATCAACAATATTTCTGTTATGATAATCTAACAAAGTATCCTCTGGCATACAACTGCAGAGACACCGGATCACCATTCAACCAAATTTCCTTTTGGATGGGTTATTGGCAGCATGGGAGTTGCACTTGCTTTAATCGCTGTTGCTCTCCTTGCACTTGTCCTATGGAAATCCTTCAGGCACAATCTCCAAGATCCTAGTAACCAGGGAAAGAGCCCAGACCAACATAAGTTTCAGCTCCTTAAGAGTGGTAGTTTCTGTTATGGTTCTGGAAGATACTTGTGTTGCCAATTTGGAAATACAAAACCAACAAGAGCGGATGGTGGTGATCATAACACCAGTGTCCCCAAAGGTCAGTGCACCAATTGTTAACCATTCCTATAAACAGGAGCACAAGTAGCTGCTCCCAAACCCTACGTTTTTTTTTGTTCTGGAGATGGATCAAGTAGTTTTCTTGAAATGGGATCCAATGAAAACTTCAATTAAGATACATAGTAACAAACTCACTATTAGTACTAAATTATTACCTGCACAAATTAACTACTGTTATTTCTCTTTTTCTCATTTCATTTAGTAACTGATCGAACCCTCCAAAACAGGTGTGGCAGCAGACGTATTTGATAGGGAGAAGCCTGTTGTGTTTACATATGAAGAAATACTGACATCAACTGACTCATTTGCTGATGCAAATCTTCTTGGTCATGGTACATATGGATCTGTCTATTATGGTGTTCTCCGAGATCAGGTCCGACATCGAAGTTGCCCATTTCTATGCATAATATTCCTTGTTATTGCCTTCTCACTGTAAAAATGTTGTCCACAGGAGGTTGCAATAAAGAGAATGATGGCCACTAAAACTAAAGAATTTTTAGTGGAGATGAAAGTTCTTTGTAAGGTTCATCATGCTAGTCTGGTACGGTATTTTATTGCTATCAGCTTATCACAAAATCCTAATCTAAATTCATTCTCTTCTGTTCCAAGTTTACTGAACTTTCATTTGTGTGACATGTTTTGTCAAAGGTAGAGTTGATCGGCTATGCAGCAAGTAAGGATGAGCTTTTCCTGGTTTATGAGTATTCTCAAAATGGTTCACTCAAAAATCATCTGCACGATCCTGAAAGCAAGGGTATACCCTCATCTGGCACTTGATTTCTGAAAGATTCTCTTGTTCTTAGATATGACTTTCAGCTTTATAAAGTATTAACATTTTCATAAGTAGTTCATTTATTGGACTATGGAACCCCCAGTGTCATATAATGTCTGATAACTTTCTCATGTACTGGCTCCAGAACATTATGCTATCAGTGTTTCAAAATCACCAGGTGCTAGGCTAGCATTAGGCTTCTGCCTAACGTTGAAACTTGTTGAAAACAATTCTTATGGAGGTGGCCACATTTTTGCTAGCACCCGTATTCAAGTCTTGGTGGGTGACCTCCTAGATGTTAGACTCTTATCAAATGAGCTATCACTCAGTTCTCATAATGGCATGTTAAAACTAGTAGCACCACCTTGCCTAGGCGCCACCTAAGTCCATCTAAGCACTCTGATATCTGGACACACCGATTACCCGTAGCAGGGGCATCAAGGCACTGCCTAGCACTAGGCAGTGGCCTAGGTTGGCTTTTAAATACTGGTATTTATAATAAAGTAAAAAAAATCTTTAGTGGACAAATTAGTTTATCGACTGGTTCTTGAAGTTTACTGCTTGGATCCATTTTTCCTCAGTAGTTATGGAATCATATTTTTTGCCTGACCTGGTACTATGTTACCATCTGTTTGAACGCCTCATTATGCTCTCTCCACTGGATTCATCATTGCTGGTTGATTTATTCTTATTTATTATTTCTTTCAGGGTATTCATCACTTTCATGGATCTTTAGGGTCCAAATTGCACTTGATGCTGCCAGAGGACTCGAATACATTCATGAGCACACAAAAGATCATTATGTTCATAGAGACATTAAATCAAGTAATATCTTGCTTGATGGTTCCTTCAGAGCGAAGGTGAGGTGATTTGAATTATTTGGTTCCCTTTTTCTTGCATCAACTCATACCTTGTGTATCGCATCTTTTGCCTTTACAGATTTCAGATTTTGGCCTTGCAAAACTAGTAGTGAAATCCAGTGATGCAGAGGCTTCTGTCACTAAGGTTGTTGGTACTTTTGGTTATCTGGCCCCTGAGTAAGTGCATTTTTATGTCATACTTTTAATTGAAAGCAAGCTTTGGCTCTACCAATGGTATTGTAACAATCTTTCTTTGATCTTTTAGATACCTGCGAGATGGCCTGGCAACTACGAAGAGTGATGTCTATGCTTTTGGCGTAGTACTTTTTGAGCTAATATCTGGAAAGGAGGCTATTACAAGAGCTGAAGGAATGGGTGCAAGCTCAAACTCTGAAAGGCGCTCACTGGCATCAGTTGTAAGTTTTTCATTATCAGTTGACTTTCTAATATTGTAGCTTATGTCTTTACAGTTATCTTACCATTCAAGTAGCATAGATTTTCCATTTAATTTTGTTCAATGTTTCTAATTTACTTGTTTTTACTCCAAAGGCTTAAGCAACTTTTGTTTTGCACTCCACAGATGTTGAATGCTCTAAGGAAATGTCCTAGCTCAATGTATATGGGGAACCTGAAAGACTGCATTGACCGTAATCTAAGGGACCTTTATCCTCATGACTGTGTGTTCAAGGTATGAATTTTAAACTCATGAACTTCTTGCAATTAGATCTAGTCTTTTCCTAGTTAACTTGAGCTCATCTTGTGGCACCTTTATTCATCGTTCTGAATGTTCTGAAATGCAAATGCTTCTCCAAAGATGGCCATGCTAGCGAAACAGTGTGTGGACGAAGACCCTGTTCTACGGCCGGACATGAAGCAGGTGGTGATCACGCTCTCTCAAATACTGCTGTCGTCCATCGAGTGGGAGTCAACGCAGGCTGGGAACAGCCAGGTGTTCAGTGGTCTCGTGGCGGGGAGGTGATCCGGCCGGACACACTGGCCTGTGATGCTGCTCTACGTGCTCTTCGATCGGTGATCCACTCACCTGGCTCACTGGGGGCGTATTCGCATATAGCCCTACCCTATATATCCTACTGGTCCATTGTCCAGTTGATCAGTTTTTAGGTTTCTTTTGAGAGAATATCTACCATAGTGAAATATATTTCTTGGTGGGTGGTACAGTATGTAGCTACGTATGTATACAAAAATCTACCTTGCAATGCAATGTCACCATGTGTCATTTCGTTTGTTCAATTCTGCTGTGCAGTGGCGTGTGTTTCTCGGCCTGAATAGAAGAGCCAAGTTTAGCAGCAACAGCTGCAACGCACTTGTGAATTGTGCGCTCTTGGCCCTCTTAACTGTTATCATGTTTGTAACTGCGTTAAGGTGGTGATCGACAAGATCCTTCGGTAGTATAGATGCTGGCTGTGTATGTTCAGAGCTTCAGAAAACTCAACACGCCGTTTGCTTTGTTCTGTGTCTGCAGTTGCAAGCTCCTGAACCCCAACAAGTACGTGAGGTCCATGCCGCTCGTGCACGGCAAAGCTTTTCTGCGGCTGCAACGACAGCAGTATTCTTGTATTTGCTGTTCAAATGCTCAGAAGCACTGCGTCAATTTCAAGAAAAATCTACTAGCATGGATGAACCGAACGAAAGAGCACTCACTGTTGTCGGTGACAGGAAATCGATCTGGCAAGTGGGCAGTGGCAACAAGAGGATCCTAGGGAAGGAATCCGATTTCCTCCCTGCAAGTTCATGACCGGCTGCTCAGCCTGCTCTACACTCCTATGGACGATGCGCCAATCAAGGTAGAACAACTGGACGAACTGAACAACTGCACGAACTCAGTCTTCAGGTGGCTGATGGTTGTTTTCTGCAGGTTCTTGGATGCAGAGCCATAGAACTGATCATAGGATGGAGAATACGATCGGCACTTTCTTTTTCCTGGCACGATCCGCAGCGTGTAAATATTGACTGAGTTCATAGTACTGACCTACTGATTGCTTCATTCATCACGGTCCTACTGTGCAATGCATGCCGTTGCCGGAGCCTGTAAAGAGGAAGAACGGAGATCTGCGTGTGATTGTTTGATTGGTCACAAGTCATGTACATCTGCCTTACTTGATCAGGGGGCCGGACAGCGAAAAGGACACAACTCGTGGGGAAAGCTCTGCTTCACCTCTCATGGCGGCAGCAGCCGTGGCGGAGCTAGCAGCCACCGTTGCATCGCATCACCGGACACGCGCGCGATTGCGATACAGACTCCGATAAATGAAGACGACGGCCGCGTATCCTGCTGCCATGCCCTGTTTCGGGAGGAGAAGACGCCGCCGCGCTCACCTGCTTGTGAGCGCGCAGCTTCTGACTCGGCTCTGATGCCAGCGGCATATCGCGCGTGTTGCCGCTGGAGCAGAGCAGAGCAGAGGAATGGAAGGCCTCAGGTGGGGATGCCGGCGGCAGGAACTGAACCTGGGGTGGGGATGCCGCCGGCGGCGGCGGCGGCCATCGGTACTGGTGAGAGGCCGGAGTCGTCCGAACCTGAGGGTCGTTTTGCATAATTCTGGTCGCGATCCAATTTAGGGGCTATCTAACATTTACAGTATGACTCGCGATTAATAGTTCGCGATCCAATTTAGGAGGTCTTTTATAAAAATTCTATTTGGAATTTTACATTAGAGCCTCTGATTTGGATTGCGGTTAATAATCGCGATCTAAACCGGGGGTGTTTTGCAAACAACTCGGGGGCGGAGCCGGAGCAGTCGTCG
Source organism: Setaria italica (assembly GCF_000263155.2). Classification (NCBI taxonomy): domain Eukaryota; kingdom Viridiplantae; phylum Streptophyta; class Magnoliopsida; order Poales; family Poaceae; genus Setaria; species Setaria italica. The sequence goes on along the minus strand of NC_028454.1, from coordinate 36,375,685 downwards.
TGCTTGCGTTGCCGCCGGTGACTTCTTCTGACCCCATCTCCATGCATCCCGGCGATCCAGATTCGAGATTCACCGCCTAGCCGGAGTCGCGGATCCCTGCGCGCGCCGCCCTCGGTCCCAGCTCCTCCACGGATGCTGCCGCGGCAGCGCGACGGAATTGCGGTGAGGGGCATACGGCGAGGCGAAGCGGGCGCCCGCACGCGGACGTCTGTCTCCTGCCGTCGTTTTCTCTTGCTTTGCGGAGCGGACTGAGGAAATCTGACGGCATGATTCAGGTCAAGGTCTGGCTGCCATGCCAAGCAAGCAGCAGCTTCTTCGATCGAAAACGCGTTGAAAGCAAATGGCTACCAAGTTTCTTACGATTTTTTTTTTGAAACGAGAATGGCTACCAAGTTTCGAAAGATCGAATCACCAAGATAAGGATTGCTGCTTGTGAATTGCATACCCTAAGTCCCTACTAGTTGTAAAAAGATGCTCACATTTGTTCAGACTTCAGAGCTTGCTGCTTTTGTTGCTCTTGGTTGGCCAGGCAGGTGTCATCCACTGCCTCCCGATTGCTACCAGCTCGCCGGACTCTTTCTTGCGCACCTCCACCGCCGCGGCCGTCAGCTTCCCCTTCCGGCTCACCACTCGCCCCTCCATCTCGACCTCCTCCTGCGATCGAGGCCGGAGCAGCGATGCCGAATCAGTGGATCGGATAGAAAATGGAAGTTCTGATGTGGCGTGAGTGTCGATTACGCAGCGCGTACGTTGGGATGGGCGGGCGAGAAGTAGGACAGGCTGTAGTGGACGGTGGCCGTGGGCGCGCCCTCCACCGTGAACACCGCCGCCGAGCACACGTTGTCCACCGCCGCCGCGATCGCCCCGGCGTGCCACCTCCCCTCCGCGTCCTGCGCGCGCACAGGAAGCAGCACAAATCAGACCAGACCAAAGGCTCAAATGCTCGGCGCGGGCGTGCAAGACTTTGGGCAGGTGGACACACGTACGGTGAGCGGGGCGCGCACGCGGAGCGAGCAGACCACGCGGCCGGGCTCGGCGAGGGAGACGCGCGCGCCGGTCATCGCCATGGAGCTGAGCGCTTGCCGCTCGCTGTCGCTGGCGGCGGGGTTGAGATCGCCGGAGTATCCGACGCGGGGGTCCTCCAGCCACTTCCTCGCGATGGCGGCCAGCCGCAGCGCCCTCGCATCGTCGCCCATGTCCCCGTACGATGCCTGATTCCTTGCTCGCACCCTCTATGAGAGTATGAGACAATTGCCTGCTTCCTTCCATCTGTTCATATATTCTAATGGCGACCAATGCGAGGTGGCCAAGACTTTGCAGTAGCTAGCGTTTTATTAAAATTCGTGATCGACGGGTTGTAAAGAAAACCTAGATTAAGTTCACGTCGTTTCCAGATATTTGGGTGCGTTTGGTTACCTTTGCTTATTTTTAGCACGTGTCACATCAAATATTTAGATACTAATTAGAAGTATTAAACGTATACTACAAAACCCATTACATAAGTAGATGTTAAACGGCGAGACGAATCTATTAAACCTAATTAATCCATCATTACCAAATATTTACTGTAGCAACACATTGTCAAATCATGGACTAATTAGACTTAATAGATTCGTCTCGCCGTTTAGACTCCACTTATGTATTGTGTTTTATAAATAGTCTACGTTTAATACTTCTAATTAGTATCTAAACATTCGATGTAACGGGTGCTAAAAATAAGCCTCCGGAACCAAACCAGACCATACGACGACTCAGCGAGACCCATTCTCGAATCACGCAGGCATCTCAAACAACGAAACGCTCATCAGTGTTTTGATGGAGCATGCCGGGTTCGTTTTTTCGCAGCTAGCAATGCAACAGAATCACATGAAGCAAAGCAAAACAGAGTTCAGATTAAGGCAGGACAGAGTTGAGGTCTTCCATTTTTTTTACCATACTGAACTGGACTGCCAGACAAATCATCATAAGTCACGAAATCCAGTTCCTGTTAAAGAAATCTAACTGCAACCACCGCCATTAGTTCACACAGCCTCAGGGCAATCGGATGCAAAGATATATCATCAGATCTTGCTTTTGGGATTCTTTGGGCCTGAAGGTCGTCATCCGTCCATCATTATTTGCCGTTAGGCTCAGCTGTGCACCGTAGGCCCACAGGGCCACAGGTGGTTGTGGGTAGAATTTTGGAAGGGCATTTGTGTTATGTAAGTGTGATTATGCTCTTCTTTTCTCAACTTTGTTATTTTGTTCTTAACTATTCATAAGTTAATGTGATTTTGCCCTAGTCAACGATAAAAATAGGGGTAAATACGTAAAGATCAAGGGTAAAAATGCATTGACTTGTGAATAGTTGAGGGCAAAATCACAAAGTTAAAAAAACAAGGGTAAAAATACAATTGCACTTCAAAAATAGAGGCAAGATCACAAAAAGCTATTTTGGAATTGCATTCTGAAATTGAAATCCAAATCTCTCTCAAACCCTTGGCTATTTTACAATATTGTTCAAACCAATGTGTTCCTCACAATTAAGTCTACAATATAAGATCCGTGTTACTATTTTCCTATCAATTCAAAATACATATTGTTTTCGTTTAAAAAAATACATATTGTTTAGGATATTGAAAATTAGATGCTTTTATCAATAAATTATGAAAATATGACATTTTAAAGAGGTGCCGTGCGGCGACCTGATTCCTGCGACATAGGTCCCGAATCCTGGCGCTTGCGATCACGAATTTTCTACTCCCGGTATCTCGGTTCGTCTACTTGCACGACAGCAGCGAGCTCGGATGGCGAAGCCTCTTGTTGTTCTCCCGATATTTTTCTTACGTCTGAGGATTGTTCGTCAATTATCGTCATCCTGAATTCGGGCCCCAAACGTCGATTACAATATGCATGGGGCCCGGATCACCGGACTCACGCAGCTGCCTCATCGGGACCCCGCATCCGACCCGATCAGATCGGCGGCGGACCGATGACGGTGACGTGTTGCTCGCCGCTTTGGTGAACGGAGGAACAAGGCCGGAACCTGGGTCAGCCTCGATGATGCGTCCTGCACCAAATTGAAAGTCGAAGCAGGTACCGGGGCCGGCTCGGCAAGGTGGAGAAATTGATGGAGATAGAACGGCGTGTACGAGTCGATATTTATGGCAAAACGAAGAAAAACGAGCAGTGGTGCTGCCTCGTCAGCATCAAGGAAAAAAAACGTACTGCTGTCTGCTGTCAACCGTCAAAGGTCGCTCTCGTTGATTCTACTCCGGCGTTCAATTATTAGTGCAGGGAGCACGTTTTAACTTTTAAGCTTGTTTCTTGATATTGTTTGGTTAATCCTCTTCCCAAAGGATTGAAGCCTTCAAACCAAACAAGGACTAAATGGGTTTCTAAATGTGTCACGTCGTCCAAATGAATCTGGTTTCTAAAAGTGAGCAGCTTTATTCTCGATTTCTTATGGCATTTGTAATCATCTGTCCTCTTTAATCTTGCTAGTGTGATCATCCGCGTCGATGCTTTCCTTGCTGCTCTTTATCCTTCCAAATTCAATCCACCCCTCTTTTATCCATCCAAATTCCTCCATCCTACCCCAAATCCTCACCATTTGCACAACTTCGTTGATTTATTTCTTTTGCCTTTTGCTCCCGTTTGCACCAGAGTTGGCTCCAATAGCCACCACTACAACTAACACCTTGTCACAATCCCAACCGTCTTATGTTGCCGGCAGTATCTTCATGGTCTTATCACCATGTCCCCGTGTCCACCTTCAAAATTGGATTAATTGTTTTCCTCAAGAACTAGGAGCTCCCACCCAAATCCTAACCTCATTTTTTTGAAGGAAAAAAAAATCCTAACCTCATTGGAGAAAAGGGAGCACAAAAAGAATCGACCTTCGAGTGAATCCAACTGTACGAAGTTGAAATAATTTCTGCTTATAAACAAATACGCCCTTCATCCCAAATAATAAGTCATTTCAAGAATCTTGGAGAGTCAAAGCATCTCAAGTTTGACTAAAATTATAAAGAAAATTATAAAAATTTGTGACATCAAATAGGTATACTATGAAAATATAATTGATGAAGAATCTAATGATACTCCCTTCCCCATCCTGTCTCCTCCCACTCCCGCACACGCGCCGCCACTCCCTTCCCTCCCGTCTGGATCTCGCCCCCTCCTCCGCTCCCTCCGCCGTGCCCGATCCGCCGCTCCCTCCGGCGACGCGCCTCCGCCGCCCCTCTGCCGCTGCGCCTCCGCCGCCCCTCCGCCGCGCCCTCCGCCTCACTCACTCCTCCGCGCCCCTCCGCCGCGCCTCCTCCTCCGCATCCATCCGCAGCGCCCCCCCCTCGCCTCTCCCTCCGTCGCTCCCTACGCCGGTTCCTCCGCCGCTTCCTACGCCGCTCCATCCGCCGACGCGACTCCGCCGCCCCGTCGCCGCTCCCTCCGCCGCGCCCCCTTTGTCGCCCTCCTTTTTCCTCCCCACCACGCCGCCTTCCTTT